>NC_133375.1:15348000-15423600 GCF_049309525.1 Garra rufa
TCGCTGACACTGACTGACCTTCGCTCGAGAAAGAAGCCTCTCGCCGTTGAAGAGCCTCGCAGCGGATCTGCCTGCTCGTCGGTTTTGACGCTTCAAGCAGCTGACAGTGATTCCCTGCCGCGATCCGGCGATAGAAGAGCATATTCCAAAAGAGCAAATTTCATTGGCGTTGTTGCAAATGCCACGGCGTTTCTGTTGCTCGTGCAGAGCCCCTCTGCACGCTGTCGATAGTCACGCTGAGTGCGTCTCGTGTTTGGGCTCCGCCCATGCCGAGGCTGCGCTCGCTGAGACAGATTGTTCCCATTGCGGGGACATGAGTCTCGCCTCTTTGCGCTCGCGGCTCGCTTTCTTTTCAGAGAGCAGCCCCGCCCCTCGCGCCCTCCCGCTTTCTTCTTCACAAGAGCCTGTGAAGAAAAAGCAGCGGGGCAGAGTGACTCGGCGCACGGTGATTGGTGAGCTCACGCCGGCTGATCCCCCGCGTGCCTCACCTTCACCACATGAAGAGGAATCTCCCGTTCTCTTCACTCATCCAGACCAAAATCCCTCGGCTGCCGCGAGCGATCTGGTTTCTTTTGGAGTGAGTGAGGAGGAAGCCATGGATGACAGCATGTCTCTGGCTGCATCTGATGGAGAGGAGTTGTCGGGCTCGCCGCAAGACCCCGCCCCCTTTCCATCTGTTCAACCCAGCACCGCCAGCGCTGGTATGGACGCCGAACTCTTCCGCGTTCTATCTAAGGCTGTTGAAGAGCTGGGACTGGATTGGTCTCCTCCTGAGGAGCCTGTACGGAGTCGTTTGGACGAATGGTTCCTGCCGGGGCGCCGCCAAGCCCCTCGTCAGCGAGCCTCACCGTTCTTCCCGGAAGTTCACGGTGAGATCTCTAAATCCTGGCGCGCTCCGTACTCCGCCCGCCTTCGTACCTCTTCTTCCTCCGCCCTCACGACGGTTGACGGCGCCGAAGAGAAAGGATATGACAAGTTGCCCCCCCTGGATGAGTCTGTGGCCGCGCATTTGTGCCCGCCCACTGCCATCGGCTGGAAGGCAAAGGCGACTCACCCGTCCAAGCCATGCAGAACTACTTCAGCTCTCGCTGGACGTGCTTATTCTTCGGCTGGACAGGCAGCATCAGCGCTGCACTCAATGGCGGTCCTCCAAGTCTATCAAGCGAAACTCCTCCGCAGTATGGATGAGGCTGGCATAGATGACGCTGCGTTCCGTGAACTACGCAGCGCGACCGACCTGGCGTTGCGTGCTACTAAGATGACGGCACAGGCGATTGGCAGATCGATGGCCAGCTTGGTGGTGCTGGAGCGCCACCTGTGGCTAAACCTGACGGAGATCAAGGACGCTGACAAGGTCGCCTTCCTTGACTCCCCCATCTCTCCTACCGGTCTGTTCGGTCCAGCAGTAGAGGGGTTTGCGGAGCGCTTCACCGCCGCTCAGAAGTCGTCCCAGGCTATGCGACACTTCCTGCCAAAGCGCACAAGCTCTGCAACGGCTCCTAGTCGCCCCAAACCGGCACCGACTCAGCAGCCTGCAAAGACCGCCCCGCCAGCTGCTCAGCCAGCCCCCCAGGTGGAGCCACGTCATCGCTCCCGCTCGGCCAGACGCTACCCTTTCCCTAGACGTCAGGGACCCCGACCCAAGGTCGTGTTGGACCAGGCGCCTCCAGCGTCTTCCTGATTTAAAAAACAGGAAGAGGAAGGGGTCAAGTCTCGCCAGAGCCGGACCAGCCCCCAAGATGTCTCTCTTCAGCCTCCAAACACCCCGTTCTGTTCCGGGTTCAGAGCGCTGCATGTTTCCAAACAAACTGGCTGTAACTCACGGGCCCTTTCTGTCAGCGCCCTTACAGCTTACCGCTGTGATAGCGGAAAAAATAAAAAACAAACATTTTCAAAAAGAGAGCAAATTTCCTCTTCCAGAGTTGTTAAGCGGCACCCAACCGCTCAAACCAATGCAACCCCTCAGCACACGGGCCGAGGCTTGGAAAGCCATCCCCGGGGTGTCGAAATGGGTTATGGGCATAATAGAACGAGGTTATACACTGCAGTTCGCTCGAAGACCACCCCGCTTTCGCGGAGTGGTCTCCACCTCAGTTCACAGCAAAAACATAGAGGTTTTGCGTACAGAGGTGAGGAATCTGCTGGCAAAAGGTGCCGTGGAAACGGTTCCCCCAGCACAGAGCGAGTCAGGCTTTTACAGCCGCTACTTCCTCGTCCCAAAAAAGGATGGCGGTCTGAGGCCCATCCTCGACCTCAGGCGTTTGAATTGCGCCCTCATGAGACGGCCATTCAAAATGCTCACGCTAAAACAGATCCTTTCGCACATACGCACAAAGGACTGGTTTTGCTCGCTGGATCTGAAAGATGCATACTTTCACATCCAGATTGCCCCCCACCACAGGCAATTCTTGAGATTTGCCTTCGAGGGAGCGGCCTATCAATATACAGTCCTTCCGTTCGGACTGTCTCTAGCTCCTCGCACATTTACGAAGTGCATGGACGCGGCTCTTTCCCCCCTGAGGCAGAAGGGAATCCGCGTCTTGAACTACCTCGACGACTGGCTCATCCTGGCCCAGTCAGAGAACGAGCTAATACATCACAGATCCGTGATCCTCAGCCACTTGCAATGCCTAGGACTCAGGGTCAATTTTGCCAAGAGCACTCTGTCTCCCAGCCAACGTATTGCGTTCCTGGGAGCAGTTTTCGACTCCATTCAAATGAAGGCAATGGTTGCGCCGCAGCGAGCTCAAGCCATCCGAAAGCTCGCGGCCTCCTTCAAAATCGGAGCCCTTCGCCCTCTCAAAGCTTTTCAGAAGATGCTGGGTCTTATGGCTTCAGCATCTCCAGTACTCCAGCTGGGCCTACTTCAAATGCGCCCTCTGCAGTACTGGTTGAAACCGAAAGTTCCGCCTCAGGCCTGGCGTCTAGGACGCCTGCGCATCAGGGTAGATCAGACCTGTGTCACAGCGCTGACTCCTTGGAAGAATTTTTCTTGGATGGAACAGGGCGTTCCCCTGGACATGGCGTGCAGAAGGAAGATGGTCTCGACAGATGCGTCCAACTCAGGTTGGGGAGCTCTGTGCGATGGCCAGCCGGCATTCGGCCAGTGGTCAGAAGCCGAAAAACGCCTTCACATCAACTGCCTAGAAATGCTAGCAGTGTGTTTAGGCCTCCATACACTTCTGCCAGTCTTAAAGGGACACCACGTCTTAGTCCGCTCGGACAACATGACGGTGGTATCGTACATAAATCACCAGGGAGGTCTTTCGTCGAGACGCCTTTTCACATTAGTGGAACGTCTCTTGCGATGGGCTCAGCTCAACTTTCGCTCGCTCAGAGCAACTCATGTGCCTGGCAGGCTGAATCAAGGAGCAGACATGCTGTCTCGGAGCAACGTCTCCTCAGACGAATGGATGCTTCATCCCCAGACGATTCAGGAAATATGGGCAGTCTTTGGCAAGGCTCAGGTAGACCTGTTCGCCTCAAAAGACAATTGTCACTGCCCAATTTATTTTTCAAAGGAGCAGGATGCATTGGCCCACGACTGGCCCAATCTCCTGTTATATGCTTTTCCCCCGATCGCCCTGATACCACACGTAGTCAGGCGGGTCAGGGAACAGAGACTCAAAATCCTGCTAGTGGCCCCCTTCTGGCAGAACCAACATTGGTTCCCAGATCTCCACCGGCTGCTGTCATCAGCACCATGGCCTGTTCCGTTGAGACGAGATCTCTTAACGCAGGCGAACAAAACGCTTTGGCACCCCCAACCGGAACTGTGGGCGCTGCACGTCTGGTCTCTCGACGGGAGCCTTTAGATCTCCCCGAGACCGTTTTAAATACTATTTCTGAGGCCAGAGCACCCTCTACCAGGCGACTCTATGGACTCAAGTGGTCTGTCTTTTCCGCCTGGTGTTCCACCCACGGTGCAGACCCGAGTTTGTGTGACATATCATTGATTTTGTCATTTCTTCAGGAGCTGTTGGACAAGGGACGCTCTCCCTCCACGCTCAGGGTTTATGTGGCGGCCATAGCGGCATTTCATGTCCCTATGGACGGTCAGTCTGTGGGAAAGAACGATCTGATCGTTCGCTTTCTGAAGGGGTCGAGAAGGCTCAACCCTCCTCGCCCCGTCACAGTTCCTACTTGGGACCTACCCACAGTGCTGAGAGCTCTGAAGAGCCCTCCATTTGAGCCGCTGCAGTCTGTTGACCTTCGACCTCTAACGCTAAAAACTGCCCTGCTACTAGCATTGGCATCAGTCAAGCGTATGGGCGACCTACAGGCTCTATCCATAAATCCTGTATGCCTAGAATTCGGGCCAAATGACTCTAAAGTCATCCTGAAGCCGAGATGCGGCTATGTACCTAAGAGTCTCTCAACACCGTTTAGAGACCAGGTTATCTCTCTCTTTGAGGTGTTATTTGGAGCGTTCGGCTTCTTTTAGGAAGTCAGAACAGCTCTTTGTGTGTTTTGGAGGCCGCAACAAAGGGTTATCGGTCACAAAACATAGACTATCCAAGTGGATAGTGGAAGCTATAATGCTGGCTTACTCTTCCTTGGGTCTGCCATGTCCCATGGGGGTAAGAGCCCATTCGACTAGAGGCGTCGCCTCGTCATGGGCCCGGTCCAGCGGAGTATCCATTGCAGAAATATGTGCGGCGGCAGGCTGGGCCTCACCGTCCACATTTGCTAGGTTTTATAATCTAGATGTCCCTGTCTTGCAGACTAGGGTCCTTTCTGCATGAGGAATTCTGTTACCAGTATTGCTATGTATGCACTTGGCCTCTGGGAGTTTCCAAGTGTATCGTTTTTCCTTGGAACGGAATGTTCATTAGGTTATCTTATTGAGCAAATTGGCTCCTACTAGCCCATCCTGTGCTAGGGCCATACAGTCGTTCCTCTACCTTAGCAACGGCGGGATTGTACTGGTTCCCCATAAGCGTCTTAACGACGCAGTACGAGTGTAGTATCGACAGGGAACGTACTCGGTTACTTTCGTAACCTCGGTTCCCTGAGATACGGGAACGAGTACTGCGTTGCTTGCCGTTGCTAAGTAGCTGCACGACTCAGTCGTCGCTTCAGTCGAAGAACCTGAGATCCTGTGGCAAAATGCACGCTTATATAGCCGAATTCTCCGCCCCTTTTGGCGCGTTCGGGCGCGAATCATTGCCACAGGCTCGTGCAGCTCCGCTGCCGAGCCATTGGTTTGTTTTCATCTCACTGCACAAACCAATGGTCGTGCAGTTACACTGCGTTATTGAAATACTTCAGTCTCAGGAGAAAAAGGAGCTTTTTCCCCATAAGCGTCTTAACGACGCAGTACTCGTTCCCGTATCTCAGGGAACCGAGGTTACGAAAGTAACCGAGTACGTTACCCTGACTCCAAAACAAATCATTTAAATGTAACGGTATTCAGAACAGGTCAGGAATGAAACTAAATATATAAAGTTAAGAAACCAAAACAAAGCGAAACTAAAAATAGCAGGCGTTGGGCTCACGTACCTCTGGAATTCTGCGTTTCCATATTCCCAATGTATTTGAATGATAAACTGTTATTTATAATGTAGGCTTTGTATGGTGCGTTCCTATTTGATGGTTCTTTCGATGGAAAAAAATATATTCTCTTTTTGTTCCAAGCTCTGTTCGTTATGGTAAAACCATGAGAAAGGCATATTTGGTGTAGTTTATTTAATCTAATTTAATTAAAATTATTTAGTTTTTTTTTCTGCTGTTTTTGTATGCCTCATTTATTAATGTAAACGAACTAGTTTGTGTAATTCGTATGGAGTTTATTGTCATGGCTAACAACTTCCTTGTCATTATTTCCTCATAATAATAATAATAATAAAATAAGTAAAGAGGTGGAAATTGAAAGCATGCATTTCATTTGGCTTATATAGTGTGATTCAGTGTGTGTTTTTCGCGAGCGGGTTGCTGCTGCTGCTGCGGGGGCGGGGCGGAGGATCGCGATGCCGGCTCAGCATCGTGATGTCTATCGGCCATCGGCGATGGATGATGGCATCGTCTATCGACCCAACCCTAGTGACAACAGTTGGTGAGATTATTCGCAAATGGAAGAAACACAAAATAACTGTCAATCTCCCTCATCTGGGGCTGCATGCAAGATCTCACCTCGTGGAGTTTCAATGATCATGAGAACGGTGAGCAATCAGCCCAGAACTACACGAGGAGGAGAACTGGGTGAAACTGTTGTGGTCAGATGAGACTAAAGTCAAGCTCTTTGGCATCAACTCAACTCGCTGTGTTTGGAGGAGGAATGCTGCCAATTAGGGATGTAACGGTATCAAAACTTCACGGTACGGTAATACCTCGATATGAATGTCACGGTACGGTATTTATTGAATCATTTACAGGGAAAACAAAACTAATGAAGAGACTCGAAAAAAGTGCCAGAAGTGCTTATTATACAGTTTACATGAACACTGAACATATCAATGGCACACAAATTAGCCATCTATCACTTTGAAACAGGAACTTCAATTTTAATAACAAAAAAATATTAAACCATGTAAAAAAATAAAGTTTCAATTTAGTATTCTTGAAAACTATGAAAAAATAAAAATAGCAGCCTACTTATTGCAGTTGGCCCATGTGCTGAATGAGTATTTGAGAACAATCACCTCATTCACTCACACACTCACTTATTCAGACAGAGACAGGTTTTTTTTTAAGGAAAATTAGCATATTAACATTATCTGGTAAAAGCTGGGATCTCTGGGCATTTACAATGTCCCCTGCAACAGAAAAAACCCTCTCACTTGGGACCAGAGTATGTGAGCGGAGTGGAGCGGCAACAACTTCCCCTCCGCGCTCTGTGCTTTACATCAGCATTAAAAGAGTGTAATTGCTGCTTTATGCAGTGCAAAGTTTGTAATGAAAATAAAAATAAATTTGTGTCTGTTATTTTACTTATGGATCGCTGCATTTCTTACAGATTTCTGCTCATTCGAAATCGGATTCCATTTGTTTTAATGCATTAACAGAGTGATTGCGTGTGAATAAGTGCTGAACCTGTTTAAATGATGCTTTCACCTGAAAATATTTTTAGCTTTTGTCATGGAAAAAGTGCTTTTGAAATAAAAAGTGATAGACATTTTATAATGTTAAAAGATTTCTATTTTAAATAAATGCTACAAATTCAGCTTTGAAATCACAGGAATAAAGTACATTTTAAGATATATCCAAATAGATATATATATAAACAGTGATTTTAAATGGTAAAAATATTTAAACAAAAAAAGAACTATAATTTACCGCTCATATGATGTCCATTGCCGTCATCATAGCCTTCACATTATTTCTGATTTGAGTGATCTATCTCTATCAAGCGAAATATGTTTAGCATGTGAATTCCTGCTTAACATGGTTATATTACGGACCGTTGGCGTGAATTGTTCTCATGATGGAGCGGTGGTGGAGCGAGTTAAAACCACGACGCTCCGACTTTTCAAACATCCGCTCCTCCCTCCATTCAGAATCACACCGCTCCACTCCGCTCACATACTCTGTAGCGACAACAGACCGCAAAGGATGATGGCCACACCTGGGCTGATGGGAATTGTAGTTCCCGCTACCTCCCGTTCGCTCCATTCGCCTGAGCAAACTTTTCTCAGAAGACCTATCGTTTTATCGAGTCATGCGGCCACGGTAGTATCGAAAAAAAATTGCTATTGCGGTACGACGGTATTTACAATACCTTTACATCCCTACTGCCAATGAATCCAAGAACACCACCCCCACCGTCAAACATGGAGCTGGAAACATTATCCTTTGGGGGTGTTTTTCTGCTAAGGGGACAGGACAACTGCACTGCATCAAAGGGACGATGGACGGGTCATGTACTGTCAAATCTTGGGTGAGAACCATTGAAAATGAGCCACATATCAGTCCCCCGGATCCAGTCTGTACCCAGCTTAGATCATCACTAAAGACCTCGCCAACCTAGACGGCCATCGGTGCTACACCACAGGAACCTGATGAGTTCACTACAATCGGACATTGCTACAAACTGCTGGTTTGGTCTGGCCAGAGGAGAACTGGTCCCCCGACTGAGCCTGGTTTCTCCCAAGGTTTTTTTCTCCATTTCTCCGTTTCTGGAGTTTTGTTTCCTTGCCGCTGTCGCCTCTGGCTTGCTTAGTTGGGGACACTTTCCAGCAATATCCTATACTATTTGAACTGAACTGACGATGACATCACTGAATTCATTGATGAACTGCCTTTAACTGAAAATTGATTATTTACAATAATGCGTTACTTACACACTATTGTGCTGTTTAAATACTGTGCAGTTGCCTTGACACAATCTGTATTGTTAAAAGCGCTATATAAATAAATGAAGGGGTCAAATATCAAAAATCTAAATTTCACTCATTAAAACGCAAATCAATTTAAACATTTTTGAAATGCATTTTTCTAGTTTTTTTGTTGTTATTCTGTCTCTCACTGTTCAAATAAACCTACCATTAAAATGATAGACTTTATCACTTTGTCAGCGGGCAAATGTACAAAATCAGCAGGGGATCAAACAATTTTTTCCCTCACTGTATATTATTTTTACTGTGGTCTTGTAATTTTGGGGTAGAAAATTAATTAGACATGCAGGACACAGCTTACATTTTACAGCACAACATTGCACTCTCGTACCCGAGGCCTGAGCTGCTTTAAATGTGTCAGATCAGAGTAAACATACCGGTGGAGAGGTAGTTTGGTTCAATGATAGGGTGAGCAAACGGGTCTTTACTCTTCAGTTTGAGCCACCCAACACTCGTGCTCCTCATGGGTCCAACATGAACCTACACACATCACAGAGAATTCATAATACATGAAACAAGTGAGCATAAACAAATGAGCCATTAGGGCAAATACTACAACTGTATCATTACACTGATGAAAGTCAACATCATCTTCCTCGGCTGCAGGTAAAATAAAAGGGGGATCACACAAACAGTCATTAACAAAGACAAAGCGGGCGGAAACCGATTTTTACAAAAGACTGTCAGTCATGCAATTTTGGAAAGTCAAACCTTATTTCCAGATAACAAATTTAGGTTGTAAAATCATAATGGGAACATTGTTTTAAAATGTTTCTTACAGTGTTCTACTAACATTTCACCCAAAATATGTTCTTTAAATGTTTATTTTTAATATTCTAAGAACGTTAAAATGTCCAATTTTCTTGTCATTACTTGAACATTATTAAAAGATCAATAAACTGTTCCTTGAACCTTTTCACCCAAAATATAATTATTAATTTTATTGTTGTAATCATGACAAAAAAAAAAAAAAACTGGACATTTGAATTTTCTTAAAACATAATTTTAAGATTACAACATTCTGTTAACATTTTCACCTAAAATATATATTTCTAATGTTCTAAGAACATGTCTAGTTTTGTTGATGAACTTAGAACATTATTTAAAGAAGTTCACTTCCAGAGCAAAAAATTACAGATAATGTACTCACACCTTGTCATCCGAGGTGTTCATGTCTTTCTTTCTTCAGTCGTAAAGAAATTGTTTTTTTATGGAAAAAAGGTTTGACTGTTTTTCTCCAAATAGTGGACTTCTATGGTGCCCTGAAGTTGAACTTCCCAAATGCAGTTTAAATGCAGCTTCAAATGATCTCAAATGCCAGCTGAGGAAAAATGGTCTTATCTAACGAAGCGATCGTCTATTTTTTTTAGTTTATATACTTTTTAACCTCAAAAGCTCATCTTTTCTCTCTCTCCGACGTGCATGAGTAGTCTGTGCACCGCTGATTCAAAACAGCTAGGGTAGGTAGAAAAACTCCCATCTTATTTTCTCCCTCAACTTCAAAAATCATTTTAAAATCATCCTACATCGCTGCAGAAGTACCGACCCAGTGACCATGCAAAGAAGACTAAATACCCTTAACAAAAAAGGTAAAAGAGTGATGTAGGCAATTTTGAAGTTGAGGGAGAAAATAAGTTTTCTCAACATACCCTAACTGTCTTAAACCGGAAAAACAAGTTCAGGCAGCCTAGCAACCAAGCAAGCTTTTGGGGTTTAAAAGTATATAAACTGTAATAAAAAAATTATTAACCGATCGCTTTGCTAGATTAGACTTTCTTCCTCAGCTGGACCACATTTAAAGCTGCATTTAAACTGCATTTTGGAAGTTCATACTTGGGGCACCATAGAAGTCCGCTATATGGAGAAAAAAATCCTGAAATATTTTCCTCAAAAAAAAAAAAAAATTTCTTTACGACTGAAGAAAGAAAGGCATGAACATCTTGGATGACAAGGGGATGAGTACATTATCTGTACATTTTTGTTCTGGAAGTGAATTACTCCTTTAAGGGTTTCTAAAACATTTATTATAAGTTCTACTAACTTTATTTTTACCCCCCCAAAATTTCATATTTTAAGAAAAACATTATAGGAATGTTTATCAAGTAAAAAAAAAACATCATGAGGACATGTAGTTCTAAGAATTTTGTATCAAATTACCAGCATTCTCTGCCAGTGTGATTCACTATACATCTCGTTTATGAAATGATTCACAATGCACTGCTGCCGTTTATGTACAGTACAAGCACATTTCACTGCAGAATGTGAAAGTAAGGTTACACCTACTACATTTAAAACAGTCATTTATTGACTTGTGTGAACACCCCTCTACTTCATGTGATTTTTTAGATGTGACAACAGAGAACACAGATAGTTTTTGATTAGCAACAGACAGAATTATGTAGTCTTTCACGAGTTCGCCCTTACATCTAATCTGCTTGAGCGAGTAATAAGCATATTTTGGCGTGCTGTCCTGGGGAAGGGTTCCGGGCCCGGAATACAGGCCGGACCCAGAGAACTCCCCCTGCTAGTTTAGGATAGAAACAGATTAGAAGTGGGGAGTAGGGGTGGAGGAGGGATGCCAAGAAACTGTCGCTGGATGGAGGTAAGACGGCTGGCAATATATAGATGATGCGCTAATTCAACGATTGGTTAAACAAGTTGCACCTGTGCCGAATGGATTGATTATCTGATCGTGCTCCTCCCGAACCTTGTTAATAAAACATCATTTAAACTATTCAGACCTGGAAGGCCTCGATCTTGGATTTAACACGGCCGTGATCGATGACCTGAGAGGGCAGGAAATGGAACTGAATATCAGGATGAGCAACTCCAGGACGACTACGAATGAACCCGCCACTCTCCAGATGAGCCGTTGCACCGTAACCTACAGCAAAACACAAGTGTGTTCATGTCTGGATATGCTTTATGTTCTTTACAGGCTTTGTGAGATGCACACAAATAACCAGAGCTCTTACCGAATGTTCAGAATCATTACCTGTGAATCTGAGAAGCCATTCCAGGCCGATCTTTACCATTTGGATGGGCTTCTGGGCGTTGTAGAGTGTGATGGGTTGAGTACAGCGATGCTGCACATACATCTCCAGATGATCCTGCAGATTACAGCCCACACCTGTAAACCCACACACACACACACACACGACAATATTTTTTTAAAATCAGCTTAATTGCAAATTCACTGACATTTGAAACATTATTTCTACCACTTCCCAGTCGTCCCCTATCTCAGACCACTGCTCATTTCAAATAATCAAATAGTCATTTCAAAAAGTCAAAACAAAATGCATCTGTTGGGAGAACAAGATATACCAATAAAAACAGGTTTCAGAACACAGCATGAATCTTTATGATTTCCACCTGGCTTAATCCAATTTTAGTGAAAAACAAATACATAACAAAAGTAATAATACTAATACAAAAGATTCAGTTTAAGTACAAAAAAAATGCAATACAAGTTTCATATTTAAAGGGGTCCTATTATGCTTTTCACTTTTTAAATGTTAGCCAGTGTGTGGTGTGTATATTTGGGCATAAAAAACATCTTCAAAGTTACAAATCTCAAAGTCCAATCCAAAGGGAGATTTTTCGTTTTTATCCCTTTCAAGAACTACAACGAACAGCTACTTTGGACTACAGCATTTGTTTTCCGGATGCTATTATGTCACAAAGCGGTCCACTAGAATATCATTCAAATAAATCCAGCCTACGGAAATAAGAAAAGTTGGGTGGAGAGGAACGAGGTGGGAGATTCACCTAACTTTAGCTGGAGCTGGTTGCGGGCATGTAAATAATGAAATACATTAGCAAAATAATGATAATATCATGTATCGGCAATCTCGCAGGCTGACGAAAGGCCCAACACTACTGTAGCATATTATTTACTCACCCTCCATGCATCCTAGGTGTATATGACTTCTTTCTTCAGACAAATGCAATCAGAGTTATAGTGAAAATAACCCTGGAACTCCCAAACAAGTCAATTCATAACAAAAAGTGCCTCACATGGCTCCGGAGGGGTCAGTATTAGCCTCCTTTAGTGATCCGATGCGTTTTTGTAAGAATAATATCCATATTTAAAACATAAGAATCATATTAATCTAGTTTGCGCAGTTGTACACGGAACTTGCTGCTTTGTGAAGGGGATGTGGCAGGACTGAAACACCGTCTGAGCTGTTGGCCAATCAAAACCCAGTGGGACTGCTAACAAATGTCGTTTTTTGGAAGGCGGATCTTCATCAAACCTGGAACTAAATCGAGCCATTTGTGCCAGAAAGCTATTGTAATAATGTAATTTATGCAAAAAAAAGTTTTTTCAAACCACCAAGCATGAGAGCATGTTCTAGTGCACCCCAAAACAAAAAGACTTAAGAGCATAAGACCCCTTTAAGTAAAAATGCAAACCAATCTGTCACTCTTATCATGTATTTTGTGTACAATAACTATTTTAGCATCCACATCAACACATGAAAACATTTCTGTTTATTGTTGTGTGCCTTTTTGAACTCTGTAGACTGTATAGACTTGGGCTAACTTTGGTGTTCCAATTAGTCTGTCCACACTTGTTTGTAAACATTGTGATATTTTAAAACATACTGTAATAATATAATTTACCTATGATTGAAAATGGCATTTTCAAATAAAATACTGTTAAACTTTGCAGGGAATTCTAGAATACCCAAGGTGAAGAAAATAATGTTTGATGTTGAAATCTCCTCAGAATAATGTCTGCAGTACAAATGTGCATTTGTTTTTGAAGACTTCAAAATATATCACTGACTAAATTGTTCTGGGAAAAAAAAAATGTGTTTGACTGTAAAAAAGTAATGACTGTGAAGTGATCAAATAAGTATACTGCTGAGTTTTGCCATTTCATTATATTCACTGGCCCAGAAATATCACCAAGCAATTTCTAAAAATGGCCCCTGAGCTTTGCTATGTTAGTTTTATGCTGTTGCAAGTGTGCAAACTATGATAAATGATTTGCTTGTCACTGGAATATTTTATTTAGATTTTCAAACCAGAGCTCGCAGGCCAAAGTTTGCCCATGACGACCTTTGATTTGGCCCCCCATGCCATATCACAAGAGGAGGGAAAAAACAAGCCATTGAAGAAGTCTTCATTTATAACTTATATTTTTGCATTGAAGTGGAACAGGAGCTCTAGTGAACTGCAACCATTGCATAGAAAGTGGTACATGATGCAAAACATGGGTGATCATTTAATTGTACGACCAATCTATGGCTAAAACTGCAGCGGTCAAAACATTTTGATTTTGCTTAGCAAAATTTTGTTTTGGCAGCTTAAATGGCAGAAATGTATTTCAACAATTCCCAGAGAACACATGCTATTGGCATGCATTGGGTGAAGGTGCTTTGGACTAAAGCATCCATTCAGTACAACTGAACATGAAAACATGGCATTTATTAAGTCCAGCGGGGGTCAGATATCATTCTTATATTAGGATTTAAACATGCACCATGTTCGCATTCTTAAAGTCTGCCTAAAATGAAAAACTGACCCAACTTGTTTTCATATTGCATGTTACACTCTACTTATTTTGGCCACAATCTTTTATCAAAATGTCAAAATCTGCACTTCCTGTAATATGAATCACCTGCTATCTTTGATGTATGTGAGGTTCAGACAATCTCATTTAGATCTGCCTCCATTCCAGTATGCAACTTCATTATTGCAAATTTGTTATTACAAATAAATTTAAATACATGATAAACAAGTAAAAAAAAATGGCATTGAAGTAAATTTAAGTTTATCATCTATGCTATTTTAAATGTACTTTTGGCTTTAATGTACTTTAAGTCGCTGCGTGTGGTTTTAACAATGGGGTAAACTACACATTACGCAATAAACGGGTTTAAAATTTTCTGCTTACAGTCCATTTTTTAAATAGACTAATTTCATTTTTTGGAAAATTTGAGTAAACTACTTAATAAAATACATAAAAAAGCACAAAAAAAAAAAGCATAAAAACACCTAACCTTACAATTACAATTAAATAGAACATTTATTTTATTGTGATGTGAAGGTGAAACATTTCTTTAAAGTTTTACTTTAGTTTTTTTGTTAAACTGCTTCTGCATATCGGTGATTAGACACAGTATCTGCTACAAAACAAAACATCAATATCAGTCTATCTCCAGTTATTTTCATAAGTATTCTGTAAATAACTAATAAATAAAAAAAATAGCATTGTTAGAGAACGTATGATAACGTGTACTTCTTTTCCACAAGAGACGCCATAATACATTACTAAAATCCGTCACAACTTCATGTTTCATGCTGACCAGTTTCAAGCCAGTTTGCCAGAATAGCCCATTTTACTTCCTCACTAAAGCCAGTATTTACTTGCATGCTGTGTTAAGCATAAAAAAGGAAATGGGGTCACCTGGGAGATGCTGTATGACAGGAATATCATGTTTGCGAAGTTCATCTGCGTTTCCCACTCCAGACAGCAGGAGGAGCTGTGGAGAGTTTATAGCTCCACCGCTGAGAATGACCTCCTTATCAGCAAACACCTGAAGTTAACATGAGAGACATTCACATGTCAACAAATCAAAGGAAATGAGTGAGAGCGAAAGACTGATGGAGATAAGACAAGTTGTCGAGCATGACCGCAGCCATTTGTGCAACCATGTTTATCATCACTTATCAGCAAACTGTTACGGACATCAGAACTGTGGTGAGAGTCTGGTGGAAAAGAAAGTCCCATTTTTGCAACTGTGACATATTATGTAGCTTAATCACACAGACTGCACATCCTGCCTGAACTTTTCTCAAAGTCACATGATGCTGCCAAAGGCCTTAGATGTTCAAAGGAGCTCATCTCATTTAATGAATTATGTTCAGATGAACAGAAAACGCTGCAGTAAATCACGTTCTCATCCGGTGTAACATCCTGTCTATTGAGGTTCCTCTGATTGGTTTTCTATGCTATTGCTTTGTAAATGGTTAAAAGAATAAAAATAGCCAAAGCATTTTCTCATGTCTAATCAGACATGATGCCATATTGTCATTTTGCTGGTCTGAAACCTTTCTTTAAAGGTGCCTTGATGCTAAAGCACTGTCTGTTACGTCAAGGATAGTCTTGGGTACAAAAAAAACCCCCACCTGTTTGGAACATTTAATCAGGTTTAAAGGTAACCGTGGCAGCAGTTTTTTGCATCTACAAAGCAAAACTTTCTACAATGCATCAATCACTCACATATGCATCTAAATTTCACAACTAATGTTAGATTTCACTCACCAGTGATTGGGACACTGAGTTAGTGGGCTAAGAATAAGTTTTACTTTAACAGCAATAAAATAAAATAAAATGTGTTGTTCATTTACTCACCTTTGGGCCATCCAATATTCAAGTGACTTTTTTCCCCAGTACAACAGTAAAGAAGATCTTTTGCTAAACCTGAGGTCCCTGGTGGTTCATAAAATGTCAGGCAATAGGCTCTTTAAAAATAAAATAAGCATATTCAGGCGAGACAAAATTAATACCATGGCTCTTGATGATACACTGAGGTCTTAAGAAGCAAAACAATCAGTCTGTGCAAAAAATTTACATTATTTTTAACATTATTACCCATAATCCACAGCCTCAGACAAACAGGCAAGTCTGATACATTTCCTTGAACTGGTTATTTTAAACAGTTCATTTCAACAAAATATTTTCAATATCTGATTCAGCAGTGTGTTTATGGAATCATGCACAATTCTGTTGGTAAAGCACCCAATGAATCACTAAAAAAGAAACATTTTAAAAGAATGATTTGTTCACAAACCAGACCATTTGCCTGAGGTTCTGGATCAAGGATAATAATGTGATTAAAGATCATTTTTTTGATTCTAGCCATGGATTTGCATTTTATGGATCACAAAGGACCACAGTTTCAGTTACTGACTCACTAAGTTTCTTTATTGTTCTACTTAAGGGGAAAAAAAAGTTAAAAAGTAACCTGTCTTAGATGGCCTCAGGGTGAGTAAACTAAGAGAAAATTTTTGGGTGAACTATCCCTTTAGGGGCCTTACCAACTTAAAACTGTTAAAGGCAGGTTACACATTCCTGACTGCACCATCCAGTTTGTAAAGTTTTGTAAAAAAACATTTAAGGCCAAAAAGCAAGGCAAGTTTATTTCTAACCCTAAAAACTTTGCTCATGCACATTCTGCTTTATGTGAGTGATTAAATCAACTTTCAGTAACTTAAAAAGTAAAATAGAACCAAATGGTGCTAAACTGGTCAGAATAAGCAATAAACCTAACAAGCATTAACAAATTTGGAATAGAAATTTGATCTGACTTTGAAGTGTGTGTGTGTTTAGTTTATGTTTATGTTTTTTTTTTTTTTTTTTTGTATGTGCTAGTGACTGTTTTGACAAAATTATAAATAAAAAAACCCTGTTGTGTTATAGGCTCATTCAATACTTTGTATATGGGTTTGTGTGTGACTGTGAGTGTAAGTGTAAGAGTCACATTAAAAATGTTGTACAGGCTTACTTCTTGATTTATGTGTGTATATGATCTGCATTGTCTTGGATTTATTAATTTTTATTGGACAAATAAAAAAAAAAGCTCTGAACTGTAGTTTTCCCCATTCATTTCCTATGGGAGGACAAATTAAAGAGTAATTTTTTTTCCAACCACTTGAGTTTGTTGAATCAAGTCGATTTTTTTTTTTTGTTTCTTCAAGTGGAAAATGTAGGAAAAACAGCCAAGTCTTGTACCGCCCAGATTAAGGAAAATAATTAAAAGACAAAACAAAATGATTTTGCCCAAATTTGTCCCGAAGGATGCTTAAGGGTTAAACTGACACACTAGGATTAAACACTGATAACCCAAGGGTTAAGTGCAGTGTGAAAAGGCTCATTTGACATAGATACTAACGTAAGTGAGTTTATTTTTTGACCTTTTTAGTCTGTCCGTCCTGTTGGTACTCCACTCCTCGTGCGCGGGTCCCATCAAACAGGATACGGGTCACCATGCAGCGGACTTCTGTCCTCAGATTGGGTCTGGACAGCGCAGGCCGGAGGTAAGCACTAGCTGTGCTCCATCGTTTACCTGTGGAAGAAAAAAGAGAAAATGTGATTTTGAATTTGGTCCTTTCAGATCCAATCAAAGAATTACAGCATTACCAGTGCTTATATTAAGTATTAAATGGTTACAAATATGAATGATTCCTCAGATCATGTGTAAGAGGCAAGATGTGCTAATTTTGGGAAATTTTGGGAAAATGCAATCAATGCAAGGCAGAGCTGGACGATATGGAAAAAAGATTATCTGGCACTATATATAGTGCCTTGCAAAAATATTCATACCCCTTCATTTTTTTTTTCACATTTTGTTTTGTTGCAGCATTATGTTAAACTGCTTTAAATTAGTTTTTCCCCACATCAGTTTACACTCCATACACCATAATAATGACAAAGCAAAAACCAGATTTGCAAATTTTACAAATTTATTAAAAATAAAACACTGAAATAAGGACAATGCATAAGTATTCATACCCTTAACTCAGTACATAGTTGAAGCACCTTTACAGCCTCAAGTCTTTTTGGGTCTGATGTGACAAGCTTTGCACATCTGCATTTGGCAATTATCTGCCATTCTTTGCCTCAGCTTTTCACCTCTCCATCTCTGTCAGCTTGGATGGGGGCTGCCAGACATTTTCTAGAGTCCTAGTTGTTCCAATCGTCTTCCATTATGGAGAATGCTTCTGTCAACCTTCAATGCAGCAGATTTGTTTCTGAACTCTTCCCTAGATCATCGCCTTAACGCAAGTCTGTCACTGAGCTCTACAGGCAGTTATCTTGGTTTTTGCTCTGATATGCATTTTCAGCTGTTAGACCTTTTCTGAGAGGTGTGTGCCTTTCTAAATCATACTCATTCAAATGAATTTGCCACAATTTAACTCCACTCTAAGTGTAGTAACATCTAGAAGCAATATGAATGCTCCTGAGCTAAATTTAGAGTGTCCCAGACATGAATACTTTGCAACGGGATCTTTACAGTTTTTTTTTTGTTTTTTTTATAAATTTGCACAAATGTTAAAAACCTATTTTTTGCTTTGCCATTATGGAGTAGGGAGTGTAGATTGATGTGGGAAAACAAGTAATTTAAAGTAGTTTAACATAAGGCAGCAACAAAACAAAATGTGAAAAAAATGAAGGGGTATGAATAATTTCGCAAGGCACTGTATACAGTATATATATATACACACACAATCAATATACAGTTATTCATACCCCTGGCAAATTCTGACTTAACCTTACTTTTATTCAACCAGCAATTTTTTTTGACCTGAAATGACACAGACTTCTCCCAAAAGATAATAAGACGATGTGGCATCATTGTGGAATAAAATATTTCTCAGCTTTTATTACATTTGAACAAAAAGTGGCATGTCCAAAATTATTCATACCCATTGCAAACTGTCACAGTCTATGGGAAAATCCAAAGTTCTATACCATTCCAAATAGTCCAAGCTGATGGCAAGGAGACCCTCCAACCTGAAAGAGTTGGAGCTCATCGCTAAAGATGAATGGGCAAAAATTCCAGTGGAGACATGCAAAAAGCAATTATAGGAAGTGTTTGTTTACTGTAATAACCAAAAAAAGGTTTTTCTATTGATTATTGAGAAGGGTATGAATACTTTTGGACATGCCAATTTTTGTTTAAATGTAAATAAAAGATGAGCAATATTTTTTTCCACAATGATGCCTCTTACATCATTGCATCTTACATCGTCTTGTTATCTTTTGGGAGAAGCCTGTCTCATTTCCGGTCAGAATTTGCCAGGGGTATGAATAATTTTGGGCTTAACTGTGTGTGTGTATATATATATATTTTTATTCTCCATATCATACAGCATCAATATTTATCACATTAATTTACCATAAGTGGGGAAGGAAATGCTTTCCACAAGTTTGAATGTAAACATAGCATGTTTGTTGACAATTATATTCCATTTTATTATTTTTATTCCGTTTTATCTTTTGATACAATCGATGATAAATGGTTTTGAATAAAAAAGAATTACTAAAACTTTTTCCTAATTTTTCCCCTTTAACTTTTTAATGAAAATATAATTTATTTTTGTCAAATATAATGCTGCATAACAGAAGTATAAATTAAATATGAAAAAAAAATCTTAGTTGCAGGATACTCCCTTAATAATTATACTGTTATTTTTACTTCTAGATTTTAATATACAATAGTAATACATTTCTGTTATAATTTCTTCAAGTTAAACTGGACTTTTATTTTGCCATTTTGAAAAAGGCACCATATCAAGTTAAAATTTCCAGAGCTCATCATCATTATCGTCGTGAATTTTATTGTGATCTCACTCTAATTTAATTTCTAAAATTAATCTCTAAAATCGAATTTAATATCCTAACATTCACCTTTGTGGATGGTCATATCCATCCAGCCCACTCCCTCCTGCTGGAATCCGTTCATATCATCCGTGAAGGGGTATCCAGCCTGCTGGCCTGCTTCGATGAAGGTGTGGTGCAGAGGGTGATTGGTCTTTCCTCGCGTCACATGCAGTGGGCCGTCGCCCCCTCTGTATCGGTCCGCTCCCAGCTCATGCGTCTGGGCTTTCCGGAAGTATGGGAGACAGTGATCGTAGTCCCAGCCCTCGGCCCCCTCCCTCTGCCAGCGGTTGTAGTCCTCAGCATGCCCCCGAATGTACACCATGGCATTAAGCGTCGACGAGCCTCCCCAAACACGGCCACGAGGCCAGTACATCACCCTGTCGTCCATGTGCGCCTGAGGTAACGTGTGGTAAAACCAGTTGTACTTGTCATCGCAGAGGTTGTAGGTCAGAGCGGCCGGCATGTGAATCTTCCAGGACAGACGGGTGCTTCCCAACTGCTTGTCTTTGGGTCCCGCCTCCAGGAGGAGCACCGAATCGGAGGCATTCTCTGACAGACGGTTGGCCAGCACACAGCCTGCAGATCCGGCCCCAACAATCACATAGCTGTGGGACGATGTGGTCTTATTTACCGTGGTACTGCTGTACCTGTGTTGCTGCAGCAATGTACAGGAGTTTGGCAAGCGCTGCACACCGACGTACCTGCGAAGGCTTGACGCAAGCCTCACAGATGATGAGAAACACGGCATACTGATGGAGTTCTCAGCTTTCAAAGTGCTGCACTGATGGTCATCGGGGGCCTTGAGAAAACAAACACAGAAAACACTAGATTAAATGCTCAGCACATCAAATGCATAACGCTTGATACTGAGCTCTCACAATTTCCTATTAGGATTAGGATTAATTGAAAAGCATACATGTTAAATAGAATACACTTGCAAATAGCAATTTCTAGCTACGGAATACAGTTTAGAACCAAATAAATCTTTAACATTACAACTGTTGTGGTTTTTGTATAACAGTAAACTTGACCTCTAAATGGCTGCACCTGCTGATGTTTTTTTTGTAAACATAGAGAGGTACAAGTGGTCAGTGTTTTTGTTGAGGTTTTTATTTGTGTGTCAAACATTCACATTTATGGAGCTGCTTTTGACCCAGAGACATCATATTAGACAACTTTAGACATTTCTTTAACTTGAATAAACAGCACAGAGTAAACGTATCATCTGCATCAGAATGTTGCTCATACCGGTTATCTTCTTTCAGCGGTCACACAGAGTACTTTACTGGTAACGAAACAGCTTCTCACATATAGTCACAATTTTGCATTGAAGACTGCATGTGTGAAAGGGGCTATTCTGTGATTTTATTTGAAAAAAAAAAATATATATGTTTTAAATTGTCTGGTAAATACATGTGCTGACTTGTAAATACAAGTATGACTTGATGCACTGCAAAAACAAAAAAAAATTCTTAAGATTATTTGTCTTGTTTCCAGCCAAAATATCTAAAACAATTCTTAAATCAAGAAGATTTTTTTTAGACAAGTAAAAAATATTGTCTTGTTTTCAGAAAAAAAGAAGTCAAAGTTAAGTGAGTTTTTGCTTAGAACAAGCAAAATAATCTTATTTCAAGCAGAAAACGTCTAGGTTACGTAGGTAACCCTCGTTTCCTGAAGGAGGGAACGGATATGTTACATATGGGAACTCGCTTGAGAGTCCAATCATCTCTGAGCCTTATTCAAAAAGCCAATGAAAATTGCCGAGTGGCATTTGCATGCCAATCCACTCCCCGTACATACGGGTATATAAGATGGCGGCATGCAGCAAGTCATTCAGGTTTTCGCTGAGGAGCGAGTTGTGACATGCGACGGGAACGAAGACCGCCTTGGCGATTGATGTAGGCTACGGTCGCAGTGCTGTCGGTACGAACAAGCACATGTTTCTGGCGCAATGTCGGTTGGAAGCGACGAAGGACCAGAAGCACAGCCAACAACTCGAGGCAATTGATATGCCACTGCAGTCGAGGTCCTGTCCAGGAGCCCGATGCTGCTTGCCCGTTGCACACAGCACCCCAACCCGTGGTGGAGGCATCAGTGTAAAACACGACATGCCTGGACACCTGTCCTAGGGGCACTCCAGCCCGGGCTGAATAGACGGCGACACTGCGGGGAAACGTCAATCCGGAGTATGCCACGGTGCCATGCCCATCTCATGCCCATCACCGAGTCCAGCTCCACACCGAGAAAAGAGATCCTCTGCAGGGGAGAGTTTGCTCTTCTCTCAGTTGACCTGAAGGCCCAGATGGCTGAGGTGCTGGAGCACCAGGTCCCTCTGTTCGCACAACAGACCTCGCGAGTGAGCTATGAGAAGCCAGTCGTCGAGACAGTTGAGGATGCGAAAGCCCGTCTGCCAAAGAGGGGACAGGGCAGCTTCCGCGACATTTCTTGAAGACGCGGGGAGAGAGGGACAGGCCAAATGGAAGCACTTTGTACTGATACGCTTGACCCACGAAAGCAAACCGTAGAACGGGTCTGTGACGAGGAAGAATCGAGATGTGAAAGTACGCGTCCTTCAGGTCGATGGCTGCAAACCAATCCTGGGGACGAATGCATGTTAACACGGCTTTGTTGAGACCATCTTGAACGGCAGCCTGAGAAGGGACCGATTCAAGACTCTGAGAATCAGGATGGGTCTTAACCCACCGCTCTTTTTGGGCACAATGAAGTAGGGACTGTAGAACCCTGACTTCATCTCGGCTGGAGGGACAGGCTCGATTGCATAGGGCACCTCCAAACCGATCCCCCTGGCAGCCCGGAGGAGCATAGTCAAGAGTTAGACGTCAACCTCAGATGGGACAGCGACCACAGGGGGGCGCTGGGCAGCTGAGATGTCAGCTTCACTCTCAGACTCTCCCTTTGATGCTGCGACAGACATCTCTTCCTCCTGTGGAGCGCCAAAAGAGACGCTAAGCCCGGTTTGCAGGGAAGCGTATTGCTCTGGCAGCTCGACGGGATCACGCTGAGGTGCAGAAGGTCGCAGGGATTTGGGAGCTGGCGGCACGTTCTGCACGGTGACTTGTATGTCCCCCTTGTGTCTCGCCACAGCGGCCGAAAAGCATTGGCAGCTCAACGACCTGCCGCGGGACGACGAGGGGAGCCGCCTCGTGAACGAGCGGCGGGACTTCAGCGTGATTATAGTCATGCATTCGCAATGAGCGCTCGAACCATTCGTGAACGCTGCCTCAGCATGTTCTCGGCCCAGACATGTGAAGGCCGGAAAGACATACCGGGAAGATGTCTTCACAGCCATGAGAAATTAACTCTTTTAGTCCCGGTCTGCCCAGGGAGGAAACCGCGGCACCACTGTGCACTCAAAAGGCTTGCTCGCTGGAGACAGAAGGATTGTTTTGGCCGTGAAAATGGCCGCCCGCAGGATCCCGCTGGCGGCTGCCAAACACTCTTTTAGATGTTGCTCTTTTAGACCGGCAGCATGCCAGCGGGGAGAGAGCACAACTCGCAAGAACTTGCATCAAGTCTCGAGCAGAGAGGCTCCGAAGCGAAAATCTGAATGACTGGCTGCATGCCGTACGGGGAGTGGCTTGGCATGCAAATGCCACTCGCCAATTTTCATTGGCCTTTTGAATAAGGCTCAGAGATGATTGGACTCTCAAGCGAGTTCCCATATGTAACGTCGTAGTGAAACGACTGAAGAGGAACAATAATATTTTGCTTACCACATTGGCAGATTATTCTGCTTGTTTCAAGCAAAACTCACTAAACTTTGACTTCTTGTTTCAGAAAACAAGAAAATAATTTTTACTTGTCTAGAAAATCCTTCGATTAAAGAATTTTCAGATATTTTGGCTGGAAACAAGACAAACAATCTAAGAAAGAAAAGCATTTTTTTTGCAGTGTGGTACTCACAAACAGAATAACAGAGGAATAATCAGCTGACTATATTGCCTCTGTACTCTTGTATTTAGTGTTGTTTGATAAACACCACACTGATTACAAAAATCTAATTTTCACTTCAAACATTTGTGTTTTGTAAGAACAGGAACTAAAATGGATGTTTTTTTTGTAACATGACTTTTTGTAACATTAATAATAATATTAATATGTAACTGTATACATATCTTGGCTTAACTCACATTTTAAATGCACAATTCATGTACACGTCACATGTCAAAACAAACTCCATATGGAGCATGGCTACATCTTGAATGTTTCTGCCCCTGTGGTTAAGGCATAAAAATACTATTAAAATTATAATTTAAAGAATACGTTATATTGAACCTGTTAATATTAACAGACATTCTACTAATGCAGTACATTAATTTATTTACAACTAAATAAAAGAAAACATAATGTCTTCTCTTCAAAATCATTATTTGTCTTGCATAAGAATGAAATTAGACAAGCTAAAATGACAATTCATTTTCAGCTTTTTTATTTATTTATTTGTTTGCACAGCATTGTGGGTGACGAAAGGATACACCAATTATATATTTCAAAACAGACTGAATAAACTTTCAAAGATCTTTCAAATTGAGATGCTCTTTGACCAAGCTTGAAGACATGGCAGCCAATACAGTTGCATGAGAAAGTTTGAAAACCCCTTGTAGAATCTGTGCAATGTGAATAATTTTAACAAAATAAGAGATATCATACAAAATGCATGTTTTTTTTAGTACTGTCCTGAGTTAGATATTTTACATAAAAGATGTTTACATATAGTCCACAAGACAAACAAATTGATGAAATTATTAA
Source organism: Garra rufa (assembly GCF_049309525.1). NCBI lineage: Eukaryota > Metazoa > Chordata > Actinopteri > Cypriniformes > Cyprinidae > Garra > Garra rufa. The sequence goes on from NC_133375.1 coordinate 15,372,505, forward strand.
AATAATCCCCTTCAAAAGTTTGGGAACCCTTTGTTCTTAAAACTGAGGGTGGTTACCTGGATGGTCTACCACTGCTTTTTTGTTGTTTGTTTTGTTTTGTTTTTGTGATGGTTGTTTATGAGTCTCTTGTTTGTCCATGTCCTGCAGATTATTCAGTTTTCCAGTATCTTTTGCATATTTAAACCCTTTCCAGCAGTGACTGTACGATTCTGAGATCCATCTTTTCACACTGAGAACAACTGAGGGACTCAAACACAACTTTTAAAAAAGGTAAAAAAAAAAAAAAAAAAAAAACATCACTGATGCTCTAGAAAGAAACACAACGCATTAAGAGCCAGGGGGTGAAAAAGAATGAAGACCTTTTGGAGCATCAGAGAATGTTTTAACCTTTTTTAATAGTTGTGTTTGACTCCCTCAGTTGTCCTCAGAGTGAAAAGATGGATCTCAAAATCATACAGTCTCTGCTGGAAAGGGTTCAAATATGCAAAAAAAAAAAAAATGCTGGAAAACTGAAGAATCTACAGGACCTGGAGGATTTTTCTGAAGAACAGTGCAAAATTCTCCAGGTAACCACAGTATTAAGAACCAAGGGTTCACAATCTTTTGAAGGGGGTTATTTTAATAATTTCAGCTATTTTTGGTCTTTATATGTAAACATATTTACATATATTTACACATTTTATGTAAAATATCTTACTCAGGACAGTACTAAATAAAAAGTAACGTGCATTTTGTATGACATCTCTTATTTTGTTAAAAATATTCACATTTCCACAGATTCTGCAAGGGGTTCTCAAACTTCGAATGCCACTGTATATGCAGTCCTGCAAGGATGGAGCCTCCTGTTTGAGAGTCACCCAGTGTCTTTATGAGTGAGTCAATGATTCATTCACTTAACTCATTCATTCAACACTAATTCACTCAAGAATGAAGCAGCACTGTTGTGTTTTCCTTAGACACACCTAGTAGTTGATTCTGCTTTGACTTTGTTTGGAATTATTTTTAGTAAGAGCAAAAATGTATAAGGTAACTGTTAATATTTTGTCTACAGTTTCAGCCATTTGTTATTAATTTCTTGTTCACTGAACTGTTGTATAAAAGCAATATAACATATACAATTGTGTTGTTGTTGTTCTGAATATCAGCACAGCTGCAATTACCTGCAACCCAATTACTGCACGATTATAATTATGAAATAACATTTTAACGAAAAAAGCAGCGTTTTTAAAATAATCATTTAATATCTAAATATTTATTATACAGTAACCATTTTATAAAAGCAATAATGCACCCGAATCTGTGCTGTATTGTCAATTTGCACTTCATACTTAACATCTTTTTGACATTCAATACTATATTGACAATAGAGCACAGCTTCTTGTGCCTCACTGCTTAATGATATAATGGATATAAAATATAATACAATGGATAAGAGTTTAATCTAGGCAAGGCAAGAACTGAAGAAAACAATCCAACATATGATGAGTGGTTAATGATTTATTTCTAATGATTTTATTTGAACAAGAGTAATGTGACTGTTACTGTGTGTTCTGATGCATATCTAACAAGGTTAGAATGTGACATGATTGCATCACAGTTTGATCACAAGGATCCTTGTAGGATCGAATAAGAACAAGACTGTGGTGGATAAACTGAAATTCACAAAATTTCATCTCACAAATTCACATTCTATTGCATGTTGTGTGATGTTTATCAGAAAACTACATGTACTATTTGGAATTTTTGTTATTTTGTAGGAGTTTTTATAAGGTTTTTATATCCTTCAAAGGCCTATAACCTACTCGGACTCATAACAAATACAGCTTTTGTTCTATGTTGATCCCACAAGCAACTTATAATCAATCCTTCAGGATTTTGAGTTGTTTAGTGTCCGTTTCTTTGAAACAGTTATGAATTCCACGTGTGGGTTTCCAACAGCCTGAAACTACTGTCTGGTTGAGCATTGTTGTGTCAAAACAACAGCTTTAAACTGACAGTTGAGCGAAAGCCGCGCAATCACAGATGCTGTTGCTCCTTTGTATATCAAGAAGGTAGAAAAATGCAGTTAAAAGTGACCACAGACTGAAAATCCATCTTACCGTGTAGTGCTCTTCACACAGTGCGCACAGCTGAACCGTTGAGGTGTGGAAGGACTCTGATGGTAACCCCTCCCACTCGACTGTCCTGAGCACTAAAAGATAGCGCGGTGGGCGGAGCCTATGAGTTAGCACCTCCCATTTGGTCAGCTGGGGTCTCAGCGAAATGGCCATGGCGTGTAACCCCTCCCACACTGGACTGTCCTTAAAAGGAGACACTGCTGGCAAAAACACTGTTTCAATTTTTTTTTGTCTAGCCGAGAGAAAACACCTAAAATACATCGTTAAGTGTTTCTTTTATAGAACTTTATCTATTTGTGTCAATAGATTTCAATTACAAAACATATTTTTAAAGGCTGTTTTCTCAAAATGAGTTTTTTTCTTCTACACTGAGCCATAAATCTCCACTTAAGTAGCACTTACACACACCAAACTTCACATTTTTATTCCTGTCTATATCCTGAAGTTTTTTTACAGAGGGATTTGTTCATATATAATTTGCTTGATTTTATACAACATCTTATCCCTCCAAAATGGTAAAAAGAAATAAATAAATACACTGTTTTCTGTCTGTTCTAAGTTTTTTTTTTTCTGAATTATGGAGTGACTAAATGAGATAAGAATTCCCCCTGTAAAAACATTTGACTCTAATATGGCAAAAAAAAAAAAAATTATAAAAAAAATAATTTTGAAACTGATTTCATCCAGTGTTTAGATTTTTGTCCTAGAAATGTAGGCAAATTAAAGCACATTTAATTAAAAAATGCCTCATTTGCAGATTTAAACCTAACATTTTAGAAAACTTGTAATACAAAAATGCTTGCAAGTATCAATGTAATTAATTAACTGGGTAAGTAAGGTGATAACTAGTAGTTTTTTTTTTTTTTTTTTTACCCTATTCACCTGCAGTGTCTTGCCTTAATGCATTCATCCATGTATTTTTTTTAGCTTAAACAGAACACTGCTTTTTCATGCACCTCTCAAGTTTGAGATTTTGGGCTTTTTGTTGTTTCATAAAGTGTTTTTTCAGACTAGTGGAAAGAAAACATCCGAAAGACACGGTTAAGTGTTTCTTTTATAGCACTTTTTCTATTTGTGTCAATAGATTTCAATTACAATACATATTTTTAAAAGTTTTTTCTCAAAATTAGTTTTTTTCTCCTACACTGAGCCATAAATCTCCACTTCAGTAGCACTTACACACACCAAACTTCACATTTTGATTCCTGTCTATATCCTGAAGTTTTTTACAGAGAGATCTGTTCATAAAAATTGTAAGGAATTTATTGTTTTCTGCCTAAGTTATGGAGTGACAAAATGAGAAACTGATTTGTACTAGAAATGTATGCAAATAAGTGCATATTTCATTAAATAATGCCTCATTTACATATTTAAATCGAACAGTTTAGAAAACTTGTATTACAAAAAATGTTTGCAATTATCAATGTAATTGATACTTACAACTGGGTAAGTAAGAAAATAACTATTAGTTCATTTTTTGACCCTTTTCACCTGCAGTGTTTCGCCGGACAGCTGGACATATTGTCATGTATCTGGTCTATCCTGTCTTCATGTACTCTTGCACCACACTTCATGGACTTCATTCCCCACAAGCCACTGCTCTAATCACTGCATTCACCTGCTCTCACTTTACTGATTACTGCTCACAGCTGCACCTCATCACACGGACAGCATTTAAGCTTCTCACACACACAGCCACCTTGCGAAGTCTTATTGTTCCTTCTGGTCATTATTTCCAAGCGTTTATTCCCGTGTTTGATTTCCTGTGTTTTTGATTCCTGGACTCCTTCCCGTGTTTTGATTCTCGCTGCCAGCCCCGACCTTTCTGCCTGTTTTGACCACGATTTCTGCCTGCCCCTTTGTGTTTGTTTGTTTGGAATAAATGCTGCGAATGGATCCGCACGTCTCTGACCCTTCCTTGTGACAATAATAAATACTGCAGAGAGAAAGAGAGAGAGAGAGAACGAGAGAGATAATATCTTACACTTACAAACAAACAACATCTGACATCATATAAAAACGTATATTTTATATGCAAAGCACCAACTCCATTTCTGTCCAAAACCTGAGTAAACCACATGATTAAATGATTAGGGCTCAGATCAATCAATGAAGACTAAGAAAGAAAGAAAGATTGGATTTGTTACATTTGATTCCATTTGGCCATTTGATAGAATATTTGGCAAATCTAGATTAAACATACACAATCTAGTCAAGACTATCATCCTCTTTCTGACACTCAGTGGATCTGAGGATTAGACAAATAACTCTTGATGTAATTATGTCTGCCAGTATCTGACTAACCCTCCATTTTTAGGTTAAAAAAAAGTTTATACTGGCTGTGAACCACAGTTAATTCTGTGATTGATTAAGATTATTTTGGCATTTTTGTGATTTGGACAACACTTCAAGGTTTCCTGTGTGAGAATTTATGGTAACACTTTATAATAACTACACACTATGAGTCATTAGTTAAGCATTGGTAAATAGTTAATTAATCATTTATAAAGCATTATTCCTACATTAATAGACATTTGTAAGCAGTTTATAAATACAGCTATAAATGCTCTATTCTTGTTTTATAAGCATCTGTATAATATGCTTATTAATTGTATTTTCATACTTTATTAAGGATCAGTTAATCAGTTCTAAATGCATTACATTATTTACAAACCAGTTAGATAGTAGTTGTAAGTGGTTCAGGAGATCATTTAGAAAGTGTTAGTAAACTATTTGAATGCACATTTATACATTTTATTATTCAGACATATATTAACAGCCAGTCAGTGTGTTAATAAATGCTTTAATGACACACATTCCTACTGTAACTCATAATTAATTCAGGCAGTTATAAAAATTTACTAGCTGCCAGTTAATGGTTTTTGTGAGCTCATCTAAAGTGAGGACTATTTATGCCTTGTAAAGTGTTAACAAAAGTCGCTCTCCTGTTCTGGCGATATCACTTTTAGCATAGCTTAGCATAGATCACTGCATCCTATGAGAGCGATATTGTCACATTTCTGGTCTATCCTGTCGTTATGAACTCTTGCACCACACATCATGAACTTCATTCCCCACAAGCCACTGCACTAATCACTGCATTCACCTGCTCTCACTTTACTGATTACTGCTCACAGCTGCACCTCATCACACTGTCTGCATTTAAGCTTCACACACACACAGCCACTCTGCGAAGTCTTACCGTTCCCTATGGTCGTAATTCCGAGCGTTCTCCCTTGTGTTGGTTTCTCTGTGTATGACTCTGGACTGTGTACCCCGTTGACGATTCCTGCTACCTGCCATTGCGACCATTGCCTGTGTATCGAACTGTTTCCTGGATTTCCTACGTTGTTCCTGTTTTCCGGTGTTTACTCTTGCCTGTCGACACTTCTCAATAAAGCCTTGCAAATGGATCCGCACGTCTCAGTCTGACTCCTTGTTACAGATATAGTATAGGAGAACGGCTGAATGGATTTCAAAACGGTAAAACTCAACTTATTAACACTTCACAAGGCATAAATAGTCCTCACTTTAGATGAGCTCACAAAAACCATTAACTGGCAGCTAGTAAATGTTTTATAACGGCCTGAATTAATTATGAGTTACAGTAGGAATATGTGTTATTAAAGCATTTATTAACACACTGACTAACTGTTAATATATATCTGAATAATAAGATGTATAAATGTGCATTCAAATGGTTTATGAATCATTTTACTAACACTTTCTAAATGATCTCCTGAACCACTTACAACTGCTAACTAACTGGTTTGTAAATAATGTAATGCTTAATTTAGAACTGATTAACTGATCCTTAATAAAGTATGAAAATACAATTATTAAGCATATTATACAGATGCTTAAAAAACAAGAATAGATCATTATAGCTGTATTTATGAACTGCTTACAAATGTCTATTAATGTAGGAATAATGCTTTATAAATGATTAATTAACTATTTACCAATGCTTAACTAATGACTCATAGTGTGTAGTTATTATAAAGTGTTACCGAATTTATAAAGGTATTCATTAATGACTATAACTTTACAAATAGTGATCAATTTTAACAATGTTATAGCTGCCTAATAAATACTCTTAATTCATATTTATGTAAATTATGATGCAGCAGAAATATACTATTATAATGTGACTGAAGTGTGTTGTGTTTTGGCTCATTACTGTAATGTCTCATGATTCATATCACTTTTCTTCCCAAGGTTTCACAAAAGACTTCCACATTCTTCATTCGTCTTTGAGGAGGGTTTTTGTGACAGACAGCAGCAAAAGAGACTATCTGACAATCTGCTGCTGTGTGCATGTGGTTTGTGGGTATTTCCTGTTTAAGAACATATAAAGCAGAGACGCTACTCATTTCAACAAAGATTTGTTTTCGCACAGATGGAACGTCTAGACTGCACCAGAGAAATTGTTGCTTTTCTCTTTTTAATTCAGTGGACAACTTTAGACAGCAGTTGTCTGAATATAGTAAGTGCAATATCAATCTCATAGCAGAAACATTTTGGAAAAATCATTTGATCAGAGCTTTATTAAACCATTGCTCTCTTTTGATATTCACAGGGTGTCACATGTTACAAAACTGGTAAGTGCTAAAATACGTCTTTCATTTTTCAGTCTTTCTTTCTTTGTTTATTTGTATTTATTTGTTTATTTTTAGAGGATGACAGGCCTAGAGAATGGTATAAAAAGCATGAATCTAACCCTTCACCCTTACATGAGCTGACTGCAGAGATAAGTGAATCTCAAACCTCTCTAATTATAAGATGGTCCATTGATATTGACAGTAAGTGACAACACATCTTACATTTATCAAATGAACTCTATTTTAAATAAATTCTTTTTTTGTTATATTTTGTTCTCTAAGTGTAATGGCATACATCTGTATGTGACTCTTTTCTCATTGGTGAATATATATATGTCTTTCTGAAGTTCATGAGAAATGGTCATTGTTGGACATATAGGACATTAACAACTGTTGTCATTCAATTCTGAACATATTTCAAAATTGAAACACCTATAATAATAATAATAAAAACAGTCCACTGTGGTACACAACACAATGCTTGTATTCATTTGAAGAACATTATTATTTTAAAACACATTTGATGAAAAGTGATTTAAAAGTTTTGTACTAATTTTATTAAGATTTTTTTTTTTTTAAAGTTAAAGCAATTGAAGCTTGATTGTTAAAATATTGTGCATGCACATTAGCTTGACATCAGTCAGAGATCGCTTGTTGGAAAATATTTCATTATTTAGGGGTTTTCATTATCAGGTCATTGTAGGATGTTAGGTAGAATTAGGTAGAAGAAAACAAGCCTTGGGTTATCATTGGTCCTGTGACAGAGTTTTGGTAAAGGAGGAAGCGCTGTTCAATCTTTTTAAGATAACGACTGACATCCGGTTTTGAAATGACAGAAGGGCAGCAGATGAGACAGAGATAGTGTTAGGAAGGTTACGCTGGAAATGTAGTAGGTTGCAGATTACAAGTTACCCTATTTAAAATGTAATAGGTACAGTAACTATTTCAATTACTTTAATAAAATAATGTAACTGATTACATTTTATTACTTTTTGATCATTTAGCAGATGCCTTTATCCAAAAGTGACTTACAAATGAAGCAATCAAACCAACTTTCCATCTCCTGAATTAAAGGGGTCCTATTTTGCTCTTTTACAAAGTCTTTATTTTGTTTTGGGGGTGTACTAGAACATGCTCTCATGCTTGGTGGTTCAAAAATTTTCAAATTTTTTCACATAATTTACATTATTAGTTTTCTCCCCAATTAAGCTGGCACAAATGCCTCGAGGAAGGTCTGCCTTAGAAAAAATGAAATATGTTGTGATTGGCAAACAGCTTAGCGTTTCAGTCCTGCCATGCCCCTTTCCAAAGCAGCAAGTTCAGTGTACCACTGCGCAAGCTAGATTAAAGTGATTTATATCATATGAACATATCGGATCGCTAAAAGAGGCTTTTACTGAACTCACTGCTCTGGATCAGGGCAAATTTATATCGCCCCGTTGACCTCCAGTGTCTGGAGAGCATCTATCCATGATCCAGAGCACAGCCAGACCTAGAGCCCAGTCCACTATCTAACCTCTTTGCGGAGCACTAGCCTGAGGCCACCGATGACGGAGAGCCTGAGCCATTGCCACACGGAGCGACAGAGCTGAGGATCGCCACAGAGCCATTGCTGTTAGTGACGTCAGACAATGCCCGCCACAAAGGATCAAGCTGTGGACAGCGAGATCGCGGAGAGGAGCTCCACCCACTGCGCAATGGCTGAGGGTGAGCTAAGTGTGGATTTAAAACTGTGGAGCTCAGAAGGAGTGGTTGTGGATTTATATGTCGACCTGCCCCCTCTCCTCCCTCCTTCATCAGAATCCTCTGTCACTCCTGTTCCCATGCTTAGCCCAGAGAGGGCTCCTGTTTCCGAGTTTAGCACTGAGGGGGCTCCAGCTTCCATGTCAAGCCCAGGGAGGGCTGCTGTTATTATGTTTGGCCCAGGGAGGGCCTCAGATCCCAAGTCTAACCCAGATTGCACATCCAGCACAGAGAGGCCTCCAGTTCCCATGTCAAGCCCAGAGAAGGCTAATTCTTGAGTTTAGCCCAGAGATGGCTCCTGATTCTCTGTCCAACCCAGAGTGGGCTCCTGTTCCACAGTGCAGCCCTGAGAGGGCTTGTGGCCCCATGTCCAACCAGGAGAGGGTTTTGGTTCCCAATAGCAGCCCAGGGAGGGCTTTCATCCCAGAGTGCAACCCCGATAGCCCGGAGGCTCACAAATGCCCACCCACCCACACGCTCCTGCCTCCTCCTCCACTGTGGTCCGGCAGCCCCTCTGCTCACCCTTAGCCCACCATCTGTGCGATGGACTCACTGCAGGTCTGCCAGTCTCCTTCTGCGTTGTGGCTGGAGGATCCCCCATCTCCACCTCCTAGCTCCCTCCTCTCCATCGTGGCCCGGCAGTCCACTTGCTTCGCTGGGCTCCCTCATCCCTCTGGCTCCGCCTTGGTCTGTCGTCAACCATCCACTCCTCCGGCTTTGCCTCATCCCTCCAGCTCCGTCAGGCTCCACCATCCTCTGTCGCTCCGACTCCACCGCGGCCTTCCAGATCCACACCGCCCATCAGTTCCACCTCAGCCCTCCGGATCCTCCTCGTCACCATGGCTCCTCAGCTCTCCGTCTCCACCTCGGGCTCCACCTGCTCCGTCGCCGTTGGTCGCCCCCCCCATGGAGTCATCAGCCCTTCCTCCTCCATGGCTCCTCCCTCTGTTGGCTCCACCATGGGTTGCCATTACGGCTGTGGCCTGGGTCCCACCTGGCACCGCCTACTCCAAGCCATTTCTGTTTCTGTCTGGTCGGGTCTACTCCTGTGTCTTTCCTGGCTCCTCCCTCCATCATCACCACCCTGGACTCTGTCTGCCAGCCCCCTCCCGGGTGTCCGTTCTCCTCCCGAGCCTCCTGCCAAGGTCCCACCCTCCTCCCTTATGTTGTTCCTGAGGTGCAAGGACGATATGTCACGCCCATGGACTGTCTGTGTTTGTTTATCTCCCCATGTGCTCCATGACCTAGTTTCTCCCTCTCGTTGATTGTCTCATTTGATTCACCTGTGTCTCATTAATTACCCTGTTAAGTTTGTATTTATAGTGTTGTCTGCCCCATGATTCCTTCGTCCCATGTTAAACATCTTCCTGTCCTTGATCATTGATGTCAGAAAGTCAGACTCATAACCCAAAGGTTTTGGTGTTTTACAAAGCACGTTTGTCTGTGTTTAATGAAATTGTTAAATTACTCAGTAAATTACTTTACGTTGAAAAACTGCAGAATCATGAAAAACACTTCTCACAAACCAAAGGAAAAGATCATTACATGATTTCAGCAGATGGTTTGCTGTTAAGATGAAGTTTGTTTTGCTGGTTTCGGACAGTGGCCATCTTGCATTACCACGTTTAATGTTAAATATATGCATGTGTTGCATCATGGAAGCAAGAAGAAGCCAGTATGAATGACAAGGGGTTGTTTGCTGTTGTTGTTTTTGAAGATCTATGTTTTAAATGAGGCTATAAATTATAAATGTTAACAGTGAAGAACTGATTCACTAAATACGATGGAGTTGTACAGATGTGTAAATTTGAACATTGTCTTCTTAGGCAGCATTCACACTCTTACTGGCACATGGATAAAAATTGTTGCACAGCCACAGCCTGAAACAAATTACAGATGTGAATACCAGCCTCCATTTACCTCGAAGCAAATCAGTGTCACTGGTCAAGAACAGGTAAAGAAAGGACAGAAATGTTGAAATAAACTACTAGTCATCTGCGCCTTTACTAGAGCACAGTCAAAGAGCACAGAGTACCACATACACTGTGAAAACAATCTGTAAAAATACATTAAAAATGTGAACAACTTTATAGAATAGCCTGACAGTTTTTTCCCCATTCTTGTTTTCTTCCAAACACTACATTCAATATTTTACTGTACAATTACATTTAAATGTCCTGTTAGTTCTATTACCATTTTTACATTATATATAGTAAGGTAATGTACTTTTAATTAATTAAAAGTAACCTTTTTTTCAGTTTTATCATTACAGTTACAATTTTACAAGTAATTGATTTTCTGTCCTAATCTTTTTCTTCTCTTGATTGACAGTTACGGTTCAATTTCACTGTGCCACGTGTATCTGTTTGTCCTTCAGCCAGTTATGATATATTGGCCTATAATATTCCACCACCGTCAGATGGACCAAATGAAGAATATGCAAAGATCATTAAAACAGGTTTGATTTTTTGCTAATTTCATCTTCTCTGTTTTTGCCACAATGCCAAGGAATGCCACCAAATTTATGAGTCTCCATCCGTTAGTTTAAAGTTTCCTTTGAGATCTACAGGCACTTCCTGATATATTACTGTATACTGTATACTGATGAGAGTGGTGCTCGGACATGCAAAACGCACAGGCATAATGTTAGAGTTGTCCTCAAGCCTGCTATGTTCTGTAATATATATCCTTGTTCATTATTCCCTATCTAGTGAATATCATATTGTTATTAGACATTTCATTCAGTTAATAGAAACACGCATTCATACTCACACCTACGGGTAATTTAGTGTATCCAGTTCCCCTATGCTGCATGTCTTTGGATTGTGGGAGAAACCAGAGCACGAAAGGGTTAACATGCACAGTTACTTCTAAATGTCTTATATGCATTATGAATGTGATTCATCATCACACTGATCACTGTGGTTTCAGACAACATACAAAATGTCTAAAATAGTGCGCTTTATGTATATGGAGTTGGGCATTTCAGACACAGCTCTGGTGTCAAAGTATGCTTGTGATCGAGATGAAAAGGCATCAAGTGTTGAAGGTGAAAACTGTGCATCTGAATGGTTAAATAACAGCAGCACACATGATCCAAGGAATTATCCATAACTGGAACACAAACACACAATGAAGTTTAATACTAAGTGCTGGAGGTTTCATCATATGCTGTTCAATGTTTTGGCAACTGACTGTTCTTTTTTCTCTTTGATTGCCTTCCTACCTAAAGTTCACTGGAATGCTGACATTTATGCAGTCTTTAATGGGTATAAAATAGTGGTGACCTTCAATACGAGCTTTGTGGTGGATCGACACACCATCCTACTGGAAAACAGAGAAAAAGTACTACAAGATATTGAGGGGAAAGGGGTATGTTTCTCCTCAACATTTAATTTCATGCTAAAATGAATTCAAAGGAGAAATAAAAACTGCAACACTGCACAGCAGGCAAAAAAAAAAGACTAAAATAAATTAAATACTGTTTAAATTAGATAAAGCATTTAAAACCATTCAAATAAATTTGATACATTCGCTCGACAAGCGATACTGCATAAGATATTAAGACTTGTTTTCAGAGAATGTATGTTTAATACAAGGGTATACACAGCACTGGCAGATTTTGTTCACTTCTTTTAAGTACAAGTAAAACAAATCTGTCAGTGCAGTCATTTTTTTTATATTTGTTTCTTTGTCTTACAGGAATGCAAAGTAGAAAAATGTGAAGTGGAACTGGAATACATGGAACACATGGGTCCCTGTGAAGACCTTATGATACAGGTGACTATAAAATGAGATCTAATCTTTAGCTGGCTGATGTCTTTGATGTACACACAAAAGTGAGTACACCCCTCATATTTGAGCAACCATTTTAATATATATTCTCAAGGGACTATACCAGAGGTTCTCAACTCTGGCCCTCGAGGTCCACTTTCCTGCAGAGTTTACCTCCAACCTTGATCAAACTCACCTGCCTGTAACTTTCTAGTAATGATGAAGAGCTTGATTAGCTTGTTCAGATGTGTTTGATTAGGGTTGGAGCTAAACTCTGCAGGAAAATGGACCTCGAGGGCCAGAGTTGAGAACTCCTGGACTATACTATAGAAATTAAATTTGGATATATTTTAGAGTAGTCAATGTGCAGCTTGTATAGCAGTATAGATTTACTGTCCTCTGAAAATAACTCAAATAACATACAGCCATTATTGTCAAAATAGCTGGAAACAAAAGTGAGTACAAAAAAGGTTCAGTAACACCCTGAAACCGAGTAACACTACAGTGGTCAGGGTCATACAGAGGTTTTCCAAGATGGGTTCCATTTGGAACAGGCCTCGCAAGGGTCAATCAACAAAGTTGAGCACTCGTTCTGTGCGTCAGGTGCAGAACCTGGCTTCAAAAAACAGATGCATAAGTGCTGCCAGCATTGCTTTAATGCTTTAATTGCAGAAGTAGAAGGTCAGCTTGTCAGTGCTCAGACCATACGCCACACACTGCAAGAAGTCGGTTTGCATAGGTGTCGTCCCAGAAGGAAGCCTCATCTGAAGCTGGCTCACAAGAAAGCCTGCAAACAGTTTACTGAAGACAACCTGTCCAAGAGCATGAACTACTGGAACCATGTCCTGTGGTCTGATGAGACTATAAGATAAACTTGTTTGGCTCAGATGGTGTCCAGCATGTGTGGAGATGCCCTGGTAAAGAGCACCAGGAAAATTGTGTCTTGTCTACAGTCATCATGGTGGTGGTAGCATCATGGTCTGGGGCTGCATGAGTGCTGCTGGTTCTGAGGAGCTGCAGTTCATTGAGGGAAACATGGAGTCCATTATGTACTGTAAATTCTGTAGTAGAACATGATGCCTTCCCTCCAGAAACTAGACGAACGGATGTTTTCCAACATGATAACGATCCCAAACACACCACCAAGATGACAACTGCCTTGCTGAGGAAGCTGAAGCTGAAGGTGATGGGGTGGCCAAGTATGTCTCCAGACCTGAACCCTATTAAGCATCTGTGGGGCATCCTCAAGTGTAAGGTGGAGAAGCACCATGCGTCTAACTTCCAGCAGCACAGTGAAGAGTGGAAGAGGATCCCATCAACAACCTGCAGCTCTGGTCAATTCCATGCCCAGGATGATTAAGGCAGTGCCAGATAACAATGGTGCTAACATAATATATTGACACTTTGGACAAGTTCAATTAGGGTGTACTCACTTTTGTTGCCAGCTATTTTGACAATAATGGCTGAATGTTAAGTAATTTTCAGGGGATACTAAATCTACACTGCTATACTACTCTAAAATATATCCAAGTTTCATTAGTATTGTCCATTGAGAAGATATATTAAAATGGTTACTGAAATGCGAGGGGCGTACTCACTTTTGTGACATATTGTACTTCATTTAACCTTAAAATAATATATGCTTTATTAGAATGCATGCAGGAAAAGTCATGAAAAATTGTCTTTAAATTAATAGATGACTAAACATGAATTTATATAAATAAGTATTATGGAAAACACATTGGGGTTCTTATACATGATTATACAGTTAGTATTAGTCAGTTTTATTTTGTTTTACAATACTAATATCTAAACCTTTAATTAAAGAAAAGCCCAAAAATATATTATAGAAATAGCTATAAAAATATAACAAAGAAGGATTTTACTAACATTGGTCTGATGTTATATCATGGCAGATAAAGCCTAAACACTGTCAGGATGAATATGACTGGACGGATCAAAAAGTGGTCTGTATGGGTGAGTATGCTTTAATTCATCTTCTCCTTTTACTCGCTTTCTTTGTTCAAAACAGTTCTGTGGTTTCTCTCAGAATACTTTATTCCAGACAGTTCTGCTTTGTCCATTGGTGTTGAATGTGCGGTGATGCTTCCCATCATACTTCTCTGTTGCTGCATCATATGTAAGTGAAAAGGATTTAAAACATGCTTTAAAATTTTACATATTCACATACAGAGATGAGGTCAAACCATGAAATATGGTGGACACATCTCCAGTGGCCTGTTGCGTAAAGGTAGTTAAATAGTTTGAGAGTAGGTTCAGAGTTGACACACAATGCTCAATTTAGCACATGCATGTGAAAGTCTGACATCTTTCGCGAACAGCTAATCACATAAAACATGGAGAGCATCCATTTAATAAACTTCTTTGATGAAGATTAATAGATTGTTACGAAATTTTTTTTATGAATTTCCAAGCCAGGATGAAACATATATGTTGCTATATACATAATATTTGACTATATCAAATGTCAATCAACTGAAATTATTTAATTAATAACTTATATAGTGTTAACAAAGCTTAAAAGAGCATAGTCATTTTAAAAGCTTTATACAGTCTTTTATAATATGTTTGTGCGGATCTATAGCATCTTGATTAAAAGTTTAATATTAATCATCATTTATAAACATTATATATAATTCCTTAGATGTAATGCTATCAGGATGATTGATAAAAAAAATATATATTATAATTTTATTAAATTTAAACTTAAAAAATACAAAAAAAAAATAATATTGTGATATATTTTTATGATGTAAAATATCATTCTTCTATTTTAATATACATTAAAAATCGAATACATTTCTGTAATTAAAGCTGATTTTTTCAGCAGCATTACACCAGTATTCAGCGACACACAATCCTTCAGAAATTATTTTAATATGCTGATTTATTATCAGTGTTATTTAATATTTTTTTGGAACCTGTACATTTTTAAAAACAACAGCAAAAAGGTTTTCTAACAATATACTGTTCTGTTATTTTTTCTTCTTTCTGTTCTTTGAAAGAAATTAACTTTTATTCAGCTAGGACTTGTTAAACTGATAAAAAGTGACATCAAAGACCTATATTATTCGAAAAGATTTATATTTTGAATAAATTCTGTTCTTTTCGACTTTTTATTCATCAAAAAATCATGGAAAAAGTATCACAGGTTGCAAAAAAAAAAAAAATTGGTAGCACAACTGTTTCCAACATTGGTCATTATAATTATAAATCAGCATATTAGAATGATTTCTGAAGGATCATGTGACACTAAAGACTGGAGTAATAGCTGATGAAAATACAGCTTTGCATAACAGGAAAAAAAATATTATTATAATAGAAACCATTGTTTTATATTGCAATAATTAGTAACATTAGTATTATTGTGATTTTCTGTATTTTTTATCAAATAAACACAGTCTTAATGAGCATAAGATACTTCTTTAAAAAAATGACAAGTCTTACTGATCTTAAACATTTGAACGGCAGTGTATATCTTTTACTTTTTATATATAATACATAGTAACACACACACACACACACACACACACACACACACACACACACACACACACACACACACACACACACACACACACACACACACACATTATTCTAATCAATCTCTCAAGGTTTATTATACACAGGGCAATGTTGGTGCAGGGCCCATGACTGATCTATAGTATGCAGAGAGAAATTTGTTTCCCATTCTCAATGGGAAAGTGCCCTAGCAACATCACTTGGCCACATTGCCCAGCAACATTGCTCAAAAAGTTGTCCTGTATATCATCACCTTCAGATCAAATCATCCAGCGGGTTCGTGTCTCGGAGCGTGCTGAGTCCGTGCGAGTGTTGGTTGTGTATCCTGCAGTAGACACTGTGTTCCAGCGCTCTGTGCTGCTCCTGGCTGAAAGTCTGCAGAGTCGTGGTGGTGTAAGCGTCGTCATCGACATGTGGGAGACAGGAAGCCTAGCAGAACAAGGGCCGCTCCGCTGGATCAACACACAGGTCGACCTCGCAGAGAGAGTCCTCATCATCTCACCACCTCAACGCACACAATCTGGTAACAAAGTTTGTTTTTGGTGCATTTGCCAGAATTCAGTCTTGTTTGTTTTCAAAGGGGTCATATTATGCTTTTTTACTTTTTGAATTTTAGCCAGTGTGTGGTGTGCATGTTTGGCATTAAAACATTTACAAAGTTACAAATCTCAAAGTTCACTCCAAAGGGAGGTATTTTGTTTTTTAAAAATCCCTTTTCAAGAACCGGATACTACGATGTCACTATGCAGTCCATTAGAGTATCATTCAAATAAATCCTGCCTACAGAAATTCAAATCATTGGCGGGTGGGGAGAGACGAGGTGGGGGATTCGCATAACTTTAGCGATGTAGCATGGACAGCCACTTCTGGGATGCTTCAGCGAGCCGCAGGGCAGCTTGTATAAACGTGAGCATTGACTAAAGTGTCCACGAACTGCTCTGGTAGCTGTGTTGGAGCCACGCCGTAGACGTGTGCAGTGTGTGGTAAGAGATTTATTCATCATATATATTCAGATAGCTTCACAAGCCTTATACTGGAGCTGGTTTCAGGCATGTAAATAATTAAATGAGCACAGTAATGATAATATCATGTATCGGCGATCTCGCAGGCTGACGATAGGACCAACACTACTGTAGCGTATTATTTACTCACCCTCCATGCATCCTAGGTGTATATGACTTCCTTCTTTCAGACAAAAGCAATCAGAGTTATATTTAAAATATTCCTGGCACTCCCAAGCTTTAGAACGGCATAGACTGGTGTTTCTCTCCATCAGCCCAAAACAAATTGATAAAAAAATTTAATGTGGCTCACATGGCTCTGGGGAGGTCAGTAAAAGCCTCTTTTATCGATCCAATGTGTTTTTGTAAGAATAATATCCATATTTAAAACGTAAGAATCACTTTAATCTAGTTTGCACAGTTGTACACGGAACTTGCTGCTTGCTGGGTGTGGTAGGACTGAAACACCGTCTAAGCTATTCACCAAACACAGCGCAGTGGGACTGCTAACCAATCACAACACATTTGTTTTTCATAATTTCTGATTTTTTTTTGTGCCAGTCTAGAGAGAAAGCTATTGTAATAATGTAAATTACGTGAAAAATAATGCGTTTTTCGAACCACCAAGCATGAGAGCATGTTCTAGTGCACCCCCAAAACAAAATAAAGGCTTTGTAAAAGAGCATAATAGGACTCCTTTAAAAAAAGCTTACTTTGGAAACCTCACATCTATTAATCCACTGCGCAAGATATCTCCTAAACCATACTAAATGCTGATAGCACCGTTTGTTTTGTCAAAAGAAATCTGAATACTCTCAACAGTTATTTTGAATACTTTTTTTTTTCAGATGACCTTAAAACAAAACTAGTTCCTAGCATGCCAGATGACACAGTTTCAGCTTCTGCCAGCAATCTTTTTGCCCTGGCCCTCAACCTAGTTACCAGTGCTGCCCATGACCCACATGGCCGGGACAAGTTCTGGGTCATCAACCTGGACCATGAGGAGAAGTGTGCGCACACTGAACTCAGACGCTGCAGGACGTTCATTCTGCAAAGAGATTTGAAAAAGCTCCATCAGCACCTGTTGAGCGGAGCCGTCAGGAACCCAGCGCTGCCGAGCTGCTTCAGGTCCTTCTACTACAAAAATGCCTTGGAGAAGCAGGAAATAAACACAGACTTCCCATCCTGCAAAAAGTCTGAATCCGACAGCCTGGACAAAAATCCTTGTATTTTTTCATATTAAGTAACTTTGCATTTAGTTTTCATTATGTTTGGGGCCAGACCTGCTCCTGAGGTGTTCTCCTTCCTTCAGTCTTCAGTTTCAACTCTGCTTCAACACACCTGCCTATTATTTTCAAGTAAACCAGAACACCTTGATTAGCTGGTTCAGGTTTGTTTTGGTATGGTAGACCTTCAGGAGCAGAGCTAGTTACTCTGTCCCAAAAGTTCTGGAAATATTTGAGAATATAACCTTTTCTGGTATTTGCCATTTAGTTTAAGTTTTAATAATACAAGTATACTGCACTGCTTTTGCTCACTTTATTATTTGATGTTGTTTTTTTTCTTTTTCTTTTTGGATCTCTGTCATTTGCAGAGAACTTCCCGTCTGCAAGTGTTAATTTGCTTAAGAACGTACATTAATTTTGTTTTAATAAACACATTGAAGCCCACAATGTGACAATTATTTCTGAAATTGTTCTTACATAAAATACATTTATTAAAAAATAAGTAAATGTTGTATAATTTTAAATAAGATCTACGCTATATTGCAAAAAGTACTGGGCACCCTTCTTCTAATGAACAGGTTTTACAACTTTAGTAATTTCCGAGAGTACAAATCTTAAATTTTGTATGCATATAATGATATTTTGGGGAACTGTGTGCTTCTAATTTTATAGCAACAGTTTGGACAGGACTCTTTTTCTATAAAAAGGCAATGCATCTGTGGATAAGACAAGGTTAAAAAAAAAGAAATGGTAGATTCAGTCAGTGTGGAAAAACATGACTGGTCCATAAAAAGCAATGTCCTAATCCCAGCTGGACTTTAAATGCAGACCTTGAGCCAAAAACTCATCACTTGTGCATACACTTTATGAACAAAAGTATTGGGACACCCCCTTCTTTAAAACAGAAAAAGCCACTTCCAAAACTGTGGCAACAAAGGTGGAAACAGAATTTATGTATTTAAAAATGTTATTTATTTTTTAACCTTACCTTATACACAGATGTATTGTCATGTTAGAATAGAAAAGGGTCGTGTCCAAACTGATGCTTTAAAATTGGAAGCACACAATTCCCTAGAATATCATTATACGCTTAAACATTACGATTTATATTCATGGAAATTACTAAAGTAGTCAAACCTGTTCATTAGAAAGGGTGTTACAAAATATCATCACAAAATATTACCATTATTATTATAATTTTTTTTTTTTACTGTTAATATTATTGATATCACTGTTACCATCATCACAACATATTATTGTCATCACCATCTTTAGTATTATTGTTGTTGTTATTATCATTATTATTATTATTATTATTACTGTTACTGTCATCACAAAATATCATCGTTATCATCATCGACTATTTCAAATTATGGTTATTTCTATTATTTCTAAACATGCTAATACTACTTATAACATTACTATTATTCAGATTGTCATTTTTGCTCATTTTCATTTACTATCATTGCTGTTTTTGTTGTTGGTATTGTTTTATGTTGTTTGTTGTATGTTTTTGCACTCCAAATAAAAAAAAGAAAAAAAAAGAAAGGGTGTCCCAATACTTTTGGCAATATGGTATATATAACAGATGTGGTGGCTAAATTAAATCAATAATTCAGCTAGCAACAACACTGTTATTGCACCAATTACAGTGAAATGAGGGGAAAATGTGAATAGCGGCACAAAATGTAACAATCATTTTGCAGATCAGCTTCAGAATGATGAAATCTGCTTTTATTTGTATTCTGAGCTGGTTTATCTAGTTTGCAGTGACCTCTGCCTGCAGTTCTTGTGTTGCATTTGTTTACTGTGATGTGTGGACTCTGACCACTTCAGCAAATATATGATCTCCTGCACAAATAATGACAGAATGCATAA
Source organism: Garra rufa (assembly GCF_049309525.1). Taxonomy (NCBI): domain Eukaryota; kingdom Metazoa; phylum Chordata; class Actinopteri; order Cypriniformes; family Cyprinidae; genus Garra; species Garra rufa. The sequence goes on from NC_133375.1 coordinate 15,392,388, forward strand.
TTCTTCATGGTTTATTAAAAAAAAAAAAGCTCTTCCCTGGTGAAAAAAACACCTGGTTTTAGCTGGTCATAGCTGGAAGCCTTCGAAACCACCAGCTAAAACTGGGAGGCTGGGAGACCAGCTTAAACCAGCTAAGACCAGCCAACCAGCCTAGGCAGGTATTAGCTGTTTTTTTTTTCAGCAGGGTTCTTGAGGTGTGTCTATGGAAGCAGTCTTCTCTCTGGAATAGAGGACACTAATGATGATACTCCTACTCTTGTAAAACATCACACACCCTGCACAGCCGCTGACAGACCAGCTGCCTCCCACTAGAGGCTAAAGGTCAGGCTGTTAACCTCAACACTTCTGCTATGAGCAAACACTGTTTCATTGTATGTGTTGCAAATGAACAGCTGAACTCAACCCGTTTTTTGCTCCCTTTGAGTTCTGGATTTACAATTACAGATTTGACTTGCGCTTCTGAAGCAACTTTCTCAGGGTCAGTGTTAGAGAAAGTTACCTTGAAAAGTAGCACATCACAGAATTGCGTTACTCCCTACAAAATAACTAACTGTGTTACTTTGTTACTTTTTATGGCAAGTTAAGTAATTGCGTTACTTCTACATTGCTTTCTCTTATCTGGGATGGGTTATAGAGTATTAGATTTTACTTAGAGTTTTTTCTTTTACTGCTTACACACAAAATCGTAACTTGTCTCACAATTTCTGAAACCTGACACTCAAACACCAGAAGCACACACCCAAATTTGCAAAACCATACGCTAATTCTCAGCCGCTGACTCAATTTTCTACAACACTTGAAAACACTCATTGCTTTACTAAACACCAAACAATCAAGGCTTTAGAATAGGCCTTGGGATATGCTTTGGAATAATCACCTTTTTCAAAATTATGTTTGGTTTCTGTCCAACTACACATGGTTGATATACACCTAGGTGAAAAAAGGGCACTAAAATACAATTTATTTAAGTACACTTAGTGTACTTCCCTAATGTACTTGAAGTGCTCCTCTTTCACACACGAATTTTGTACTTAATATACTAAAAGTTATTCTTTAGTACTTCTTAATATAAACTTAAGATCATCTAAGTGTACTCAACCGTGCTATTTTGAGACACCATGAAGATGAACTAAAATGTACTTTTAACATACTATCTCAGCATTTCCAAAAATGTATTTTGTTACCACTTTTAATACAATTGAAACATATTTCATAAACCTTTAAATATACTAATTATACAGTACATACAAAATACACTTATTTATTATTGAAAATATAGAATCATATATAAAAAATATATATAAAGCATATTTTTAATGCATTGCCCATATATTTTCATTAATAAAAAAAAAGTATTTTTTCCGAATAATTACACTTAGATGATCTTAAGTACAAAACTAGTGCGTGAAAATAGAGCACTTTTAGTACATTAGGGACGTGCACTAAGTGGACTTAAATAAATTGTATTTTAGTGAACTTTGTTTTCAGTGTAGTACTAATTAGTGTATTAATGCTGAGTATACTTAAGTAGCACATTTTGGAAAATGCAATTTTAACAATTACATTACTAATATATTTTAAATAAAATCAATTTAATTTAAACTTAGGTTAACGATCTACAAGTGTACTAACATTGAACTTTTTTTTTAAAGTATTCCAAACATACTTTTAAGAAATACACTAATACAATTTTTAAAGTATTTTTGCAGTAGTAATCTTTGTTGCTATGTACTAAAAATCTTTTTAAATATCAGTTGTATTTAGTATACTTTCATAATTGCACTAAAGTACTACTAAAGTAAAAGTATACTTTTAACTAGTGTATTTATAGTGCATCATTTTTACTATTTTATTTAGCACAAAATATAAGATTGTACTACTAATGCACTTTCTTGTATTTAAGTATTTAGCACACTCAAATACACGTTTTTCACCTGGGCAATACCAGTCAAAAGCCTTTGAACAGTAAGATTTGTTTATGTTTTAAAAAAAATATTTTCTGCTCACCAAGCCTGCATTTATTTGATCCAAAATACAGCAAGAGCAGTGATATTAAAATAACTGCTTTCAAGTTGAATATATTTAAACATGTTATTTATTCCTGTGTTAAAATCTACATTTTTAACATCATTACTCCAGTCTGATCCTTCAGAAACTTTGTAATATACTGACATTTATTTGTATTATAATCATAAATATTTAAAACAGTTTATTAATACTTTTATTTAGCGAGTATGGTTTCAGATAAATGAACTTTCTATTCATCAAAGAAACCTGAAAAAAAAAACTATACTCTGCTGTTTTCAACATAATAATAAATGTTTTTGAGCATCAGATCAGAATATTAGAATGATTTCTGAAGGATCGTGTGACTGGAGTAATGCTGCTATAAATTCAGCTTTGAAATCACATGAATAAATTACATTTTAAAACATATTCAAATAGAAAAGTTATTTTAAATAGTAAAAATAGTTCACAATTTTACTCGTTTTGCTGTACTTTGGATCAAAGAAATACAGGCTTTGTGAGCAGAGACTACTTCTTTAAAAAAACAATAAAAATCTTACTGTTCAAAAACTTTTGACTGGTAGTGTATTTACTTTCTTTCGTACTCTGTAATACGTCCTCAAATGCTTACAGTAAGTAGTTCAATCATTGAAGGTCAACAGCAAAGACATTGGTTAATAAAACATGTTCCCATTTAGTCTAGAACTACAGTAAACATCCCATTTACACAGCGCACAACGCCTCTGCACTTACATCAGTAGCAAAATAATCTAAAATAGACATTTGTATGAACCATACGTGTGTAGATAGCAGCGGTGAACTGCCTCCCCTTTTGATGCTGTATGTGCCAGTGTGAGCACTAATAAAGGAGTGTTTTCGACTCTAATGGCATAACTGAATAAATGAAACCAACAGTAACTTCGTATTTGTCCATCTAATGTGTTTAAATGAGTAATGTCACTATCATACTCCAATACCTTCACCGTCTCTGCTTCTCTCTGGTAATACAAGCTGACATTACCTGCTCTTCTTTCACTTAAGATAAAAAATAATATTTATAACTTACAAGACTAACCAGATATAGCATTATACATTGTTACATGATGTAATAGTATAGGTGCCTCTCAAATATAAGAAAAGTTTTTTTTATATATATATTTTTTTTACTTTTTTAACTGACACTTTAATATATTCTCGATTCATTACATGCAAAGTAAAACATTTCAAAAGTTTTTTTTTTTTGCTTTAATTTTGATGATTATAGCTTACAGCTTATGAAAGTCAAAAATCCAGTATCTGAAAATCTCAAGAATATTTCCTAAAATCAACCCCAAAAAAAGGGATTTGCAAAACAGAAAAATTCAATTTCTATAAAGCATTCATAAATTTCAATTATGCACTCAATACTCCTTTAGCACAAATCAATGAGGTGTGGCGTTTAAGCGATCAGCTTATGGCACTATTGAGCCTTCAGCTCATCTGTATTGTTGGTTTATTTGGTTTTTCATCTTTCTCTTGAAAATATCCCATTGATTCTCTATGGTTCAGGTTCAGGTCAGGCATGTTGACTGGCCAATCAAGCATAGTAATATCAGGGTCAGCAAACCACTTGGAAGTGGTTTTGTCACTGTGGAAAGGTGCTAAAGACTGACTGGAAAAGGAAATCAGCATCTCCATAAAAATTGTCTGCAGGCAGGAGCATAAAGTGCTCAAAAATCTCCTGCTAGACGGCTACATTGACTTTGGACTTGATAAAACACAGTGGAGCAACACCAGCAGACGTCACAGAACCCCAAATCATCACTGACTTCAGAAAGTTCACACTGGACTTCAAGCAGGTTGGATTCTGTCTTCTTCTTCGGATTTTAACATGAAATGCAAATTTAACTTTTATCTGAAAAGAGAGCTTTGGACCACTGAGCAACAGTCAAGTTCTTTTTTTTCCTTAGTCCAGGTAAGATGCTTCTGACGTTGTTTGAATCAGCTTTGCTTGACAGTATTCTCAAGCTTGTGGTCATCCCTGTTGCCTGATCACCTTTTCCTACCCAATTTCTTCCTGCCAGTCATCTTTGCATTTAATATGCTTTGATACAGCACTCTGTGAAGAACAGCCACCCCTTTCATTAATGACTTTCTGTGACTTACTCTCTTTGTGGCAATGGTATTCTGGACCATTGCCAAGTCAGCAGTCTTCCACATTAGTGTGGTTTCAAAGAACAAGAAATACCTGGAATTTATACTGTAGGGATGGTCATTTAATGAAACTACAATGTACATATTTTAACTGAATTTTAGACTTTCATGAGCTGTAAGCTCTAATCATCAAAAAAAAAAAAAAAAAATTGAAATGTTTTATTTTGCATGTAATAAAAAAAAAAAAAAAAAAAATTTCATGATCAGTGTTGGGGAAAGTCACTTTTAAAAGTAATGCATAACAATATTGAGTTACTCCTTTAAAAAGTAATTATGTTAGTTACTTTTTATGGAAAGTAATGCTTTACGTTACTTTTTAAATCTGGGCAGGGCTTGCTTGTTTGTTTTTAATTTAAAACGTTCTATTTTTGGCAAATGTAAAAGCCTTTTTACACCAGAAGCCTTTAAGCTTAGAGAAAAGTAAATTCACGTCTGTACAGTAGACCGCACAAAAAAAAAGGTAAATTCTTCAGCCAAAAAAAAAAAAAAGTAAAACAAATGTTAGATTATTTTGAGTAATTTTTGCTTATTAGTATGGATGAAGTGAATCATCAAAGATCTGCAGCAAAGACATTGGTCAATAAAATGGGATTAAATACATAAAGGATATCTGTATTCTTTAACTAATTTAATTATTGCAGGTTTGTGTTGAATTAATGCATGTTCACATTTATTCTTGAACTAAAGTGATATCTTACAATTTCTCTCAACATGGGGACAGGAGAGCTTTTAATCGATAAATGGGCATTACTTATTTGAAAAAGTAACTATTGATATTTTCTTGTCAATTAAAAAGTAATGCATTACTAGTTACTTGGGAAAAGTAATATTACGTAACTTGCGTTACTTGTAATGCGTTACCCCAACACTGTTCACGATATTATATTTTTTTGAGATGCACCTGTAATTTAATAACATAATAAATGTATGATCCTAAACATTATTACACCATCACAATGTGTCATCTTTTGAAAAAACTAGCACATTATGAACATTGCATATGACTTACATAATGTGTGTTTATTACATTATGACACGAACATTGCTCAGCCAATCAGATTCCACGGCCAGAACTGCTGTATAAAACTTTAAATAGCAAAAGATAAAAAACACCTTTTAATAGCCATATTTTATATACATATTCCCTTTGTAAGAAATGATTTACATCACCTGTTACAGTGCACACTTTTTTCCTTGTTAGAGTGGATAAAATTGAAAATCATCCCAAAAATGCTTAATTGTCATGAAAAAAGGCCTAAACACTGCCTTTTGTTATCCTAAACAAACTATTTGCAAGATGATTGCTCAACTTTTACATTGTTAATAGTATCATACTGCCAGACTGACATGTCCTGGAAAATAAAAAACAACACAAATCTGCGTCATCTGGGATCACCAGACAAAGGCGGCCCGCTCTCGGAGCATACGGACACCAAAGCGCTGCCATTCTCGCTGGTGAATCCAGAGCTCCTGTGTGGTGTCCAAACACGCCAGCACGGCTCCACCTTTCCACGCTATCACACGAGGATCCATGTCCTGTGGGGGAATACTTATTTATCACAATGCAACAAGTCACATTAAAAGACAAGGAGAACGCCTAAAGTAATATATTCCTTTCTCAAGAGGTCTTTAAAAACATACAGTTTATGGCCATGACTAATCTAAGAAATCAGCTCTTTAATATGAGCTCCTAATTATACATTACAACAAATGATTTTCTCACTGTTTAGAGAAAATGATATAAATATTCATGGAAGTGTTTGAAAGCAGCCGCCACCAGTAACAAGTTTTATTAAGCAAGATTTCTTGCTCTATTACAGGGCAAACTTTCTGTAGCAATTTAAAAATCAGAGGTAGCCACTGCATTTGAATCACAATCGGGCTAGACAATAAATAAATATCAATATATTTCGCAATATGTTTTTCAATAACGGTGATATGATTTCCGATATTTTATACATTAATTTGTGGTGGTCTTAGAATAAACATGAGCACTGCACGTGTCGAAATCAAAACATGGAACGGGTGTTTTAAATGTATTTTGGACTATCATCAGAAAAGTTTCGAGGGCATTTTTATTTTATCTGATAAAGTGGCATCCATGAGCGCAGTGCTGCTTAGTGTACAGCCGTTACAGGGGAAACTGGTGTTTCTGCCGCTCCAAAAGCGCCTCCTACTGGCAGATAATGAATTTGGTATTTTCAATAACCCCATCTCCAGCAGCATGTTTTTGTTGTTGCTCTTTTTTCTGTTTCTGTAGCAACTCTAGCACTTTTCATTTTCTTTATCCTGGATAAAGCACTCTTATCAAGCTATAAGAATAATCAGAATATGTTATACTGTAGTTTAGTTAGTATATTAATATTAACAAGGTAAGTCTGGAACACTTATGTTTATTTGACGGTGATTTCAGGCTAAGTACAAATAAAAGGTAAACATTAATTTATTTGTACCATTTTTTTCTAAAATATTATTTGTTTTTATAGAAGTAGGTTTTATAGATTTAGCAAATTCATTTTTTAGAAGTTTGTAAAGACATCTGTTGTGAGCGTTCTTGGCAGTAATTCTGAGGCTTATTAAAATATTGTTCATTTTATTGTATTGACCAAAATTCAAAAATATATATAAAATATACATTTTGGCCATATCATCCAGCCCTACGATCCAAAGAAAGATTCTACATACATGAGCAGTTTCTAATCTAATTTTTAAATCTGAAGCAAAAACAGAATGTCTAACTATATCTTTGTTAAAAGTTTGCTACATAAAAATACCTGCAGTAAACAAAAATAGCAGACTGGTAAATTGCCCATTTGCACAGAGTGTTCTTAGCTCGTAAACTTAAGCTGAAGCTCATTTTATATGCACTACATATAGGTGGACACTCTTGAGACTCCTCTACTGCCTCGTTCTTATCAGAAACTGAGAAAAATAATAATTGCAACATCGCAAATAATGATAGCGGCATGAACGTTCAGATTCATATTATTTAACAACATATCATTTAAATCCCAGGAGAGAACCTGCATAGTTGGACATTTAAATGCTGACAACTAAACACTATCATAATGTGTTTAGGCTAACTTTAGCTAGCTAGCCATACTTCTCTTCAAGGACATCTTAATTGTATTCTTGATAATCAGTAACTTGCCTTCAGTCATGAACACATTTTTAAAATCTTGTCATATTTGAAAGCCTTTACTATTTTTCAACTCTACAACTGTGCGATAAAATTCACTTCAAAGATTCACTTTTCATTTATAAAGACAACATGGACAAAATGTCTTTTAACGGAAATCAACGTCTTTTTTTAAGATAAAAGTGACATGAAATGACCCATATGACCAGAAGATGGCAGCAGAGGATCAATCACCTCAAGACCTCTTGCTTTTCGAGTTATTATAAAATTACTAGTATAATAAATTGTAGTACTTTTACCGCACTTACGTATATAGTATAGCAAGTGCAGAAAGTTTTAATGACTGCTCAGACACAAACAGCCTATAAGGGTGAATTAGTTAAATACTTATATATAGTTCACTACAAATTAAATAAGTTAAATAATAATGGTATAACAATTAAATAATGCACTCAATATGAATCAATGTGAATTTGAAATATTTAATATAATTTAATAACTACATCTTTTCAGCTTTATCTTGAACTGTAAAAGCTATTAAATAGTCTATATTTAACCAACACAAACTTGTTACTGCTGTAGTTAATGCAGCTCTTTTTTTGCCATCAGCTTGTCAGATGTTCGTCCGGTTATTACTGTCGATCATAGCAATGACTCACGGATATTTAGCCGATTTACTCGCATATTTTTTTAACTTGCGTTTGTCATTCTTGAAACGGTATATATGGACGTTTGGTCCTCTTAGACAAATAAAACTTTTTTTTAATTGTGAATGAATTATGTAGAGAAAACGAGCAAAGTACACTCCTGGGTATTATTTTTGTGTTTTTGCTAAATGTTCCCTTTTTTTAATTCTGAAAACCGGGCAGCCACTTACTGAGCCGGTATGGTTTTACCTAAAAATCTTCATTACATCTTCTGTATAGAACATTTACTATTAAATTACATCTGCAAAGAGCATTAAATCACCTTAACTAACCACTAACTAATCACCTTACCTTAAACAAATACATATTTGAGTAGCAAAGGTTATTACGATGTTTCTCTTCCTCACAGTCCTTTCTTAAGGATTCTATCATGACATAAAAGCACTTCAGTCACTATAACTTCTTTTATAACACACACACACTTTTTACACACCTTTGGTCGCGTGATGACATCAACGTTCTCCACCATACAACGGAAAGATGGAGGCATCTTATTGAGGATGCGATGCTGCAGAAACTCTTGCGCTCCATGAAACAGCAGCCCACCGCCAACTACCAGAATACAGCTGTACATTTTTCGTTTTGTTTCATCTGAGGCTGTGAAAACAGACCCATAAACATGTGTAAGGCTTTAGTACCAAAATATAAAAAAATAATAGTATAAGAAATGTCTGAAACAACATGATGGTGAATCTCGTGTCATGCTTCAAACCAAAAATATTTTTGGGGCAGGGGGTTCAGACAGATGCATTTCCCTTTGCTGCACCTTGAACATGCTTACTTGCTTAATTGTAGTTTATGCTAGATTCTTCAATTCTGCTTCACTGTCCTGCAGAGTTTTCTATACTGTTTCTTGCTTAACCCTCTGTTTTAACTTGTTCTTTTGTCTTTTATGTCTGGATATTACAGGATTAGTTCACTTTCAGAACAAAAACGTACAGATAATGTACTCACCCCTTGTCATCCAAGTTGTTCATGTCTTTCTTTCTTCAGTTGTAAAGGAATTATGTTTTTTGAGGAAAACATTTCAGGATTTCTCTCCATATAGTGGACTTCTATGGTGCCCCTAAGTTTGAACTTTGAAAATGCAGTTTAAATGCAGCTTCAAAGGACTCTTAATGTTCCCAGCCGAGGAAGAAGATGGAGAGAAATCCTGAAATGTTTTTCTCAAAAAACTAATTAATAATTTCTTTAGGACTGAAGAAAGAAAGACATGAACATCTTGGATGACAAGGGGGTGAGTACATTATCTATAAATTTGTGTTCTGGAAGTGAACTAATCCTTAGGGATGTATCGAATATTCAGCCACCAAAAATTTTCGGCCGAAAATGGCCCAAAAGTGCATTTTCATCTCAAAAGTGACTTTTATCACCGAAACAACACGGAAAACAGAAACCGCAGCCTGCACATGCTTGTCTGAAGCATCATCTGAGAAAGACCCACGGATAGCGATTTGCAAAACTTGTAATGCCGAAATGTCAAGAGGGGGTGTGTCTGCAGTGGTGTGTGCAGTGATGAGCGCAGAGATCAGCGCATTGCGCGCAGACAGATGTAGTTTTCAGTGAGTGATAAACAATGGCTTTACGTTGGTGTTACGTCGCAATATTTTAAAGATATGTCTTTTCTATATACTGTATTTTTATAAATATTTATGATTTAAACAATGGAGTTGAGCCAATGGATATCACACAAGCAACGTGAAAACTGCGCAATATGTTAAAGTGAAAGTAAAAACTGAAAGTGCTTTCAGCATCTAACGTGCATTCTCTCAGAGACAATGAGAGACGATTATACTTCATTTGCTGATATTAATTTAGTCCCCTAATATTTTTCTTGTGCCCCAAACATGGTGGGAAAGAAATAAAAAGAAACGTGTCTAGGGCTTGTTTTTGAAAGTCGGTTCTTAATAAAGCTCGTATTTTTCATTGATGACTGCAGTGTTATTAGGGGTTTAGAAAGTCTTAATTATGATTTCAGGTGGTCTTAAATGTGGGGACTGAAAGACAAGAATTGCGATGAAACTTCAAAAGGCTATCCAGTGAATAAATATGAGCGCTGCACGTTTCAAAGTCATTTGCTGCGCTGCTTTGTGTACCATTCTGACAGCGCCTCCTGCTGGAAGAGAAATGCATAGAGTTGTAAATGTGAACTCATGGATCCACAAGATAATGTGTTATAAAAAATTTGTACAATTAAACAATTTAAACAAAGGCAGTAAAATATTTGTGTGTTATTTAAGTAATATGTGACCCTGGACCACAAAGGTTAAATTTAACAAAACTGAGATGTATACATCATATGAAAGCTCAGTAAATAAGCTTTCTGTTGATATATGGTTTGTTAGGATAGGACAATATTTGGCCGAGATACATCTATTTGAAAATCTGGAATCTGAGGGTGCAAAAAAATCAAAATACTGAGAAAATCACCTTTAAACTTCTCCAAATTAGGTTCTTAGCAATGCATATTACTAATCAAAAATTACATTTTGATATATTTATAGTAGGAATTTTACAAAAAATCTTCATGGAACATGATCTTTACTTAATTTCCTAATGATTTTTGGCATAAAAGAAAAATCAATAATTTTGACCCATGCAATGTATTTTTGGCTATTGCTACAAACATTTCCCAGCGACTTAAGACTGGTTTTGTGGTCCAGGGTCACATATAATACTTGATTGATAATAATTGTTTAAATTAATAAAATTGATTTATTCTTTGAAACTTTAACACTAATTTATGCAATTGCAATGCATTGATTTTAATAAGATTAGTACACGGTCATAGCCATAAATGCAACGGTACTAATAATTGGCATAATTGTTTCTGTTTCGGTTTTCGGCCTTGGTTTCCTCTTTTTCGGTTTCAGCCAAGAATTTTCATTTCAGTGCATCCCTACTAATCCTTTAATATAGGAATTTATAATAGGAACAACGTTAATTAAAATAAATGTCTTGATTCTTCAATTTTACCAATATGCTCACTGTTACACTACTCAGGTAATGTCCACAGTATGATCCAAGTTAGAGGTGGCTGAAACTATATAACATAATATTTATTTTTAATAAAACACGCCAGTTTAATAGGGGGTCAGATTGGGTTTTGCAGAGATTCACCCATGTGTTGGTAAATGTAAGTCAGTATTTACAGCAGGAGTCAATGCTGTGTAAGATGGCTTTATCCACGCCAAGTGCTTTTCCCTCAAACTGAGTCATGGCTGTCTTCCTGGACAACAGAGCTGACGATGTTTCTTCTGCATCTGCCCCACCGACGAGGCACTCGGCTTGAGCGTGGCCCAGCTCCAATTCCTGAGTAAGATTTCCCTTCTCTGATGGGTCACACATGTTGGATTCCCCCTCAAATCCAGCAGACTTAGGGAATAATTTGCGGTCTGTTGTGGCTTTAGAAGACTGTGTGTGAGAGAGAAATATACTGAGATTACACACCTCCATTCAAGGAAGGAATAGTTCAACCAAAAATGAAAATTCGCTAAATGTGCTCATTATGGAAGATGCAGTTGAGTTGGTTTCTTAACAGGATCAGATTTTGAAAAATTTTGCATTACATCACCAACGGATCCTCTGCAGTGAATGGGTGCCGTCAGACTGAGAGTCCAAACAGCTTATAAAAACATTGCAATCCACAAGTAATCCACACCATTCCAGCTCATCAATTAACATTTTGTGAAGCCAAAAGAGGCATGTTTGCAAAAAAAGAAACAAAAAATCACTAAGATGTTTTAACTTAAAACTGTTGCTTTTTAGCTAAATGCAAGTCCCTAAGCCATAATAATTTCTTCCAGTGAAAAAGTCCATCTCCTGTCCTCTCACATCAAAATCCACCTACATTTTTGTTTAGTTTTGGCCTGTTGTTTGCTTTTGTCTCTGAAGATTTTAATTAATTGACTGAAGTGTTGTGGATTACTTGTGGATTATTGTGATGAACACTGATGAGTATGGTTGTCATACGACCCCCAAATTTTGTAAAGTGACGGATAAATACATCCCGCATTCTCTGGGGTATTACTGGGCTTCACTTGAGTCTAGATTTTAGGCAGAAGAATGCAGACGCTCAAGAACTGTAGAGAGTTGTACCTGGTCTTGTTTGCTCTGTGTGGTCAGGAGGAAGTGTTCATCATGTGGATCCTCAGCGTCTCCTTGTGAACGATGCAGTAGAGATGTCATCTTCTGCCCCACAATTCCAAAAGCAGCAGGGTAGAATAACGTCATGGGAGCCTATAAACAGAACAACAATTTAGACGTGCTAAACCACCACTAATGGCACACAATCCGGATCGTCTCTACCTGGAGTTTCTCATCTCCTAAGCGTAACTGATACAGCAGCACTGGGGAATCAGGGAAACACGTGCGAAACTCGTGATCTTGCAGCCCAGAAATGTCCTGCAGAAAAAGCAACAATGCATCAGATTAAATAGCATAATATGCAAATATGCAAAGACACAATGGTGTAATGGAGTTTTTTTCCATTACACTGACTGAACTAGTTTTAGGATTTTTTGTTTTGTGACTTGTGGGTATGTTTTGCAGTAGCATAAACAACTTTTACATGTGACTGCATATTCTTATTTGCATTGAATACTAGGGATGCACCGAATGTTTGGCAACCGAAATTAATAAACAAAAATAAAAGGCTAAATAAATTATAGCGAACAATGAGGTGACGCAATCAAACAGAGACGCGCACTAATGCAGCAAACTTGTGGTCAGTGTGGAAGCATTTAAAACTGTCAGAGAAAGATGCAAAAACATTACAAGCACAAGTGCATCACATGTCTTCCATGAAAAGAGAAAGGCCTTGGCCAAGAATTTTTATTTCGGTGCATCCCTATTAAATACAACACTTTTAAGTAATTTAGGAGCAAAGTGACACCTAGTCAATACAGACAAAATCTGAATCATTTGTTTAGCTCTATATGCTGTGAGGTCACCTGATCCAGATGGCAAAATGACTCTTTGAGCTGCTGCAGTAAGACACAGTCCAGTTTGTTGCCGAGTTGACATTCTCTATAGGGGAATCCAGCTCTCTGCATGAGCCAGTAAAAACATCGCGTCACATCCGAGCCTCCGTACGCAAGACACAACCTGCACAAGAAAAAAAAAAAAAAAACAGAGCATTCAACAGAGATGGCACAACAGCTCAAAGTATTCAGTGGTGGGGGGTTTATAAGACTTCAAGTATTGTATCAGTTATGGGATTTTTGGTTTGTTTGTTTCTTTTTTTTTTGTAAAAAATATTCAAAACACTGATTTACAGTTTTTCTGTTTCTGTTATATAGTATATATATCATTTTTAATTCAGTTATTTATGTCTTTTGCTGTAGTGTGTCAGTGGGAAATATCATTTCTAAACATTAATTTTGCCATTAACTGTAATAATCCAGTGAGATTATGGTTTGCACGGGGAGTCTGACAACAGCCAGTGCTTCACAAAGAGATCTGTCTGGAATGACATGAAGAAACAGAACAAACAGAGAAAGACTAAATCCAGAAGAACTGTGGCAAAAGCTATCTGCAAAGCTACAGTACTGTTAAAAGTTTTAGGCACTTGTGTAAAAATGCTGTAAAATGAGGACACTATCAAATATCAGGCCATAAATAGATTTTCTTCTAGAACTTTTATTAACAAAATTAAATCAACATTTGGTGTGACCATCCTTTGCGTTTAAAGCAGCTTTTGCCCTAGGTGCACTTGCACAGTTTTCTTGTAGATCTCTTTGTAGAGCACTGGCTGTTATCAGACTAAAATCTCACTGGATTATTGCAAGTAATGGCAAAATTAATGTTTGGAAATATATTTCCCACTGACACACTACAGACAGAAATAACTGACTTAAAACCATTTTTAGCTGGTGAAAATACTAGTTTTCAAATATTTTAGGCCACCACTGTAAATGCAACGAAATACAAACATGATTTAAGTTTTAATTTTGCTGTCTTTAAGTTTTGGGATTTTAAATACAAATCAGAACCAGTTCAGTACAATTAAGCCAGGTCACTGTCCTCAAAAATAGCAATAAAAAAAGTTCTGTTTGTGAAAGCTCATCAACATCGTAATATTTGACTTGCATCTTAAATCCTTTAAAGTTGTTTTCCTTTGTCTTTGGAGTCGTACAAGCTGTTTGTGCACAGATAAGATCTGTACAGTTGTAAAGCTTTAAGTCTCAAAACCAAAGAGATATCTATTATAAAAGTTAAGACTCAGCCACACCTCCCTAAAACGGCTCGTTCAAATACGCCCCACTGGTCCGCGTCACGGGGTGAGTAGATTAGCATAACACCGCCCATATGTATATGGAAAGAAAGAAGGCGTAACTTTTACCAGCTGTAGTAGTGTTGCAGCCGCCATGTTGTGGAGACACAGTGTGTTTCATTGCCAAAGCGAAAGTACTTTGTTCAGGCCTGATAGTGGAAAAAATTCCTGAGCCTGAACTTTTTTTTCCCTTGCCCCCGAGGTGAGTGGGGTGGAGGTACTATGTATGCGACGCACTTTTACACATAACTTGTTGGTTCAGTTCAGTCAGATAAAGGTTTTTCACAAAAAAAGCTTATAGATTGGCATTTCAGCCTTTATCCCATTAAAATGAATAAATCAAGTATATAATGCATAACATTTATTTAAAACAATGTCCTAATTGTTTAGATTTTTAGAAAGCACATTAACTTCTTTCACATTTACAAATCTGTGTTTGCATAAAAAACATTGGTCGAGATTTGCAATAATCTGACCAAAGACAGCTAAAAATTTGGACGTGCAAATTAATTCTATGTCACGAGGGGGCGCTTTAGGAGCGCTGAAATATTACGGTTTCCCTAAGAATGGCTGAAAGCAAAGCAGCATTAACGCTGTTTTATCAGTCATGAAATGAAAATGCCAACGACACGTTTCTGAGGACAGTCGGTTCCCTTCAGATACATTCATTTCACTAGTTCGCTTTTGCATATAATAAACAGCGTAAAAGTTAAGCGTGTTTGGCATGCTGTCCGGGAGAGGGCTCCGAGCTCGGTAGTCATTCCCGAGCCCGGGGCACTCCCCCTGCCCAGGGAGAGGGGTCCGAGCTCGGCCTTTGGCCCGAACCCAATAGCGCTCCCCCCCTGGCTGGAGGTGAGGAGAAAATAAACAGGGGGGGTGGGAGGGATGCTGGAATCAGAGATAGCTGAAGGTAGGATTGCTTGGTTATTTAAAGGGACTGTAGTAATGGGATAGGGAGAGTGATTGGATAGGGAGTGATTGCTGATGATGAATTGGCCGTGTTAATTATCTGCGCGAGCTCCTCCTGAAATTTGTTAATGAAACATCACATAAAGACAACAGTGCCGCGTTTTGACTTTGAAACGTGCAGTGAGCATATTTATTCAATGAAATCATTGCCTCTTAAAGTTTAATCCAGCTCTTTCGCGATTCTCGTCTTTCCGTCCCCAACTGTAAGACCTCTTAAAATAATTAATCCTCTTCTTTTACTATTTAAAATATTTACCACTTTTTATGGCCTTAAATTTGATACAACTAAATTGAGGAGTTTTAAGGACCCATGAGCCCTCTACTTCAGGATAGCCCGTCGGGCAGCCGGTCAAATAATGTTGGTAGCCCGACTGGAAAACCCAATAGCTCCGGGACGTCGGGCTAGAGCCCTGTAAATATGCCTTTATCGAAAACCTTAATGTCTTCCCCTGGCTTCATAAACCTAGCCATGACTTACGGTTTGAGTTGCCAGTAGGAGACAATTGTACAGTATGGGAGCTAAAAACACCTTCGCGCATGGAGCATTGCCTTAACCTGTATCAATCTATTTGACAAAGACACAAGACCCGCCCCTTCCCTACTTCTGATTGGCTCATCGGCTAGAATGTGACTTGTTTGAGTCGTTGAGCGTTAAAGCTGCTCTCTGACCTGCACATCTCAGATTTAGAGAAATGACAGAGTAATATCCGCGAACCTGATTTTTTTTTTCCGCAGCCACAGTACGCTGGAAATCCGGCGTGGTGCCGGAACGCTATCACCCCTGTTTGTTTGGTCTTCCAAATGAGGACACAACTATAAATCTGTGGTTAAGTTGTATTTACAACACTGTTCCAGAACAGTACAACACAAATATTCCAGTGAGTGATTCACATTTCACTGCTGACTGTTTCCTGAACCTGGGAGAGTAGCTTACAATGCCAGCTGTACAGAAAGGGTTAAGGCTATAAAGGGGGACAATTCCAATGTTGCAAGGACAGTCTGTGCATCTGACTCGCAGCCTGTATGTTTTCATATTTAAAGTATTCAGTACTGACAATTCAAATATGAGTTTTGAGCAGTGTAGAGTAGTGCTTGTTGTTTCTCGTTCTACGATTGCAAATACAGACATGGTGTTATGTTTACGCAACACAACAGGTAAAAAGACCGTACGAGTCATTTTAATCAGTAGTTATGTCCCCACTGGTTGCAACAAATGCCTCCTTTATAATGGGTTTTATTGTTTCTGTCTCGTCGTGCTGAGAAACACATGAGTTTTAGGGGTGGCACGGTTCACAAAACCCACCGTTCGGTTCGTATCATGGTTTTAGGTCACGGTTTTCGGTTCTGTACGGTTCTTGTTTTTGTTTTTTTCTTTTAATCTTTAACACTCCAGAAATGTACTGAAGGAGTGGAAGTCGGAAGACATCATGGCCTTTTTACAAATTAATATCCTTATTAATTTTTATAGATTTTTAGTAGATGATAATCAGTGTTTAACTCTTAAACATTATAAGTTGTTGATTTTGAGTGACTAGAATAGATGCCTTATAGAAAATATTAAAGTGTGTGCCAAATGTGTTTTCTGTCTGTTGAAGTTCTCTTTTCTCAGGGACCGAGATCACACCTCAGGAGGTCAGGATGACCCTCCTGATTGCGTGAGCAACTGTGACCAAGACATCTGTGATTTGGGACATCTATGACATATGTTCTTGATATCCCTTAGACTTGTATTATAGTGAAATCCTGTTGATTTGATTCCATTTTTCCAAGAGGCTAACTGTTAGGTGTGCGTGTATCAAGCCACATTGATAAAGAGTCTTGCCTGGCTAGGCAACCTTGAAGATAGATAAGGTCTCTATGTGTGAATTTGTGTGTGTGTGTCAGCCTCTGTCTTTAATATCAGGCGTGACGGCGGAAAGACCATCCTGAGGAGGTTCTTGCCATTTGCGGGTCATAAACGGGCTTCTGGAGACGGCCTGTTGTGTCTGACCTCTGATCTTTGTCGCCTGTGTAATCACTTGTTGATAGCTTTGATTTGTCTACCATATGTGGAAAATTGTACAGTTATCTAAGTTTTTGACCAATCAGGATCTTCCTAACCTATGCATTGACGTAATTAGCAACCTCTGTTAGAGTATAATTACTGGTGTTTTGAACATGTACGCAGAGCGGCCTACGAACTCCATCGAGAGTGTTGAAGCTGACTTCTGCTGATGAAACTGCAAACTATTTTCTTCAGTAAACATGACTTCGATTGATTGAATCTTTGACTCCTGGTTTTTGTTCATCATATCTGGTCCTTGGGTTTTTACTGTAAAAATCCCCTTACAGTACTTTGGCATATGATATGCAGCTTAATTATCCACAATTTAGGACACATTATTAAAAAAAAAATGTTATATTATGTAATCATGCACAAACTGAATTGGACTTGACTTTAAGCACATTATTGGGACCATCTCTGAGGAAAGCTAGGGGAAATTTTGATACAGCAAGAGAGAAGACATTGATGACATGCTTTTCATTTATTTGGCAAAAACAGGAGAATGTGTATTGCTATCTCTACAGGAATTTATGTGCCTTTTTAGCACATAAAGATTGAACTGAAGAATTAACTTGCATTTATCAAACTGCCAACTTCAGTGTAGCTCTTACAAAAACTGTATCTTTTAAAGGAACTGTATGTAAGAAATTTATTTCAGTAAAAGTCAGTATTTAATCATAAAATGGCCCTGATATGTCACTAGACATTAAGATATGTTTATTTCAAATACTTATATCACTGACAACAGTGGTCTGGCCAGGATATTGTCATTTAAAAGTGAATGTTGCAGCCCTCAACTGATGTCATTGTTGTCATTTTTGTGTTTTGGCCTGAGGCTCCACCCTCCAGCTATCTACCAATCACGAAGTCAGTAGAGTTTCGTCCTCCGGGTTTCCAGCTCTGCTCTGTTACAGCTGCAGCTACGAAGGTGTCGGATAAAACATGTATAACGTTACGAAACCTAAAAGACCTCGTTATGAATCCGAAATACGTCGTGACAAAGTCTGAAATAAAACAAGGATTTGTATAGGAGATGCCTTTGAAAGATGGAGACGGCTGAAAACGGATCCTGCAGCTTAGCTGGCAACCTTGAGTGGGGGGGGGGATACACCGTTCTACAATATTTTGAAAGTGATTGCAGTACCAGTTTTGGCCACAATCCTACATACGGTTCCTTTAAAAGAAAAAGAGAGGAACTCTTTAAGCTCTGTCTTTTAAAAAAGTGATTGGTTGGTTCATATCACATGACCTGCGGTGCGCTTGCAGCATTCTGAAAAGTTGAGATGTTTTCATCTCGATGCATTATGAGCGCTCATTCCGCACGTCTGTATTTGAAATAACGAACTTGAGCGTGCAAAAGACGCTACATGTGAACGGCCCCTTATACGACGCTGCCGCATCCTTCCTTATCTCTCCCACTTGCCATTTCTCCACGTGACGTAACCTGTAGCACTCCACTTTTACTGTCTATATGTCCACACACACCTCTTATTTTGCGCAAAAAGGACACTCACTACGTGCACGAGGCTACATTGAGCATGCGTTGAACCGTGTGGCGCACACACGCTCTGAACCGAGACAAGCGAACCGAACGGTTCGGATATTTTTTCATGTACCGTGCCACCCCTAATGAGTTTTGTAAAAATCTAAATGTTTCAGAAAGGCGGGGCAGAGAGGAGCAACAATAAAGTATGGTATGTGAAAAATATGTTTTCTGAACCTCAAACTACATAACACATTGCATTAAAACAAATACACAAAAATAATGCTTTAGCACCATCATATCATTGCACATCACCAGGAGTGCAATAAGCAGCAAGTGCAGGATAAATTATACCTATATCCCGCACTTGCTGCTTATTGCACTCCTGGTTAGACCTAACTGCATTTCATTGCCTTGTACTTGTACATGTGTAATGACAATAAAGTTGAATCTAATCTAATCTAATCTAATCATATGACCCCTTTAACATTTAATACATACTGCTCAGCTACATTCTTTGTTGAGGAGAGGTGTGCTGTTGCGGTGTGAAGACTTACACAGGAAACACGGCTCACATTGTCTTCAGAAAATGGCATACCCTTTAACCTAGTATACAACTATGTTACCGTATAATAAAGTGCATCAGCTCTACAGTGCGTTTCTCTCACCTGGAGCTGCGGTGGGACACGCCATCCTCAACACAGCACACGCTGGTCTTCTGGTCTCCAACATCCACCACACACGCACTGCTCAGGCCGCTGCCAAAGGTCGCACACACAGACTCCTGATGCACAACAACAGCTACAAACAGAATCAGGAGATCAAGTTAGGCTTACCGCGGTAGACTGTTACTGTCACATCAAGAGCGTAAGGAGAGATGAAGGATTTGGTATCAAAGTGAAAAGCAAAAGTGTCTATTTGGCTATATTTATGTTTAATGTAAGTGAGTTTGTCTTTGTGTTTTATTGTTGTGTTTTTATTTAAAATGATAATAAACCAAAAACTAAGCATTTAATTTTAAACCCTGCTGAAAAAAAAGCTAAAACCAGCCTAGGCTGGTTGGCTGGTCTTAGCTGGTTTAGGCTGGAAGTAGCTGGTTTTCAGCTGGTCTCAAGTGGCTCTAAAACCAGCCTGTTTTTTTTCAGCAGGGAAATAAGAGGAAAAACAAAATATCCTTTACTAATTTTTTGTGGCAGCAGTTATATACACAAACCCATAATATAACAGGCAAAAAAATAAAATAAAATAAAATTATGAATTGCGTTTTAGGAACGAATGCCACCCATCTTCTTTTTGTTAAGTTATACGTTTAATATATGCGAGTTTGTCATCGTACAATTTTATTATTGTTGTGTTTTTCACTGAGAATAATAACGAGCCTAACATTTTCAAGTGTTTGCTTTGTTCAAAGAAAGAGAAAGATACAAATATCCAAATGTTAAAAATCAAAGTAAGCTCTACGGATCCTGAGCAATTCCCTAGACAAATATCTTATCTTGTAAAATATGCAGTTTAATTGGAAACTCGTTGTCACGTTTAATAATTGGTGGGGGGAAAATTCCTCAACATGGCATCACTAGAAAAAGTATGAGTAAAAGTGAATGAGTTCTAAACTGACTAAACACCTCAGCTGATTCTCATTTCATTTAGCCAGAATGTTTTCTGATGTCTAGTCCAGATTCCCAACTTTGAGAAGCACTGAACTAGTCAACATGGGTCATACAATTGTAGGCAAAACGAGATATAAAGGCAACATTTTATTTTAGCAATCTAACAATTTCTGAATGCAATAGATGCACATAATGATGTACATGGTAAATGGCCAGGATTATGAGATGTACATGACAACCTGTCTCGCTAGCAGGTGCTAATACTTTTTATGACATACCTGAGAAGCCCATTTTAACCAGCAGCATATTGACAACTTCCTTCACGTGCTGCCTGTTATAGATGTCTGGGACCAGAAGGATGCATCTGTAATACTAAAAAAAAAACCCATTAAAACAAAGTTGTCAAATCATTCATTCCACGTGCCAGTAATTAAACCAGATGAGTGAATTGAAGCCACAGACTGTTCATCATGTACCTTCAGATCCTTCAGCGGGATTTCCAGAAGTTTCTGTATAGCATGAGACCAGATGGTCTCTAGGTCCACAAGCGCAGCGGTGAGAGAGCCACCTGGCCCGCTGTGGATGTTTAGATGTCCCCTGCAGATGGGCCAGTGGATGCTGTAGCAGTCTGTAGGGGTCACATACAACGCCTGATCACCAGAGACAGAGAGAGGTTTGTTATTGCATGTCAACAAGCACAGCTGAGCTTCTGTTTACCCTCTTTGATGTGTTCTATGTATGTGCACTGATCAGTGTTAATACATGAGTTAATACACTTGAATTAAACCGTTCAATGTATAGGAATCTCTTTATGAAATAAAGCTTGGACGTTTTGGTCGCATGGACTATTAATGTAGGGACCGGAATCTCTTAGCTTTCATTAAAAACATCCTGAACTGTGTATCAAAGATGAATGAAAATCTTATGTGTTTGGAACAACTTAAAAGTAAATTGAAATTTTTCAGAATTTCTACTGAGCTTTTGAATTTTATCTTTAAAATTATGATTTTGTACTTTTCAATAAAATTGTGGCATGTCTACGCCTATTGAAAAAATATGATTTTTAAATAATATAAACATTCCACACACACACAAAAAAAAAAATGCATAGGCAGTGGTAACTGAAGCGCACAATTTGGTCAAAAATGATAGTAAATATTAAATGTGATATGACAAACATTTCAAGAAAACATTTAACATTGCTGCTGCTAAAATGTCTAGACAAAAAGAATAAAGATGCCAAATGTGATGTGAAGCAGAATGGGTATATTTGTAGCAATAGCCAAAAATACATTGTATGGGTCAAAATGATCGATTTTCTTTTATGCCAAAAATCATTAGGATATTAAGTAAAGATCATGTTCCATGAAGACATTTTGTAAATTTCCTACCGTAAACATTTCAAAACTAATATTTGATTAGTAATATCCATTGCTAACAACTTCATCTGGGCAACTTGAAAGGCAATTATCTCGATATTTTTATTTTTTTGCACCCTCAGATTCCAGATTTTCAAATAGTTGTATCTTGACCAAATATTGTCCTATCCTAACAACATACATCAATGGGAAGCTTATTTATTCAGCTTTCAGATGATGCATAAATCTCAATTTCGAAAATTGACCCTTGTGACTGGTTTTGTGGTCTAGGGTCACAAATTAAGTAGTTTTATTGCTTAGTGCTTATTTGTTTTCATTTCACAATTGTATGATTTAAATCATTATTAGCCTTTCATCATTCCACAAACCACTTTTCAGGAAACTGGGTTAAAGTTAAAGCCTGAAGGATAAATTATAAAGAATAAACGAACATAACACTTGTAAGGAAGCAAGGGTTTTGATTATTTTCAGGGATGGCCAGCGTCCTCGTCTCACCTCTTCTCCTACCAGATATTCAGGCTTCTGTGATGTATTTGTCCAGTTCACTTTAGAGTTTGGGTCTAGAACAGCAGGCCGTATCTGTCTGTTGTATAATCTGGCCTGTAAACACACACTCAGCATTCACATACATTCACAGTAACAGTTTCTTCAAGAATTGGCTGAAAACACATCTCTTCCATCTTTATTTGACCCTCTAACTCTAGCACCCTCTATTCTAATTCTAGTCTTAAAAAAACTTCCCATTTTAGACTTAAAATTTAGACTCATTTACAATAAAAAAAATTGTATTCTATCTATCTATTTTTAGGCCTCTAACACTAGCTTGCTTTTTCATTCTATCTATTTTCTTTTTATTTATTATATAATCACAAAAAAAAAACTTGTTATGTGTACTGTGTTAGGCTAAATGAGACTTGTCATAGCACTTGCATGTTATTGATTTTGATTGCTTCCATTGTCCTCTTGTAAATCGCTTTGGAAAAAAGCGTCTGCTAAAATGTCTAAATGCAAATGTAACACCTCACAATACTGATTCATCTTCAGTATGACGTACCTGTTCTGCAGACACTGGGGTTCTTCTCACACCATTGGACATTTTCTTGGACCAGATCACCTGGTCGACCATTTTTAGCCCATTCTGTCTCTGTTCATTACTGTCTGCGGACTATAGATGATACAAATATAAAATTAAATCAAACTCTGGTGTACTTCATTAGCTGCATTATTATTAACTATCAACATCATAACAATCAGCATCACATAAAAATGACTTGCATTTAGTCCTTCCCGTAAGAGGCACTGGTCCTCGTAGCGGGGCTGTCCAGGCTGTTTGTGTCTACGGGCGATGACATGAGGAACAGTTATGGGTAAGGTGTCTGTAGCCCGACCCATCCGCAGAGTTTTTGATCCAGGATGAATCACGACAATGAAGTTGGCTTGAATTTGCTGAAAATGACAATCAACATACTCCTTGTTAAAAATTCATTGAATTCTGAGGTGCCTGACTGCTTCGGACTATCAATTCCAATGATTCATTTTACTAATGAGAGTTCACAAGTAACTATTAAAGGATTTTGATCACTTTCAAAACAAAAATGTACAGATAATGTACTCACCCCCTTGTCATCCAAGATGTTCATGTCTTTCATTCTTCAGTTGTAAAGAAATTATGTTTTTTGAGGTAGACATTTCATTTCTCTCCATATAATGGATATGTATGGTGCACCCAAGTTTGAACTTGCTTTAAAGGACTCTAACCAATCCAATCCAAGGAAGAAGGGTCTTATCTAGCAAAACGATTGCCTATTTTCAAAACAAATTGACAATTTATATACTTTTTAACCTCAAATGCTCGTTTTGTCTCGTCTCTGCGATGCACATGCGTAGTCTGTCTGGTCCGGGTCAATACAGTTAGGGTATGTCCAAAAACTCCCATCTCATTTGGGAGTTTTGTTGGATGATTTTGATGTTGGAGATGAAAACGAGATGGGAGTTTTTTCGGCATACCCTAGACAAGCATTTGAAGTTAAAAAAAGTTAAAAAGTATATAAATTGTCAATTTGTTTGGAAAATAACCAATTGTTTCACTAGATAAGCCCCTTCTTCCTCGGCTGGGGTCATTCAGAGCCCTTTGAAGCTGCGTTTAAACTGCATTTTGGGAGTTCAAACTCGGGGCACCATAGAAGTCCACTATATGGAGAGAAATCCAAAAAGCATAATTTCTTTCTGACTGAAGAAAGAAAGACATAAACATCTTGGATGACAAGGCGGTATGTACATTATCTATAATTTTTGTTCTGAAAGTGAACTAATCCTTAAAGCAAATTGGATATTTTCCAGTACAAAGACTGGTTTACACAGAGGTTTCAATAAAATAGTTGTCCCAACCCAAACTTACTAACATTTCTGCTAACATTAAATGAGTAGTTACTAGTAAAATCGAAATAATTAGCATTTTATTAATAAACTATAATAAACAAAAAATAATAATAATGACAGCCACTTTTTGCAAGTACAGAGCCTTGCTGTTATTATAACGGGTGCAAGCACCGAAAGTCTTGGAATCATAGTATGTCTTCTGTTTCTATTTTCTGAGTTTTGTCTTTATCTCTAATATTTATGATCTGAGTATGAATAATGTTATTATCACCTCCTGTATGGGCTCAGGTACAGCAGCGGGCACTATGGGTCTCTTCACTCCGCGTTGCTCTTTCTCTTTGTCCTTCTCTCTGTCTCTTCCATTCTCCGCATCTCTGTCTGTTTGTGTCATGATGATGATGCTGCTGAACTAAATGAATTAAGAGTACATTTATCAACACACAGCTTGTCGCATGAGACTGTTTAGACAAACTGCTTCTCTCAGTCTGGTGGCGGATATCAGACCAGCTGTAGATGCAGTTTCGCCTCCTTCTGGTCTGGAGAGTGGAACATGTTTCGTTGGTTTATCTCTCGCGGTTTACTGGAAGTTGAATCTTCAGCATGAATAATATTACCGCCGCCTACTGGACGAATCATGTGCTGCGTTAGTGATGGATTTGAGCCTGTTCTCAGACTTGTTTATAATGAAAACACAACCAAATCACAACCAAATTTTGAGAGCGAAACTGTGTACACCAAGAAACAGAAACACAGTCCATAACTTCAGTCGATGCTGTGTTAACCACATCAACAATCAAATGAAAATCCTATTATAATTATGAACTATCACTTATATTGATATTAATGATTGAATTGTGCTGTATCATTAAAGGAATAGCTCACCAAAAAAATTAAAATACTGAAAATGTACCCTAAGGCCATTCGAGATGAGCATTTAGTAATTAGTGCTTGATCTGTACTATTTATTTTCTGATTCACACAAGACAACTTTTGGTAACACTTTCTTTGAAGCCTGTATTTATAATCCATTATAAGGGTATCCTTAAGGCATTATAATAAATGGATAATGCATTATGAGTAGGCTACTCATTAGAACAGTTTTAATGTCATTTTTACTTATTTGCGGTTATAGTTTTTAAGAGTATGATTACTTCCTCATAGTTATAACGTATTATAAGTCTCATATCTTGCCATGTTACTCATGTCACTTTACTTAAAGCACACAGAGACCACTTATAAGTAATAATAATATTTCTCAAGGAGCCATAAGCTCAGGTATCAGATCAGATGAATGTGTATTATGACACACTTATATTATCAGTTTGATTATTTTGATGGCACCCTTTAGACAGCTTTTGATAAGTAACTCTGCAACTGCATGCCAGCTAGCAGTAATTATTGTTAGTAGTGGGCTAAATATATGCTAACATTGTATTTTGATGGTTCCCCAAAAGACAAAATGATTATAAGTAACTCTGCGAATATGTGAACCTTCTAAGTCTACTAATAATAATAATAATAACTTTGACTTTTATAGCGCCTTTCAAGAAACCCAAGGCCGCTTTACAAGGGATGGGAACTGGTATCGGGGGGGGGGGGGGGGGGGGGGGGGTTAGAGACCAAAGGCCTCTGTGAACAAGTATGCCTTGAGGTGCTTTTTGAAGGACAGCAGTCTGGGGGCATGACGTATGTGGAGAGGTAGTTTGTTCCAGAGGGTGGGGGCAGAAACACAGAAAGCTCTATCACCAAAAGTCCGTAGCCTGGTGCGAGGAGTGGCAAGCTGGTCCTTGTCAGAGGATCGCAGGGACCTTGGCTGTGAGCAACGGTGGAGGAGATCAGCGAGGTACTGGGGTGCAAGTCCATGGAGTGATTTGTAGGTTAGGAGCAGGATTTTGTATTGAATGCGAGATTTGACGGGGAGCCAGTGAAGCTTCTTGAGTGTGGGGGTGATGTGCTGCCATGGCTTCGATCGTGTCAGGACCCTGGCAGCTGAGTTTTGGACATACTGCAGTCTATCCAGGGTCTTACTGGGCAGACCATACAGTACACCATTGCAGTAGTCCAAGCGGGATGTAATAAAGGCATGGATGAGTGTTTCAGTAACAGAGTCAGAGAGTGATGACCGGAGTCTGGAGATGTTTTTGAGGTGAAAGAACGCAGACTTGGTGGTGGTTTTGATATGAGCCTGGAGTGAGAGTATGGGGTCCAGGATGACACCAAGGTTGCGTACTTCTGGGGATGGCCTGATGGTATAGCCATCCACAACCAGGGAAAGATCACCAACCTTCTTAGCCAGTGATGGGGGGGCCACCACCAAGAACTCCGTCTTCTTATTGTTAAGTTTGAGTAGATTGGCAGTCATCCAAGTTTTTATTTCATGCAGGCAGTTGACAAGGGATATGGGAGGAAGCTGAGCCGAGGGTTTGGTGCTTATGTAGAGCTGTGTGTCATCAGCATAGCAGTGGAAACTGAGTCCATGGTGACGGATGATTTGACCAAGGGGGAGCATGTAAATGGTGAACAGAAGGGGGCCAAGTACCGATCCCTGGGGCACACCATGGTTGACTGGAGCTGGGATTGAGTTTGAGTCTTTGATGGTGATGTATTGTTTCCTACCGGAGAGGTAAGACTGAAACCAGGAGAGAGCAGAGTCAGTGAGTCCTAAATATTCATGAAGGCGGTTGAGGAGGATGGCGTGGGAGACAGTGTCAAAAGCCGCAGAGAAGTCCAGGAGGATGAGGAGACTGATGAGGCCATTATCGGCAGCTGTGAGAAGGTCATTCATGATTTTGATGAGGGCGGTCTCTGTGCTATGGTGGGGTCTGAAGCCAGATTGCAAGGGTTCACAGAGCTCATGGTACTAATACTCTAAGGAGGACAAGTTGGAAAGTTGCTTATAGTCAGTAGACTAAGGGGGCAATCAAAATAAAATGTAATATAAATGTAAGATGATTTAGTCCATTATAAATTTAGTAGAATTAATATGGCGTCCATTGTGTGTTATAAATAATCATCAATCTATTGTAATTGTTGTTATGAGTATTCATGAGATGATATAACATATAAGGTGTTTTATAATGGATTATGCATTCATTATAATGCCTTAGAAATACCCTTATAATGTATTAGGGGCTTCAAACCAACTTTTTCCCTAGAGGAAGCAATATTATGAATAAAGGACTTGTATTTTAGCTAGAAGCAAAGTTAAAAACGTCTTAATGTTTTGTGCATACATCTTAATGTCTCTGTACATACAAAATTTTCTATTGTAATATACTTGTACATACATGCCAATTTATTTCTTGTTATTTCCTATTTACTTCTATTTTTATTTTTTATCTGTGTTTTGTCTTGTGCACTTTTGTCACAAAAACAAATTACTTTGCTAAATAAAGCTCATTCTGATTCTGGTGATGGATTTGTTTATTACAAACCCACAGTTACTCACTTTTCTCAAGTTAAGCTTTTAGCTTTTTACAAGATGTAAGTTGAAAATACAAACTTCTTGATGGGTTTGTTTCTTACAAACATGCAGCCGTTCAGTTCACAAGACATTAACTGATGGACTGTCTTGTGGGTTACTGTGATGTTTTTATCAGCTGTCTCGACTAGAGTTGGATGTGTTTGGTATGAAAGAACTTGCAATGATTGCACAGAAGAGTGGAAGCTGTTCTGCAGTAGTTACAAAGAGGGGACCAACTTCATATTAATGTCTATGTATATAGAATGCAACTAAAATCATCTATGTCCCTTTCAGTGTAATGGTCATGTCTTTTAATCCTTTTGTGCATATAGTCTATTTCTTTAATATTACTTTAGTAATCTGAAGAGTATGGATATAATTTACTGTGTTGTCTGCAACAACGAATGTTATTCCAGACTTCAGAATCTTTAAAATCTCATTTAAAAAGACTGCTCTCACAAAGAGGACTATAAGAACAACTATAGAAATTAGATTTTCATGACTGTAGAAACCACAAGTCTGAAAAGAACACAAAGAATCATCACTATAACTTACTTTATTGATGCAAAGTGGACATAGGACATCCACAACAACATATCTTTCGGAAGAGATTTATTTATAAAAAAAAAAAAAAAAAAAAAAAAAAAAAACATGAAAGAGAGACAGAAGTTACGTAACGTGTTTGTGTGTGTTGGCTTTTCTATTATGGCGGCTGGGGTTTTGGCTGCCATGATCAGTCACTCTGGCCCCTCAAACAAGGAATTCCCAGAGTAACGTCAAGTAACTGCGTGACAGCAGCGGCAGCCGTAGGAAGAGGAGTGTGACGGACTGTGTGCGCGTCTGCACTAGAGCCCTATCTGAGCTGTGTGCAGCCTAAAACCAGCGTGTCACACTCCTGTGCGCCTGCATCCGTGTGCAGGCGTTTACCTGCAAAAGACAGACAAATGGTTATTGTTCATCATTTTTTGTCAGGTTGCTCAGGTTCTTCACTCTTACTAACCTTCCTCATCCTCCTCCGCCCATAGGAGGAGGGGTGGGACCCGCACCGTGGTTTATTCTACCCATCCGTCTGCGCCCAGGGAACCCAGGAGGACTGCAAGAGCATCACAGAGTAAACACAGAGAATCTGATTACATCATGATGCAAAACACAGCTGTTGTGTTGATGTAGGGTTGAGGACGTACCCTCTGCCATCACTGAAGCGAGATGATGCACTGCTGTTTCCCTCTTTGGACAGATCTGGCTGAACAAGAGTCTGGAAGCTGTGGAGGCATTACACAGATCATTAGTTTGTGTAGGTCAATCATCAACACTACTAGCGCTCCTAGAGGTGTTATAAAAGTGTTAAAGTTGAGAGTTTGCATTTCTGCTCCAGACATGAATGATTCCTCAAATCAGTGTGGGAGAGTAATCTGGCCAGTTGACAGAATGCTCACTTCTTAAAGATACATACTTTAAGGCCTTGCAAACTGTGTGTGGTTTTGTGATATATTAAAGCAATGACGGGTACCTTGCGTTTGTTCTGAACATTACATCGCCACCTACTGGCACAATGATGTAACTGGCATATATTAATTTATTTACTAAAGCAATAGTTCACTGCTTCATCAGAGAGAGATGCACCACTTGAGCAGCCATAAATCAGAACATTGGGTAAAAAACATCGGCTTTTAAATTTATTTTGGCTGATCTCTTATCCGGAAATGCACACAAACTGTATTATAATAATTTTCCAAAATGTCATTTATGTGGAAGTCTGTAAACAGCCGTTAATACAGGCCAGAGGCGCTGAAGATGGACACAAAGAGAGTACTGCAGCAGGCAGCGCAAGATCACTGTTCACAATGCTCGAAATATAGGAGGAAATATATAAATATTGAAATGGGGGCAGGTGGTTAATATGAATGTATCTCTGAAGTAGGGCTGGGCGATATGGCAAAAATGTAATCTCGATAATTTTTTCCCATATTGAACGATAACGATTTATATTTCGATATAAACTGTTGATGTTGCCAGCTTTAAAATAGTATCCCAACAATGACTAAAGCCACAAAAATAAAATAAAAGTTGTGACAGAGTATGGTAAATGAGAGTAAATGTACAAAATGTAAACATAAATGTATTACAAATTATGTTTTTACAATAATTGTATTTATTTATTTATTATTATAAACACAATTGTTTATTTTCTCTATTATAGGTTGAGCTATTTAAATTAGAGGCAACCACTGCATTTTGAAACAAAATAAATATCAAAAAATTACGACACAGTTCTTTCTTAATCGTATTAAGTGCAGACAATTCAGCCATAATCAAAGTAGGCTACTCTCTCATTATTCAAAGTGCAAACAGAGACGGAATATTTCAAGCATGATACAGAGCTATAGACATACACTATGAAGGTAAAACAGTAGCAAAACTCGAGAGCTTGTTAATTTGAATGTGAGAACTTGACATATTAATATTCGTATTTGTAAGCTGAAATTTGAACTCACAGCTCTGATGTGAAAAGCTGAATCTGTCGATTTGCACACACAGACAATGAACAAAACACCCCTGTTATGAATTTGAAGTTGCAAATTAATAACTACAAATGTGTAAAATGACATCCACACAAACAAAATGACAGACACAAGTGTGTACGACATATTTGCTTTCGCACTTTACTTCAGTTTTACTGTACAACCTCAAGTCGGCACTTACAACCTCTCAGATCTGGCAGTACAACTTCAAATGCTAGCGCTTTGACTTTTGCTACTCTTTTTGCGATATTCCTGTAGCAAAACTCACTCGTGCACTTGTAAATGCAGACGTGAGAGCGCAGAGTCAGGGGCGGGGCTTGGGTGGGAATGAAGACATTTTATTGGTCGATGCCTGACCAATGAATATTGTTGTACCAGAGTTGCCATATAACTCTGTTGTTTTTATATATATATATAATTTAAACTTCTTTATTGGGTTAAATTCCTTATTTGCTTGTCTTTATTAATATTCACTTGTGCTTATATGAATAGCATAAAATAACAAGGGATGTCATTAATGAACATTTTTAAATGCAACAATTTAAAAAACGTATAAAAATCGAGTGCTTGATAATGCCTTAATGTACATTAAAAAAGCAAAATTTAAAAAAATAAGCAGTTATGACCGGCAATACTGTTTTGAGCAACTAGCTAAAGAATTTATTAAAAAGCCATAAGGGCATCTAGTGGTTAAACCATGACATTACATTTGAATATTATCTTTCTAGCCACTAAATGCCTCTAATTTGCCTCTTTGCGCTGAAATAATAGGCATATTAAAAATTGTTACATTTTAAATGACCATCATAATTATTGTGCATATTATTTAGTACCAAAATCAATGCACATTATGTGTTAAAAATTACTAGAAATTGCTGCAAATACAGCGAAACTCCTGTGTGTCCTGATTAATTCTATTCAAATATATTCACAGCGCAGAGATATATTCAGCATTTCGCAACCAACTCTGTTTTTTCAGCGGTTCTGGTACAGCGATATTAGGATATACATATGAAAGATGTTGCATTATTTGTTAAGCAGATT
>NC_133375.1:15424100-15464052 GCF_049309525.1 Garra rufa
AATTCAGATTTTCTACAGTAAAGTACACTTTTCTTTATTAAGATTTGTAAAACCTTCTTGGTTGTCACAAATCATGATTACATACTTAAATTAAAATGTATAATCATGTATTATTATATATTCAGATTCAAAAATATATATTTAAATTTATAAAAGATGTACTTGCATTTAGGGTGAAAGACTAGCTAAATGTGTAGCACTGTCACTTCACAACAAAAGAGCCCCTCTGCATATTTTCATTTATACATTAAAAATGATAATAAACCATAACTATTAAAAAAAAAAATTTATTTAAACTATTCTGAATCATACCTATACATTTAGATTTTTTTATATTCTATGTCTATTGTCATTTAAACTTGAACAGATCTTGCTAAACCATAATATTTTGTAAAATAATGTTGTTATAAACTGCACCTCATGTAACAGATGCTGTTTATTTGATTTGGCATTGTCCACTTGAATTTATTTTCAACCGTTTGTTGTTTGGACTCCTGCGAAGTCTCAAAACTGTGACCTCAATTTGTTATTAGCTAAATATATTAATTGCTAGTTTGGCCCTCTATATTAATATCAATGCAGTATTGTTTTGAACATATTAAGGCTCAAAATGTACTAATGTTGGTAGCATTTAATGTCTCCTTTGTGTAAATGAGACTTTGGAAGGGTAGAAGAGCTATTTCATTATGGAAAAGAGCTGATTCCCGACATATGTTTCTGTGCCGTGGGAGCATCAGAGCTGAGAGAATTAATCAGTCCATCATCTAAAGATGTTGCTAATACGCAAGTCTCTATTTAATCAGCTAAATGCACACTCACAAGACTCTTTCACAAAGCTTCACATATGGTGGAAGAAAAGTCAAGAATATTATCTCAAAAATGATTACAGGGAGTTTTAATTGGATTCATTGGATCTGCAACATATAAACCAATTTAAATAATGCAGAGCTTCTGTTCATCAAAACAGACATAACAGAGCAGCACAATCATGTCAGTAATAGACAACTTCAGTTCCAGTGAAAACATTTAGGAAAACAATATGTTTTATTAATTAGAAGGGTCAATTGCAAGTTGTGTATGTGATAAAATGATTATGAAGGAGAGACCTTGTTGGTCCTGCTGACAGATGATACTGTGGTCTCCTCCTCTGATTCTACCGGCTCAGCGGCCCACGGGTTTCTGCCACAGAGTAGGAATGGCACAGCATGCTCTCTGAACTGATAGAGAGAGAGAGAGAGTTTTGGGTCATATCAATCAATCTTTGGTCATTTTTTAAATATTAGAGATCATGGTTTATTAAAATACTGAGCATGGTTTTGAGGAATCTTCGGTGACTGTTTAAAGTGGTCTAATGATGCGGTTTCTGGTTTTCCTTTGTCTTTGGAGTGTTACAAGCTGCATAGATAACACCTGTAAAGTTGCAATGCTTAAAGGCTCAAACCCAAAGAGATATTTATTATAAAAGTTAAGACTCAGCCATGCCTTCCTAAAATGGCTCGTTCAAACACGACCCCACTTTTTTTTTTTTACAACTGAAGAAAGAAAGACATGAACATCTTGGATGACAAGGGGGTGAGTACATCATCTGTACATTTTTGTTCTGAAAGTGAATAATGTAATTGATTTTCACAATGAAATATTCTGGTCAAATATTCTGGTCATATTTGAATTTCTGATGCTTCACACAAATATTTAACTTTAATAATTATGACACCCTGCTACATTTTTAGATGTTGATGATGTCTGGAGTGCCGGTTTTCAGTCCTGGTCCTGGAGACGCAAAGTACAGCACATTTTGTATGTTTCTGATCAGCTCATGAACCCCTCTCCTTTACCAAGCTGGTGATCTGAATCAGAATATGCAGTGTTATGGCTCCCCAAAACAGGACTGGAAATCCATCCTTTTTAGAAGGTACAATGGCTCACCTGTCTGTTCATGAATATGTAGATTATGGGGTTGAAAACTGTGCTGCTCTTGGCCAAATACATGGGAACGGTGGCGATCACTGGGTCAATGTAAAGGTTCGGGTCTAAGATCACAGACAGTGCAAATGCAGCATAGGGCAGCCAGGTGAGCAGGAAGGCCATCACCATGACAACCACCATACAGGCCACCTGGGTCTCTGCCCTGGCAGTGCTTCCTCCCTCTGACATTTTCAATTTGGACACCTGTAGGTAAAATAAACATGCAAACCTCCTGAATCCAGAGAAAGGAACATTTAAAATCAAAAGTTTTAGGGAACTGTATAATATTTTGTATATTTGAAATTGACACCTGATATGTTACAAGCAACAGCATGTGTGCTGCATGTCATTTTTTATTAAATAAAATTATTATTATTTAATAATAATATAATCTATTGATTGAATATTAATAATACAAAATTAGTTACCCTAATTTGATTAGAAAAGAGTGCCATTACAGAAGGCATTTATATAAATAATGTAGCCAAAAATGTTTCCATTCAGTCAGCGTGAACAATGATTTTTGTAGAAAAACCCTCAAAACATACAGTAGCTGTTGCCATAGAGGGGATCATTTTCCTGAAGAGATTAGCTCTGTCTTTACCTTAATTAAACCTGAACCAGCTAATCAGGTTTAGCTAAATTAGCTTGACATTATAAGCAGGTGTGTCAAAGCAGGGCTGCAACTAAACTCTGCAAGACCGTGGGCCTCTGAGTTTAATTTGACATTCCCATCATAGGAAAACTCCAATATACTTAATATGCTGAGGCATGAAGAGGCTGAAAATGTTGTGAATAATATAATCATGGTTTTTAGTTCCACAGTGACTCCACAATAAAACTTAAATGCCTGTCCCATTGTTAAGGCAAATAAGGATAGTTATGTAATAAAAACTTCATATGGTCACACTTTAGTTTAGGGACCAATTCTCACTATTCAAAATTCAAACTATGACCTTTGCCTTAAAAAACTTCTATTTACTGCTCATTAATAGTTAGTAAAGTAGTTTTTAAGTTTACAAATACAGTATAGGATTAAAGGGATAGTTCACAAAAAATAAAAATTTGATGTTTATCTGCTTACCCCGAGGGCATCCTAGATGTAGGTGACTTTGTTTCTTCAGTAGAACACAAACAAAGATTTTTAACTCAAACCATTGCAGTCTGCCAGTCATATAATGGCAGTCAATGGGACCTACGGTTTAAGAGTAAAGAAAACATACACAGACAAAACCAAATTAAACCCTGCGGCTCATGACGATACATTGAGGACTTAACACACAAAACAATCGGTCTGTGCAAGAAACATCACAGTATTTATATTATTTTTTACCTCTGTTGTGAACACGCTCAGGACAGCTGGACATTGCAGTGGATGCAGAGGTAAAAATGTATATAAATACTGTACTCTCAAAGCTGTGGGTCCCATCACTGCCATTCTATGACTGTTAGAAACAATACTGTCAGATTTCATTATATGAAATCTTTGTTTGTGTTCTACTGAAGAAACAAAGTCACCTATATGTTGGATGCCCATTTTTGGGTGAACTATGCCTTTAAGGGATCTAAAATATGGCCATGCACAAAAAAAAATAATAATATGTGCTTTGTATATGCAGTTGAACAGCCAATATGCTAGAAATATGCATGCTAATAAGCAGCTACTTATTACTGAGAAATAATCTCTGAACTGGTGTTACCCATAATACCATAAATTCTGTTTGAGACAAATTTGTAAAATAACAAATACTTCCTCTACTACTGCTTTATCAGCATGAAATCTTCCGTAGTTTTTTGTAGCTCTTCTGAGTTTCCTACCTGCCGTAGGGTCCACAGGAGACGAGTGTATGAGATGACAATGACAGAGAAAGGCAGTGCAAAGCACAGAAGAAAGTAAGACATTATGTAGGAGATGTTGGCCAAATTTCTGCTGTACCAGTCTGGTGCACAAGAAGTCTGCACACCCTCCAGCTCATATCTACCCCATCCAAAAAGTGGTGGAGTGTTCCACAGGAACGACCAGACCCAGGAGATGACTACTCCTGCAACTGCATGTCTCGTCTGGAAGGTGACTGAACCCACTGGTCTGCAGACCACCATGCATCGTTCAACTGCAATGATCGCAACCGAGCACAGACCAGCAATACCTATAGGAGTGAGTGAGATAACCTGTCTTTTAATAAAACACATTTCTAATTTTTAAGAAAAAAACTGGTCAGAGCTGACTCAAAAATAATTCAGGTATACAGTAGTCAACATTTGAAGTGGATCAAAACCTTTCATTAAAGTTGTCCTAAAACTAAAATAATACCCGTTCATGTCTTAAGACAACTTTGATCAACTTTTTTGATCCACTTTAAATGTTGACTACTGTTTTCTGATCATGGAAGGGGAAAACATTTATGTAAATGTAAATAATCATCATCTTCTAACAATTTTACCATCATTAATTCAGTCATTCATGGTCAATCAAATTCAATAAGACATAGATAAAAAGGTTCAAAAGAGATACTCACCAAAGAAGGCCACGGCAAAACCTTCTAGCACACATCCCACCCTGCCCAGGCTGAAATATCCCATGGCATTGGTCACCATTGTTGGCAGTCCACCAAATGTTGCACAACCAAGATCAGCCACAGCTAGGTTGACCAGAGCGAAGTTCAGAGGCTGCCGCAGCTGTCTGTGCTTCAACGTCACCGTGATTACGGTCATGTTCAATATGATGCCAAAAACAGAGAAGAAACCAATAATAACCGCCAGAATAGTGTAGCCCATCCTCGGGATGATGGCATCATTCACTGCACTGGTTGGAATAGTGCTTTCTGATGCAATAATGGCTATTACAGTTGGCTCCATTTTGAACTGAACTTCATGCAAGTAGAGAACACTGACAGTTGAGGAAAATGGCAAAGAAACAGTTGACTTTACCCAGAGACATAAAGAGTCTCTGTCTGAGAAAGGTTAAAGGCTCTTATGCTCTTCTCTTCCTTTTTATGTCTGAATATGGCCTGCTGGTTTACAGGGAAAATCCTTAGATCCGGATTGTGAATGGAATAATTCTGTCAGATTATGCTTCTGGAGATCTATGATGGCACTCAAGTTGATTGCAGAATCAAACCATCTTCCTGCCTTATTGACTGATGAGGTCACAGTTAAAGACACTTCACTGAAGTTCATTTAATAGAAAGAAGAGCCTTGCATTAGAGAAAGAACCATCTAATCTTCCTTGATTAAAATCAATGGGTAAACTACCTTCATGGAATGACCTGCTGGGGCGAGGTCCCCCATTCAGGCAGTTTGCCCTGCCTTCTGAATCATAACAGATAGTTAGGAGACTGGCTACTGTTGTGTTTTATAATGATTTATGCTTTGTGAATTACTCTTCAATGTGATGGCCTTTCCCAAGGTGTTTCCCTGACTGCAGTCCGAGGCCCTGGAATAGGTTCCAGCATCCCTATGTGATGCTTTGTTGTTATTTTGTCTATTGTAATACATTTAGTATATTTCACTGGTGTCTGTTCTTTAAGCGCTGCAGAAATAGGGAGGTCATTTGTGAGGTAATTATCTATGTATAACCATGAGATATGCAGTCACTTTTATTTTCTGTCAGTAGCTAAAGCTATGGAAACTTTGCCCAGGAATAATGATGCCTAAATAAAATCACACCAATTGGTGCCCAGTGTTCATCTCATCATCATGTTATCTGTTTACCCTACCAGGTGCATATCTCACTATCTCACTGTATGAAACTGGGATTCCTCACAATTTTAGTTTTAATTTTAGTGTTCATTTTTAAGATTACATCTTGACGCAAATCTCTTTACTCTGTAACTACTCTACTGAGTGTTTTTACTGAGCACACTTTTCTGACATTCTAACATTTCTGAAGATTTTCTTATATTGTTTTGCTTTTTCCTGTGTTTGATTCTGTGTCTCTTTGGATTCTGATTATTCTGGCTTTAAATATTGATGCTTTGACCCACACTGCGTTTTGGATTATTGCCATTATGCTGTTGTTTCTGTTCTTGTTTTCAGTGTTTCTTGTTCTTTTTTTATTTTGTCACTTTATTAAACAGCCTGCACTTAGATTCTTGCCTATGATTGTTTCCTCCTGTCCCCGCAACATTACAGTTACCTTATTCTTACCCATGTCTTTTCACCTTGCCCTCTGC
This sequence comes from Garra rufa, assembly GCF_049309525.1. Lineage (NCBI taxonomy): Eukaryota > Metazoa > Chordata > Actinopteri > Cypriniformes > Cyprinidae > Garra > Garra rufa. The sequence continues at coordinate 15,430,238 of NC_133375.1, forward strand.
TTGATAACCTTGTCATATATAATTCTTGTTAGCAAAAGTCTCATCTATATGTTGCGTTGTCCTTGTGGTAAAACGCATTGGGAAAACAAGCAAACTGTTACGGAAGCAGACCAGAAGACTGAGGTAAGTGATAATGATAATACGTTTATTTACAGCAGAGCAGGATGATGATGATAGCGTGACAAGACCGGGTAAGTGAACAGTTCTGGATGAGTTTCTTGATGTGTAGATAGATACGTGAAGACAGTATATCTTTTCCTTTCCAGGAACGACGGGAGGAGGACCGGTGAAGGTGGAAACACTCACACACACACTGCTGGAGATCCGTGAACAGACTTATGGCTGACACACCGCTGACTGGAGACTGAGACGAGACTTCGACTAGGATGGACGAGAACACAGGTAATTATCAGAAGGTAAGTTAGAAGGTAAGTATAGCAGGGAATTGAGACCACAAGAGTGAAGCTCAATGAGTCCGCTTCATGCAAACGAGCCCGGACAATGATGACTGTGTGTGTGGTGCTCTTATGGTGAGTTGCTGATTGAGTGCAGGTGCGTGGTGATCAGAACTCAGGTGATTGTGATCGGGGTGTGATTGTGGGTGCAGAACCTGACCAATCCGTAACATTACCCCCCTCCCCAGGGCCCGCTCCTGAGGGCCGAGACCTCCGACGTCGTGGTGGTCTACCTCGTCCTCGAGGGGCTGGACACTCTGGATGGTTACGGTGGAATTCCTCCATGAGGGCTGGATCAAGAATGTCGACTCTGGGTACCCACGACCTCTCTTCTGGTCCGTAGCCTTCCCAGTCGACGAGATACTCCAAGTTGCCACTACGACGTCGGGACAGAAGAATCTCACGGACCGAGTAGACCGATCCCTCTTCCAGAACCAAGGGGGGAGGGGGTTCCTCTTCTTGGTCAGGTTCTGTGGAGGGAATGACAGGTGGGTGAAAAGGTTTGAGCAAGGATACGTGAAATGTGGGGTGGATACGGTACTGTGGAGGTAGTTGGAGCCTGTAGGTGACGGGGTTGACCTGTTCCACGATGGTGAAGGGGCCAACAAACCTGGGACTCAATTTCCTCGAGGGCAGGCGCAGACGGATATCTCTTGTGGAGAGCCAGACTTTCTGCCCAGGAGCATATGTGGGACCTGGAATCCTCTTCTTGTCAGCGGAGGTCTTTGTTCTGGGCACTGCCCTTTGAAGATGGTGGTGAGCCTCGTCCCAGACTCTCTCGCTCTCCCGGAACCAGTAATCCACTGCGGGCACCTGTGATGGTTCGCCATTCCAGGGGAAGAGAGGTGGTTGGAAGCCTAGCACGCACTGGAATGGCGTGAGTCCTGTGGTGGGTTGCCGCAGTGAATTTTGGGGCGTATTCAGCCCATCCCAGGAACTGGTTCCAGGAGTCCTGGTGACCATGACAGAATGTCCGGAGGAACCGCCCCACCTCCTGGATCTTCCTCTCCGTCTGCCCGTTGGTCTCAGGGTGGTATCCAGAGGAGAGGCTGACGGTCACACCTAGGAGTTTCAGAAATGACTTCCATACCCTGGAGATAAACTGCGGTCCGCGATCTGAGACGATGTCTTCTGGAATGCCATAATATCGGAAGACTTTATTGAAGAGAAGTTCTGCAGATTCCAGAGCTGTGGGAAGACCTTTCAAGGGTATTAGGTGGCAAAACTTTGAGAATCTATCGACAATGACAAAGATGCAGGTGTTACCGTCAGATGGAGGAAGATCGGTCATGAAGTCAACTCCCAGGTGTGTCCAGGGGCGGTTCGGCACAGGCAAGGGATGGAGTTTCCCGGCAGGCAGATGACGTGGACTTTTGGACATCGCACACTCCTTACAACCTTGTACATACCTCCGTACATCCCTTGCCATGTGCGGCCACCAGAAGCGTTCTGTTAGCAGCGAGAGAGTGCTGTTGGCCCCTGGATGTCCAGTGCCCAGGGAGGTATGCGTAGAATGAATTAGATCTACCCGTTGGGTCCTAGGGATGTACTGACGACCTGGTGGACAGCCCGGCGGAGATCTGGGTGCTGGAGTGGTGACAGCCGGAGGGTTGGTCCATTCTATGGGTTGGACGATGAGGTCTCTTGGGAGTATGGTTGAGGGTGCTTCAGTTGAATCGTGGGAATCATGTATACGTGACAGGGCATCTGCTCGGACATTCTTGGATCCTGGCCGGTAGGTTATAGTGAAATCAAAACGAGAAAAGAACAGGGACCATCTTGCCTGACAGGGACAGAGCCTCTTGGCATCTCGCAGGTACTGCAGGTTTTTGTGATCTGTTATGACTTGGAACGGATGGTTGGCACCCTCCAACCAATGTCGCCACTCCTCCAGAGCGAGCTTAATGGCGAGGAGCTCGCGGTTGCCGATGTCATAGTTCCTCTCCGCTGGGCTGAGCTTCCGGGAATAATAGGCACAGGGATGCAGCAATGGAGGAGTACCGTGGTGCTGTGACAGGATACCTCCCACGCCGGTAGTAGAGGCGTCCACCTCCACCACGAAAGGGAGATCAGGGTCAGGATGGATCAGGAGTGGAGCTTGAGTGAAAGCGTCCTTGAGGTTTTGGAAGGCTGCGGCCGAGTCTGGAGTCCAAAGTAGGGTCCGTGGTTTTCCCTTGAGCAGGCTGGTAAGTGGAGAAGTGATAATGCTGTAGTTCTTTATGAATCGACGGTAGAAATAGGCAAAACCTAGGAATCTTTGGAGCTCTTTTATGGTAGTGGGTTTTGGCCAGGACACTACTGCTGCCACCTTCCCCTCATCCATGCGAACCCCCTCCTGATCTATGATGTATCCGAGGAAGTGCACTGAAGACAAATGGAATGAACATTTCTCTGCCTTGAGGTACAGGTTGTGATCACGTAGTCGTTGAAGGACCTCCGCAACGTGGAGGCGATGTTCGGCCTCACTCCGGGAGTAAATCAGAATATCATCAATATAGACGACGACGAAGTGGTGCAGGAACTCCCGGAGTACCTCGTGGATGAAGTTTTGGAATACGGAGGGGGCGTTGACCAATCCATAGGGCATGACCAAGTACTCGTAGTGGCCAGTAGGGGTCACGAAGGCCGTCTTCCATTCGTCCCCCTCACGTATTCTCACGAGCTTGTACGCGCTGCGGAGGTCCAACTTCGTGAACACCTTGGCTGTGTGTAGTTGTTCGAGGGGTTTTTGCCATGGAGCATATAATAGAAGGGCTAGAGGGAGTTTGTGTATTTGTTGGTGACATAAGGGTTTGTAGATAATCATTAAAGAAACATAATCAGAGACTTTTTCAGCTACTCCAAAGAATTCAGAAATAGGGACTCAAGTTGAACAGAGAAGAATGTCTGTTTGGACATACTTTTAGGTGACAACTTGTCTAGATGTGGTTTTAAATTTGACAAAAGAAAAATGGTCAAATATAGATATTCCAAGTGCAGTTTAAGTCTGCTGAGGATAATGGGAATGGTAAATGTAAGACACTCTGTAATGGTAAATGTCATTCCAAAACTGAATCACAAAAACAAGTTCAAGTGGACAAGTAAACATGGATCTTGTCATTGTATCTCTTCCCATTGTCTGATCAGAACCTCAAGCAAATAGCAGATGAGACAGCAAAAGATCTAGTTCTTCAAGCTGTTATTGAAAATCTGAACAATGTGTGGGTCAAACGTTACTGCTTATAAATCTACAATTTTAAAATCAGTGTGGCAGATCGTATTCTTCTGAAACATGACAATATTTGTTCCACAAGTGCTGAGACAAGATATGCTTTCCAGGAAACATGAAGGACATCTAGGCATGGAAAATTGTTAAAGGAGATATAGGGAATCAATCTATTGGCCTGGAATAAATTCAGACATTGAGAAAATTGTCATTACTTGTGAAGTTTCTTTGAAACATTAAAACAAGCTAGCAAGAGAGCCTATGATCATGACAAATTTACATCAGCATCCTTGGCAGAAAGTGGGCAGTGATTTGATTAATTTTCATGGATAAGAATACCTGCTTGTAGTGGATTACTTTTATGTTTTTCAGTGTTAGCCCTGCTGTCCAACTCGCCAATGCATGTGATAAAGCATGAAGTCACTTTTTTGCCAGGCCTGACATTCTGCTGTTGTAGTGAGGGACACCTGGCCATGCTATAATTCAAGAGAATTTTAGGATTTTGATGCTTGCTTTGATTTAAAGCACATGATTTCAAGTCCCATCATGCACAATTTAACAGGAAGGCAGAAAAGGAGTACACATTGTGAAGTAATTAACAAAGTATCAGAAGCCATCTCCATATCTAGCTATTCTGAGCTATAAACCAAGACCACTTGTGCATCTCCTGCTGTCACAACTCAGTCACTAAAACATATTAAAGACTCCTGCCTGCTTTAGACCTGCAACTGATTCCCAATCAGCACACTTGCCACCATTCCAGCGATATCGTATACTATTTGAACTGAACTGGATGATGATATCACTGAATTCATTGATGAACTGCCTTTAACTGAAAATTGATTATTTACAATAATGCGTGACTTACACACTATTGTGCTGATTAAATACTGTGCAGTTGTTTTGACACAATCTGTATTGTTAAAAGCGCTATATAAATAAAGGTGACATTCCCCTCATTTCCTACAATATAAAAACACCTTTCACTCCCTTATTGTCTGGTCTCATTGTTGATATTTCCTTCACATTGTGGGATACAGTCCCCTTACTCCTCACAAGCATCCTAAAAGACTTTCTGTTCACCTGAGTTTGTGCCTGATGTCTACAAAGCTTTCTTTAGTTTAAGTTACCTGTGGATAAAGAAAGACTGTTTACTTTTCCAGTTTCATCGTTATATGTTGAATTCTTAACTTACCTGATTTCCTGTTCTGATTCAAGCTTCAATAAACCTGTTGAACTCACCCACATGTGATCTCTGTTTTCTGTTTCGTGACACCTGCAGAGCTCTTAATAAATTGTAAGATAAGAACAACACTTCCCTACAGAATTGGCACAAAACAAGACATGACAAACAGAAAACAGGAATCTCTTTAAAAGAGACACAGTAAAAAAAACGTCTTGGGTTACGTATGTAACCCTGGATCCCTGAGGGAACGAGACGCTGCGTCCGAAAACGCTATGGGGAATGCCATTGGCGAACCACGCTCTGAATATTGTGTGTAACCAATCCGAAGGAGGGGCATGACGTCACGGGCGGGTGACGTAAGCCACCAGGAGGTAATAAAAGCACATGCGGGGCCAGGAACCAGGGTTACATACGTAACCCGAGACGTTCCCTTCTGGGAACTCGAGCTGCGTCCGAAAACGCTATGGGGAACGAGATGCCCACGCCTCCAGAATTCCAAGTCCCTGCCTAGGAAGAGCTAGGGCAAGAGAACAGAGGAGCCAGGCTGGCTTTAAGGACAGGTAGTAAAACCTGACAAAGGTGAGTGGCGTGGACCAATCCACAGCGTTGCAGATGTCCTGACAGGAGCACCTGCCAGGAGGGCTATAGAGGCAGCCATGCCTCGAGTAGAGTGAGCCTTGGCCCCCAGGTGAGAGGGGAGACCAGAGGACTCAAAGGCAGTAGAAATGGCATCAACGATTCATCTACTAAAAGTCTGTTTGAAGCCGGATGCCCTTACTTAAGGGGTCCGAGACAAACAAGTAGCTGATCCGCCTTGTGCATTATACTTCTGCTGGTCAGGCTCCATGAATGGGCTGCGGTACTGAGGACGGTACCTTATGGACATACCCCGCTCGAAGGTACAAAAATACTTTGGCCAGAACGGGCACAAAGTAGAGATAAGAGGGGGCCAAGAAAAGGGCCTGCAGGTCACTGACTCTCTTGAGAGACGAGAAGGGCTTTCGAGAAGAAGCGTAGTCTTTATCATGAGCATATGATCAGAGATCCGTTTATAGGCTCGAATGGGAGGTCTACAGAGAGCTTCAGGTACCACAGCAAGGTCCCAGGTGGAACGCGAGGCTGCACTCGAGGCCTCCGCTTTAGCCCACCGCAGAGGAAACTTATAACAAGGGGGTCCTTGCCCACTGAAAGGTCACCAAGAGGGGCATGGTAGGCTGAAAAAGCCGCCACGTTAAGCCTTCAGGGTGGAGTGGGTTAACCCTGCAGAGAAGCGAGCCAACAGGAACTCCAGGACTGTACCAGACAGGCAGTTCACAGGTTCGAGCTGCTAGTCTCTGCACCAAGAGGTGGAGAGTCTCCACCTCAGGGCATATAGTTTCCTCATAGAGGGAGCTCTGGACTGGAGGATGGTCTCTACAACCTCAGTTGAGGGACCCGAAGCTATGAGCTGTGCCCCCTAGGGGGCCACACCCTCAGCTTCCACCTATCCGGAACTCCCGGGAGCAGAGCAATCAGGGGACAGTGTACAGACGCAGCCTCGGCCATGTCTGCACCAAGGCATCCAGCCCCAGGGGAGCTGGATGAAACAGAGAGAACATTGCAATATCATCTGAGTTGCAAAGATGTCCCCTTAGCCTGCCAAAAATTCTCCATATTTGCTCTACCACCTCAGGGTGAAGCATCTGATCACCGGGCCTCGGCCCCTGCCTCAGAGCAGTACTGCTCTCGATGAGAGGAGTTTCCCTGGGACCACAGGAGGATCTGGTATGCCAGCTTGTACAGGGTCGTAAACGCAGACACCCCTGGTGGTTAATGTAGTAGTTTCCACGCTGCTCAATATTCTACTGAGGGAATCAGCCTCTCGAGACTGACCTCTGGGGCTAGTCGAACCCCTAGTTCGGTGTCCTGTAACGGCGACCCGGCAGGAGGCACCTGAACTAGCTGCTCTAGGGACCCCAGTAGGGGTGGCGAGCTCCCCGACTCCGCTACGTTGCCGGGCGGAAGGACCGGAGGAATGTGCTCATTGGAGACTGCCGCGCCCTGTTACACTGGCAGGGGCACCTGACAAATCTCCTAAAGGGCCCCGAGGAGAGACGGACACAGTGTAAAGCGGTGTAACCCGCTCGTCCACGGTAGGGGCTGCCCTTACTGGTCCCGGTGTACACCTGTAGGGACCACTTGGTTGAGGACTTCTTTGACTCCGTCTCAGAAGTCCCTAGAGCACTGCCGACCCCGGTCCCTGGACAGGGGAGCGCGAGAGGCGACGCTCTGTTTCAGAGCCTCCCGATAGGGGAGTTGGTACACGGGTGACATGGCGGGGAAAGAACCGCTTCTTACGCAATTCTTTTTTTTTTTGATACATCCTCGTCTTCGTCTAGCTCTTAGAGCAGGTCAGTCTGGTACGCCTGCAACACCGATATGATGTGCAGACACGCTCTAGCCTGACCCACAGCCGTGTACCCCTCGCCCACCAGCGCTAAAATTAAACACAGCGGCCTGGAGGGCAAGGATGGCCACGATCTCGACACCTCGGTGTGAAGATCGGGGAAGAACCCATCTGGAGGTGGTGGAGTAGTCCGTAGAAAGCGTGTCTAACCTGCTTCTCTGCGGCTCATGATTTAGTATATATACTGTATAGTATATATTTCTCTTTTTTTATGATTAACCCCCTGGGGCCGACGGTCACGCCGGCGTGACCAACCTACTTTTTTTAAGATCAGTGCAAAAGACACTAAAAATACTTTGTCGGTTTCAGGCATACAAATTAGAGCTATACATCATTGGAAGCTGTTAAGTGTGTAGTTTTATTTGTGCACACTAACAAGAACAAAAGAACGCTGTGCTTTTTTTATAGAATAAAGAAAACAAACAGTGTGATTTCTGTTTTCTCTGTCTCCGCGAACTGCTTTTAGAAATGCGTCACTTAAATCATTCAAACTCGGTGAATACTCAGCACACAAACAGAAGAGTGGTATCTACAGAAAGCTTGATATGTATGCTTTTAAACGAAGTAAGTTTTAGCGAAAACAAATATTCTGTAATAAAGTAATCCATATGAAACAAAAGGTATGTCTAGTCTATCCAGTTGCAACTGATTATATCTAATGAGATCACGCCCACGTGCTAAGAACGATTGATATTTAAATTAGCCATGTGCTACAAGTGCGGCAAGGAAACTCCCACATCACAGCAAACAAAGAAACACGTCTTTTCAAGTTCATCTTGGTTACAGTTCGTTTCTGAAACGAAGACATGCTGTGAGGAATAAGATTTATATTTACCTCAATCATAAGAAGGACGTGATGCGACGCAAACCCAGCAGGAGGAGACATTTACATGAGTAAGTCTTACTTTCATTTTCCTACTAGCTTTCGCTGTTATTTACTTTGACGAAACGTGTACACATTTTACTAGTTAGACTTATTCCAAACTATAATTCCTGACTATATACATAATGAAACATTATGAAGTTGATTGCATTGCATCTCTAACTATGCCAGGATATTTTTTATGTTTTAGAAAACGATGCGTTTATGACTGTAAGATGCATTTATGACAATATGTTTATGTAAGATGCAAGATCATATTAATTTATTTTATTGTATAACAGTAGGGTGTAAAAGTAATATGAGTGTTTACACTGAATGTATGTTTACATCACGTTTATTCGTAATATAGTGCTAAACAATAATTATTAGTTTCTCAGATATTACATGTCCTTTTTTACATTAGTACAAATGCTAGAATCTATGACTATATACTATATACCAGTTATTCCCCTGTAAAGGGAAGTGTGTCCAAACCTTTGCCTGGTAGTGTGTGTGTGTGTATTTATTTATTATAGATGCTCCTAATATGAATAGGCTCACAGATGTTTTGCTTTTGTTGTTTTTAGTGCTCAGAAACCTGCTCAACAGATGAATCTTGCTGTCCTTTCCTTGAGTCTCTTCAAACTGTTTTCCTCTGAGAGCGCTGTACAAACTTCAGATGATACAGATAAAAGTACAGTACAAATACAGATGTTTAAAGTGCACACACTTTAATATCAGGTAAGATTTATTTGTTGAACTGAATTCAGAAAAAGTTTTCAGAAATGCCACAAAGTCTGTGCACATCTGTGTGGTTAGATGAGGGAGCTCAATATTGTGTCTTTGACCTTCATTATGTATGTTTTGATTATACTGTGTTGTAAATAAAATATAAATAATCTAAAAAAACGATTTTTTTTAATCTTCTCACATTGTTTCTTCTTCTGCTAGTCAAGTCAGTCATTGATGGGGCCATTAGGGAGGGCCCTTTTGTCTTTCAGGTGTGAATTGCTAAATATTCATGGGCCATTACAACACCTATGAATAATCCCTTTCGATCACAAAACATGTTTTAGAAAATTTACATCAATATATTGTTTTTTCTGAACGAGTGAACGAGATGATTTTCACATCATTTGGTTGATAAAATTCTAGCCTACGACATCCAATTATCAAAAGTCTTGTAAAGAAATGTCCTATATGTGCTTCATGGCCTTATTTCAGTGACTTCAAAACTTTAGTTTTTCACTAACCACGCATAAACGTAGTTTTCTCAAAAACACAACCATGTACATTAATGTTGCTTACATATTATTGTAGCCCAATATGTGCTGATTACAATGTAATCAGACTTTAGCCATTAAAATGTTTTTAAGATACTGAAAAAACAACAAATGTCAGGGCATGTCAAACTTCTTCAGGGCCTCAAAACACCCTCAGGCCCCAGAGGGTTAACCACCTCCAAGAGCTCTTATACTGTTTTTCAACTTAATGCAGCTTGTTTTAAAAAGCATTTAATTCCTCAGAATTAAATGATTATGGGAGCAGAGCTAAACATTCAAGATACTTCACATATGTGCATGCGTTTGTGACATTATTTTTTGAATGGACACATTTATGAATGGACACGGCCCGCCCCCTCAAGAGTGGGCTGTGAGTACTCCGCTCCCGAGCAAACTACACATAAATCGCGTGAATCTACACAGCCCATTGTACTTTATTTTTCTTAGTAGCAAGAGAAGGGAGAAACCAGCGATCTAATATGTAATCTGCTCAAAGCAAACAGCATCAATCTCACGGAGAAAGACAGTGCGGCATGTCTTTCTCTCAATCCGTGCTGCGATTCCCACAATGAAAGCCCCCGCTCTGCCTCGGCAAAACGGGACTTGAGCTGTGGGAAACGTTTGCGAGCGAAGCGTGCACAGCGAAAATGCGAGGCGTCAGCTCCCTCAAGAGCTGACTCCGCCCACTTCGCCACGAGCTCTCATTCAAGGAAGAAGGACCGCAGCGCGGGCTTCGGAACCCCGAGAGAGAGAGCTAAGTGCAATCCCCACGACCACAGCTGCCGCCCTGCCTTGGCAGAAGCGGGACTGAGCCGTGGGGAACGGCAATACGGGCAGTCAGCTCCCTCGAGAACTGACTCCCATGCTTCGCTCCAAAACAGACAACAAATAGACTGTGTGTATCCCCACCCGAAATAACGCGGGTAGAGGCACACACAATCTAAGATACTCCTGCTAATATTCATTTTCTTTGCCCCTAGCTTAGACATTGTCACTCAAATAAAAGTTGTGCAAACTGGCACAGAAAAGGAGTGACAAACAGACAACAACACACAGAGCGCTTCGCTGAAATGATTGAAGCTGACGCCGGCCCCGCCGCATGTGCTTTTATTACCTCCTGGTCGCTTACGTCACCCGCCCGTGACGTCACGCCCCTCCTTCGGATTGGTTACAATATTCAGAGCGTGGTTCGCCAATGGCGTTCCCCATAGCATTTTCGGACACAGTGTCAAGTTCCCGGAAAGGAACTAGGACAACCAAACCAAAATGCTGAAAACATTATAAAGGAATATATACTAAGAAGAAGAAATACTAAAATACTGTTTCTTTGGTCTGACACCATTTAAGGCCTTGGAGTCTATATTAATGAACTGAGGAGTGGAATCAGGTGTATTTGGTTAAGGAAACATGCAAAATGTGCGGTGTTGGCGGTAGTCCAGGAATGTGGTTGGGAACCACTGCTCTAAGTTATCCGGTTACCTTAAGTGGAAAACCCAAAGGACCTTTAAAAGAGCTATCCTCTTCTACAATGCACCAGATCCTAATAACCCCATTTACTTAGCTGTGGATAGAAACCATTACCTCATCTATCTGGTCAAGAAAAGTGTAGAATTTGCCTAAGTCTAACAACATTACTATACCCAATGCTGCAAACAAACCCAATATTGGGTGGGTGATGTGTTGGGTGTGGGCTTATCCATTGTTCAGAGTAGATGAAGGGTTTATGTAAAATTATCTAATAAGTTGACGGGAGTGGACAAAACTACAAATTGTTTGGGACCTGTCAATTATAATGTTTCTTTTGTTGACAAACCATAAAATGTCCATACTTGTAATGTTCAGAATCTAAAGCCTGGTCACTGACCTTATGCCAAGTCTTCAAATGGGGAGAGGTACTTGGGTTGTATTGTTGTAATACCATTACATAGCATGAAGGGGGCACCAGTGAACTGCAGGCTTAGGGATAAACTGTATATAGCTCTAGAGCAGGGGTGCCAAACCCTGTTCCTGGAGATCTACCATCCTACAAAGTTCAGCTCCAACCCTAACCAAACACACCTGAACCAGCTAGGTAGCACTTGATAATTACAGACAGCTGTGCTGGAGCAGGGCTGGAGCTAAAGTCTGCCGGTAAGTAGATCTCCAGGAACAGGGTTGGGCACGCCTGCTCTAGAGAAACTCTTTTTGTAATGGCAGAAGTAAACATGGGTTACCTGGTTCCTAGCAACTGGATTCTCCTGGATTAGGAAACCTAGTAACACTTTCTATGAAGCCCCTATTTATAATACATTATAAAGGTATTTCTAAGGCATTATAATGAATGCATAATGCATTATAAAAAACCTTATAATATGTTATATCATCTCATGAATAATCATACTTTAAACTTAAAAAATTATAATACATTAAAACTGTTCTTATGAATACTCATGATATGATATAACATTTTATAAGGTTTTTTATAATACATTATGCATTCATTATAATGCCTTAAGAATACCCTTATAATGTATTATAAATACAGGCTTCATAGAAAGTGTTACCGGAAACCTTTATTTTAGCGCTCAATTTAAAGTGACAAATCTTTTCTTTTGTTGCTTTCTTTGTTTATTGTGTATTGATTGAGGACATTTTCTAAAATGAGCTTTTTTTTTGTTGTAAAGGGACTTCATGTTATGATTTCTCTTTTGGACATTAGTTTTTGATGACAGTTTTATGCTGCATACATTACACAGTGTCCTTACAGTGTCTTTTGATGTATCAGTCTTTGCTGCAAAGTGCTGAGTGAGTACATAGATGCTACACACCAACCTTTGTGGATCCTGCATGTGGATAACACCTTAAAATTATTGTACAATGTAGCTTTTCTTCCTTTCTTACCCCAATTTTTTTTTTACCCTTTCCCCCAAACCACCCCCCACAACATCACTTTAATGTTTTTTGAATTCTTTATTTAGTTTCTCTGTACTTATAGTATGAGAGCATAGTATTTATGTACTTAGGTAAGCGGATTATGATTATAAACCACACTGAATCCTCCCTAAAACCAGATTGATAACTGAAGCTTCTGTGTGACACATTATAAAGTCTGAGATATGATGACAATACGTCTGCGAAAAAAAAAACACAATAAAATTATCATACTGTTTATTATAAATATGTATCTGATACATCCAAGTGCATTTAAAAAATAATACGACAACTTATATTAAATTATTAATAGTGCTAAACCATGTGATAAATGTCTGTTGCAATGTTTATGCATTAGACCAACTTAAAACAGCTGCAGAGACTGTTAAACTAGTGTTGCCAAAATTACATTATAACAGTAATACTAACCAGTGCATACACTGCCCAGAAAAGCTGGTCTTTCCTCATAATTTTTCCGCACTGGTCATGCATTTTTGAAGTATTCAATGAATAATTTCCCAGTTCCCAGTTTGGACTTGCTAAACATGCACATCTCTAGGTATCTGCAGTCCATTTTTGAGCTTTACATAAGTATGTGTTCTAAAGGCAGAGGACAAATATATAGTAATTAAAATCAAATTAATTATCAAAAAAAATCTAATTAGGTTGAACTATTCCACTGCCCTTACAAAAAGCACTGTGCTTGTGTGATGGTACAGCCACGGTATGAGGTGGCAATACCATGGTACTACGATATCAGAAGTGATTACCTGGTATAAAAAACATTTGTACTAACATAAAGAGAACCTACATAGAATGTTCCCTATAGGTAAATTTTAGGTTTGCTTTTTGCGGCCCAAATATAACTTACACAGAATATTCCGTAATGGATATAATAAATACAACTTAATAAACATGTTTTTGTTTGATGAGCTATACAGATATTTTTTTCAACAATTTGCAGAATTACATGACTAAAAAAAAACAAGTTTTTTTAGAACAAGAGATGCGAAAAACAAGAGATGCGTTTCTTTAAAGTTCTCTTGAATGCCACATTTTCAGAAAGATGCGTAATGTGAGAGATGCTACAAACGATGTGAGATGTAAGTGCATGTTTACAAACAATAGAAAAGCAGACGTTAAAAAACACGTTATGTGCGGAAAAAAAAACGTACTTACTTAATTCTTAAACGTGACTCTTAAACTCAAACCTGTCCTGGACCAACCACTGCACATGTTGTATGTCTCCCTAAGAGGTCACACCCAATTCAAGTCTTGCAGATTTTGCTAATGAGTGGATGAACTGAAGCAGGTGTGTCAAATGAGAGAGACATCTAAAATATAAAGTCGTTGGGGGTCCCTAGGACGTGTTTGAGAAACATTGCTTTAGAACTAGCAAAGATGGCTTGAGTTTGTTCAGGGATTCGAGTATTACAGTTATTAGAGTATTACTGCATAAATACAGCCTCGAAATTTGTCCTTAATTTCCTGGGCAATGAAGGATACAACAGATGGGTCCTTCACGGCCCAGACTATTCCAAGATTCAAACACGCCCATAGTATAGTCCCACCCCTGACACTGATTTACAGGTTTCTGTGTAAGACTTCAGAAATTCAACTGCTAAAGGATTTGCGATTCCAGTTGAGTTTTGGCAGGTTACATGCGTGATGCAGAGAGAGTCAAAGAGTAGATGTGCTAATTAATATGTTTATAGAATGCATTGTAACAGTTTTATGGGGTGCACTTTTGCATTAATTGCAAAAATAAAAAAAAAATGCATTATTTTTCCACATATTTTACCTTTATTCTACACTGCTTTTCAGTTCTCCTAAAAACAGTCTGTTGACTTCCTGGTCCCTCCCTTGGAAATTCGCAATGGGCTCAGATTGGTATAGCTGGCCCAGTGTGTTGTGATTTACTAACCGCCTAGTGCACGTTGTCCGGAAACATTACGCCTCTTACCATAAACCATGTAAACGAGAAGGGGACTCTTTAGGGCAGGGTTCCTCAAATCTTACCCTAGCTGGAGGGCCAGTGCACTGCAGAGTTTAGCTCCAACCCTGATCAAACTCACCTACATGTGATTCTCTAATGATCCTGAAGACCTTGATTAGCATGCTCAGGTGTGTTTTATTAGGGTTTGCGCTAAACTCTGCAGAAAAATGGATCTTGTGGGCCAGATTTGAGGATCCCTGCTTTAGGGTCTAAATGCTGTTTAGTTATCCACTTCCCTGTACATAGTTTCTCCCAAGATACAAACAGCTGATCACTTTCTCTGAACCCTTTACTTCTTTCTGTGTAAATATGTAAAGCATCCATTGGATATAACGCATTTAAAGGAACACTCCACTTTTTTTGGAAATAGGCTCATTCTCCAACTCCCCCCGAGTTAATAAGTTGAGTTTTAAATTTTTGAAATCTTTTGAAATCCATTCAGCTGTTCTCCTGTTCTGGCAATAGCACTTTTAGCGTAGCTTAGCATAGATCATTGAATCCTATTAGACCAATAGTATCGCATTTAAAAATGACCAATGAGTTTCGGTATTTGTCCTGTTTAAAACTTGACTCTTCTGCCATTATATCGTGTACTAAGACCGGCGGAAAATGTAAAGATGCGATTTTCTAGGCCGATAAGATTAGGAACTACACTCCCAGTAATAGTCAAGGAAGTTTGCTGCCGTAATATGGACGCAGCAGGCGCATTAATATCACACAGTGCCTGAAATTAGTTCCCAGCTAGGTAACTTCCAACGAGGAACGCTCCCTGTGCATGCAGTTGGTCACGTTGTGCTGCGATGTGCTGCATGATATTACTGCGCCTGCTTTGGCCATGTTACAGCAGCAAACATCCTTGACTATTATACCGGAATGGGAGTGTAGTTCCTAATCTTATCGGCCTAGAAAATCGCATCTTTACATTTTCCGCCGATCTTAGTACACGATATAATGGCAGAAGAGTCAAGTTTTAAATAGGACAAATACTGAAACTCGTTGGTCATTTTTGAACGCGATGCTATTGGTCTAATAGGATTCAATGATCTATGCTAAGCTATGCTAAAAGTGCTATCGCCAGAACAGGAGAACAGCTGAATGGATTTCAAAACGGTAAAAATCAACTAATTAACTCGGGGGGAGTTGGAGAATTAGCCTATTTCCAAAAAAGTGGAGTGTTCCTTTAACGTTTGATGTTCTGCTGAAGCAAAAGAAGGTGCATAAAAGGCTCAATAGAAGAAAATGAACTCAATAGAAGTAACAGAATTAACCAGGCATAAATACAAAGTACACTTGCGTCTCCTGGCATGAATTGCATACACGCTGAGTGCACCGAAAGTGACTGCATTCACGCACTTTGTTGAATCCAAAGCTGACAGGAGCACCATCTTAAATGACAATGGTTACAATCAGCTTTGTCCAGTGGCTCAAATGGGGACATAGAAAGAGTATCAAGTGCCAGAACCAAATTCCATAAGGGAGAAATCGGTTTTGAGATGGGTATAACACTGTCAGGCACACCAGCCATATTCAAATTGAACCACCCACTGTCTAGGCCCATAGTGGCAGGCACTCTGGATGAGAATGGAAAATCTGCCAAGCTGACTGTGACAGCAGATCTCTGTGTAATGGCGTACACTATATATATGTTCCCACATGAGCAAGCTGTGAAAAGTCTCTTGCTTACGACTTGTTCTTGACTGATGGAGAGAAACACCAGTCTATGCCGTTCCAAAGTTGGGAGTGCCAGGATTATTTTTAAAATAAATATGATTGCATTCGTCTGAAAGAAGGAAGTCATATACACCTAAGATGTATGGAGGGTGACTAAATAATACACTACAGTAGTGTTGGTCCTATCGTCAGCCTGCAAGATCGCCGATACATTATAACATAATTATTGTAGTTTGCGGACACTTTAGTCAATTCTCACATTTACACAAGCTTGCGGCTCGCTGAAGCATCCCACACGGTAAAAAACTGTAAAAATGCTACGGTAAAAACCTGTGAAATAGTTAACAGTAAGTTCCCCTTCTATGTACGGTGAAAAACTGTGTTGAACATTGCATGTAATTTTACGGTAGTATACCGTTTTTGGAAGTGAAAAAGAATGTAAAATTTACAGTGAATAACCGTAAACTGACATTCCCAGAATTCCCTGTGTTTCATTTTTTTTATTTGATGTTTTTTTTTTTAAATAACTTTCTATTTTATTTATTATTATAGTTTTTTTCTTGGCAGTTTTGTACATTAGGGTTAATGTTACATCTAATATTGTTAAATTAATTATTATAAATTGCATTATTATTTTATGTGTTGCCATGATGGTGTTTAGTGTTTGTATGAATGAAATTTATTTAAAACCTCCTTGTGATGGGCTTTGGTATGTGATGTTTTCATCACCACCTGCTTTTGGTGGTTATCAGTGTATTACAATGGTACAAAACAGATTTCAGTACTTCAAAAGGTTGGTACATTACCATTATATCAGTTAATGACAATACGGTATTTACCTGTAAATTTAAGTGAAAACCGTAAAACATTGCTACCATAATTTTACGCTAAAATTCTGGCAACCAGAGCTGCCAGTTTTTTACAGTAGCTAAATTTTACGGCTTTTTTTTACAGTGCAGAAGCAGCTGTTAATGCTACATCGCTAAAAGCGAATCCCCCACCTCGTCCTTCCCCACCCGTCAACGTTTTGAATTTCCGTAGGCAGGATTTATTTGAATGATATTCTATGGACTGTGTTGTGACATCATAGCATCCGTAAGACAAACGCTCTAGTCCAAAGGAGCCATTCGTTGTAGTTCTTGAAAAGGGCTTTTATTTTTTATTTTTTTTTTTTCCAAAAAAGTAAAAAAGCATAATAGGACCCCTTTAATACGTCTAGTCGGGACTTCTGTGTTTAGGAAAAAAAGTTTGAATTCAAAAGCAGTACCTACTCAAACAGTACAACTGTCACGTATCTGGTCTATCCTGTCATCATGAACTCTTGCACCACACTTCATGGACTTCATTCCCCACAAGCCACTGCTCTAATCACTGCATTCACCTGCTCTCACTTTACTGATTACTGGTCACAGCTGCACCTCATCACACTGTCTGCATTTAAGCCACTCACACACACAGCCACCTTGCGAAGTCTTATTGTTCCTATGGTCGTAATTCTAAGCGTTTATCTCTGTGTTGGATTCTCTGTGTATGACTCTGGACTGTGTACCCCGTTGACGATTCCTGCTACCTGCCATTGCGACCATTGCTTGAGTATTGAACTGTTTCCCGGATTACCTACGTTGTTCCTGTTTTCTGGCGTTTACTCCTGCCTGTCAACACTTCTCAATAAAGCCTTGCTAATGGATCCGCACATCTCAGTCTGACTCTCTGTGACAGAAGACTTCGCCACACACAAGGATCCAGCGGCTTTATGGTGTCATCCGGTTCCAGCATGAATCCAATGGTACAGATCATGCTGCTCAAGCAGGGTGAGCGGACAATCGAGGATTTTGTTATGGACTTCATTGAATTGGCAAATCTGTCGTCGATGGATGAGACGTGCCTCATGATTTTTTTTCGTGGAGGACTCTCAGAACCATTGGCTTCCCACATGCCAAATTTTGAACCTGACTGGACTCTGCATTACTACATGGATCTGGCTCTTTTGTTGTGTGGCTCTCCGTTTACGGTGGGTGAGGTAGAGCCACAGCACAAAATGGCTGCCACGCCAGAGTCTGCAAGCAAGATGGCTGCCACGCCAGAGTCTGCAAGCAAGATGGCTGCCACGCCAGAGTCTGCAAGCAAGATGGCTGCCACGCCAGAGTCTGCAAGCAAGATGGCTGCCATGCCAGAGTCTGCAAGCAAGATGGCTGCCAACCCAGAGCCTGTTCACAAGATGGATGCCCTTCTAGAGTCTTTTCACAAGATGACCTCCCTTCTAGAGTCTGTTCGCAAGATGGCCGCCCTTCCAGAGCCTGTTTGCAAGATGGCTGCCTTCCCAGAGCCTCCGCTGGTTCAGCCCAGCCTTCCAGAGCCTCCGCTGGTTCAGCCCAGCCTTCCAGAGCCTCCGCTGGTTCAGCCCGGCCTTCCAGAATCTCCGCTGGTTCCGCCCGGCCTTCCAGAGTCTCCGCTGGTCCCGCCCGGCCTTCCAGAGTCTCCGCTGGTTCCGCCCAGCCTTCCAGAGTCTCCGCTGGTTCCGCCCGGCCTTCCAGAGCCTCCGCTGGTCCCGCCCGGCCTTCCAGAGCCTCCGCTGGTCCCGCCCGGCCTTCCAGAGCCTCCGCTGGTCCCGCCCGGCCTTCCAGAGCCTCCGCTGGTCCCGCCCGGCCTTCCAGAGCCTCCGCTGGTCCCGCCCGGCCTTCCAGAGACTCCGCTGGTTCAGCCCAGCCTTCCAGAGCCTCCGCTGGTTCCGCCCAGCCTTCCAGAGCCTCCGCTGGTTCCGCCCAGCCTTCCAGAGACTCCGCTGGTTCCATCCAGTCGTCCTGAGATTCCTGTCTGCCCGGTTCTGGTCACGGAGCTCATGCATGGACTGTTCCCAGCCACCCTCCCTGCTGCTCCAGTCCCGCCACCTCTGTCTCCTGACAGTCCCTCTGCTCACCCACATCCCACCTTCGGTGCAGAGGACTTGCCGTGGGACTGCCAGTCTCCATCGGTGTCCAGACTGAGGGATCCCTCACCATCACCTCCAGTCTCAGAGTCCTGGACTCCACCTCGGCCCTCCGACCCTGCGGCTCCACCCCGGCTCTGTGCTCCCTCGTCTCCGTTGTCGGCCGTCGGCCCACCAGCTCCTCCGGGCTCCATCGTCTCTCCGGCTCCGCCCCGGTCAGTCGTCGCCCCACCTTCGCCTCTGGACTCTACTTCTCCGGCTGCGCCTCGTCACTCCATCCTGCCGGCTCTGTGGACCTCCTCCCTCCCGTGGGCACAGCCTCGATCCTCTGTCACTCCGGCTCCGCTGCGTACCTCCGGACCTCCATCTCCGCCGGGGTCGCCAGAGCCTTGGGTTCCGCCTTGGCCCTCCGGATCCTCTGTGTCGCCCAGGACCATCGACTCTCCGGTTCCGCCTCGGGCTCCACCTCCGTCGGTCGGCCCCATGCAGGAGCCAACCCTTCCTCCGCCATGGCTTCTCCCTCCGTCGGCTCCGCCTCAGTTCGTGGTTCCAGTACCCCTACATGGACCTGGCCCTCCATCCCTCCCCCTGTTCCGCCTCCGTTCCACCACCCTCCAGGTTGTATTAGGTGGTTAGAGCGTCTGGAAGCCACTCCTTGGGGAGGGGCTCTGTCACGTATCTGGTCTATCCTGTCATCATGAACTCTTGCACCACACTTCATGGACTTCATTCCCCACAAGCCACTGCTCTAATCACTGCATTCACCTGCTCTCACTTTACTGATTACTAGTCACAGCTGCACCTCATCACACTGTCTGCATTTAAGCCACTCACACACACAGCCACCTTGCGAAGTCTTATTGTTCCTATGGTCGTAATTCTAAGCGTTTATCTCTGTGTTGGATTCTCTGTGTATGACTCTGGACTGTGTACCCCGTTGACGATTCCTGCTACCTGCCATTGCGACCATTGCTTGAGTATTGAACTGTTTCCCGGATTACCTACGTTGTTCCTGTTTTCTGGCGTTTACTCCTGCCTGTCAACACTTCTCAATAAAGCCTTGCTAATGGATCCGCACGTCTCAGTCTGACTCTCTGTGACAACAACATTTCAGAAACACTAATTGTTTTGTTCCTAAATTAATAATTTATCTTACAGTTAAGGGATTTACCATAATAATTGTCATTGTTGTCATCATTTATAATACCTAACACTAAATTTGAAATAATATAGGCCTATCATTATATATATATTTTTGCATTACATTATTTTTTACAGTAACGATAATTTTTTCAGGAAGAAACGCAGGTCTACTGCATAGACATTAAACCATGTTAAATAAATAAATAAATAAATAAATAACTCAAGGAAATATAAGCTCGAATCACTTACTAAATGACAAGCTAATTGCTGAGGAGTATTTCTCTGGTGGAGGGCTGAGAAGTGAAGTGCATCTGTAGTAATACAGTAGTTGTGGTGTAGTCTTCTTACACTTACTCACTCTGTTCTTGTCGTTTTTCGGCAGTTGTTTTGTTCACTATTTCGTCATCGATTCGTATGGCATCGTTTGACAGCGGACTCTCATTTAAAGAACAATAAGCAGCAGCAGCCTCTCATTCCCAAGAGAAGAGAAAGCGGACGAAAGAGAAGACATGACACAGCCTCGCATCATCGGTCCGTTCTGCTCTCACCTCTTTTAGTGCACTTCGTTTGAGTAAAACTGCAGTACGACTGGAGTACTAAAAGCATGACAGCGGCGGCTTTCCTTCAGAAATACATTCGTGCGCTTTCCTTATTGCATCTCTGACTAAAGCACACTCCACGCGGCGTAATATTCGTACACATATTTTTTTCTAAGCTGTGTTAATCGACAGCTGAGTTTGTTGACGGACAATCCTTCATCTCTCCAGAAGGTCTGGACATCATTACAATCATGAAGTGTGTTTTGTATTGTGTATTTTTCCTCCTGCTGTGGATTACACCTAATATCAGAGTATGCGCATCTCATCAAGGAATTCCCCTGTCAGTGTAAGTACACTTTACTTATTTATTGTATTTAATTAGTAGGTGCTAATACTGGGGTATAAATAAATTGGATGTTTTGTGTAATGCTTGCTATATTGATTTTGTACAGCTATTGCTGATTTAACATTCCTGTCAAACTTAACTCAATGCAAAACGTTCCGCGGGTCGGAACGCTAATATATCAAATATATTTTAGTTATTTTGTCCCAACTTTGTTATTTGCTTTAAGACAACATTTTGCAAGATACACTCATAATGAATTGAACAAATTGAACTGAATCAAAATGAATTCAACCTTAATATTTGAGGTCACAATATTCATTTATTTGTTTAGCCAGTGCCTTTTGATTTTAAAGTTCACTTCATATAGTGGTGTGATAAGACAAATACAGAAGACATGTTATAGACATACTATACAAATTTCATGTATTATAATTATATGCATATTGCATGTCTTTTCAATTGTATTGCACTTATGTCTCATACCCAAATTTGTACCAGTTATATCAAAATCATTTTCTCATAATTTAATTTCCTTCTTTCTAGTGTAAAACTTTGGGCGTCAGCGTTTGGTGGAGAGATTAAATCCATTGCGGCCAAGTATTCTGGCTCTCAGCTGTTGCAAAAGGTAAACTGAACTGTGCAAGTTAACACCATGAACAAAACATCACCGAAAGGTTTTCTGCAACATGTATCAGGGTAATATCATGATATTCTATGAAGTTTCTTGGAGTACCATGTCATTGTCATAGTATATGATTTTGATAATCATTTAGTACCATGATATTTATCAAGTATTACCATCTGATACCAACATTGTACCATGTCTTTATATTTTTCTTTTTACGGCACACTTTTTTGACTATAAGGTTTTAGCTCCTTTTGTGGTATCCTTTAACGCACAAAAAAGTGAGTGTGTGCTTCAGTTTTTGGCGTTCACATTATCACATGCACAAATACATGTTATCACACACTTACTCACATACACAATCTACGCTAATTAAACCACCCACGAACAGCAAACCTGGTTTGGTTTGTTCGTTTTTTTGTTCTGCTTGTCATTTTTCACAGTGAGGTCAGGGCATCAGAGAGGTCAGCACTCGAGGCCTGTGATTATAGGAAAGCATGTTTCTGTGTGACGTTTCTGTAATGGAGCAGATGGATGTTTATGAGCATGATTTCAGTATGGTTTTGCTAGTGATAATTTCACCTTTGTCCTGGTGGGAGTTCAGATTTCAAATTTCAATATTAAGGAATAAGACAGCGACAGTAGAATGTTTGTGGCATGTGTGCATTTGTGTGTGTGCTACTAAGTAAAGAGGATGGGAGCCCGAGGGGCAGATTATATGTGTGACGGTTTTAAAAAGAAGAAAGAGAACATGCCTGGTGAGCAGACAGAAAAGCGGCAAAGAAAAAAACTGAGTAGAGGGCAACAGAAGAGAAGAAAGGAAGGAGACATATGACAGGAAGCCCAGAGGAAGAAATGTGCATGGAGAAAGAAAAGAGGAGAATGTAAAGTAGAGTAATGTGAATGAACTGGTGTAAGTGTGCCCTCTGGCTCACTCACTAGCTTATTGTGTGTGTGACCTCATCAGATTAAAAGTGCTTTGGTGTGGATCTGGACAGGCAATAAGTAGAGAGGGAGCAACCTCCCACCTCCTGGTCCGGCATTTACAGAGGGTTGGGTCGCTGCTTGTGGAGCAATGTAAAATTTTCAGACCTGGAGCAAAACAGCCACAGGAAATGCACCTCTGAAAACTGTAGGGAATACTGTTGTAGGACATTTACAGCAATGACCACATTACAATAATGAGAATAAGATGTTGCATTTGCTTGCACAACATGCTTCATTCTTTAATTATAATAATCAAAATTATAAATTTCATCTTAACTGTGTGCTTATGCACTGGTCTATGCTGTTTTTAGTATCCACCTTTTTCTTAAACGTGGGAGTAAGCCTATGGATGAGACTACAGGTTCATTATCTAGTATAGAGAAATAACGAGAAGAATAACAATGTGCAGTAAACCGTAAAACCGTTTGCACTACAAACAAGTGTTTTTGTAAGATACACCAATCAAGCAGCAAAACGAGCCCAGACCCATTAAATTTACAAATGTGACCCTGGACCACAAAACCAGTCATAAGGTTAAATTTGACAAAACTGAGATATATGCATCATATGAAAGCTCAATAAATAAGCTTTCTATTGATATGGTTTGTTAGGATAGGACAATATTTGGCCGAGATACATCTATTTGAAAATCTGGAATCTGAGGGTGCAAAAAAATCAAAATACTGAGAAAATCACCTTTAAAGTTGTCCAAATTAGGTTCTTAACAATGCATATTACTAATCAAAAATTACATTTTGATATATTTATAGTAGGAATTTTACAAAAAATCTTCATGGAACATGATCTTTACTTAATTTCCTAATGATTTTTGGCATAAAAGAAAAATCAATAATTTTAACCCATACCATTTATTTTTGGCTATTGCTACAAACATACCCCAGCGACTTAAGACTGGTTTTATGGCCCAGGGTCACAAATGTCCATGCCCACTCTTAAAGGAAGAAAAAGGTGGATAAATTGCGTTATTAGTGTATTCACACTGAAAATTCCAAGAAGGAAATGCCTGGTTGATGCAATTTAAAGGACAGTTCACCCAAACTTTTAAATTCTGTCATCATTTACTCACCCTCATGCTGTCACAAACCTGTATGAGGTTTTTTCCTCCACCTGACAAAGAAAGTTTATTCATTTAGTTATTATCAATGCAGATTTTATTTTGTAGACAATTTTAGTTTCATGTGTAACATCTTATTTGGGTTTTGTATACTTTTTTCCTCTTTTTTCTTGATTTAAGTCTGAAAATCTCCCATTACCTTGTAACCAGCAGCTGAGTGTAAAGACAACAACAAAGCTTACCTAAACTTACCTTACTTGAAATTTTAATACTTTGCAATCTTATGCTAGCACTACTGTTTTCTTCAGAAAAATCTAGCTTCTCTTTGTTCTTTCTTTGTTTATCTATTATATTTGTGTGTCTTTCATCTCCTGTCTTACATCTTTCAGTCTTTACCCTTTGCCCTGCCTCTCATCCATTTTCTTGCCTCTTTTCTCTTTTCCTAAAAGCATTCTACTCTTACTTGAATAAATGTGTGCTTTTATATTATTCACTGTCATCATTATGCATGTGTTCAAACTGTGCCCATCTCATTCTGCATCATCATCATCACACCTTGTACTGCTCAAGCTCAAAAACGCTTGTATTGGAAATATCTCATGTTTCAAGGTTAAATCAAGGGAAACAGTCTGTGTGTGTGTGTAACAGGAAGTGAACAACATCTCTTCCTGATCAATATATTGTACATATTCAGCTTGAAATGCTCATATGTGCGTCTAAGAAATTGTGTGTGTGTGTGTGTGTGTGTGTGTACTTACATTTTCAAGTCTTCAAAACATGAAAATAATTATCATTTTTACTCACCCTTATGCTTCATTTTTTATATGCTGTATTTAGTTTCTGTACAAATCTTTAAAGAAGAGAAAAGCATGAAGGTTAGGAGTGCAATGGGGATGAGTTAATAATGACATAATTGCCATATTTGGGTGAACTTAGTAGTGTAGTCAGACAGGGGTTCTCAAACATAAATAGAAAAAAAGCCAATAGCGTTTAATTTACACCACAGTTGTAATAAAGTAGATTTAGACAGAATATCTGATTAGATCTGATGGGATTTTAAATATCGACACCTAAATATGAGAGACAATAATATATGAATACAAATATGAAATGTATATGATATGAAAAAGATATTTAAAGGTTATTTTATTATTTTCAGCTTTTATTATTTTCACTCTGGCCAAGTATTGGTTTAGTTTGGTAACTGCATATATTTCAATTTTAAAAAAAAAAGAATGACATGAATCAAGTTAAAGAGTATGCATGTGTGAGTTGAGTGTAGTGTTGAGGACTACCTGTGTGTTTAAAAGACAAAGAACAGAATGCTTGGAAGATGTCTTCCTGTCTGTTGGCCATCATCAACAAATGGCATTGCTTTAACATATCAGTTGTGTCCATTCTAAAAGAATAACATATTACACATTGCAAAAGCTTAAATGTAAACCTTTAGCAGTTTGCAAATGTGTGTGTGTATGCAGATGAGGTTAATTCACAGTATGTCACTATTGCACCACTGGGTGAAATACGTCTTCAGTCACACATTTAACAACAAAATCCTTTTGAAATGAACAAGAAAAATCTGTATTCACCAGCTGGTCTTTAAAAGAACATTCATTTCATGTCTCACTGGGTTGAGCTTTTGAAGACTTGCTATGTCCTGCATGTAATTTTCTTGTAAGCAGTCAGCTGTGATAGGCAAACGAGAAACACAGAAGACATATGATGCAGGGTGTGTTTATCATGACATGTGTTCATTACAAAATACTATGAAATCACACAGACTGAAATCAGCATTGTGGATGATGAGATGATAGATAAACACAGCCACATACAGTTCTGCTACATTTTCCACATTCATCATATAGAGGACATTGTAATAATATTTGGCAATGAGTGAATGACAAAGATGTTTTGCTCTGGAGCTGGTCATCCAATAGAAGCTGTAGGTGCTCATCTAGGAACCCAGCATGCCAAGGAGATCCTGTGAGGAGATACACTATAACTATAGGTGTCGGAATACTTTTTTGTTCCTTTGTTCTTTTGAATTGCATAAATAGTATTTGTTAATACCTTCAGGTAGTGCCGCATTATCCCACTGTCTTCCTTTAATCCACAATTGCTGCAGCAGGACTTTGGTTCTGGTGGTAAAAGAGGTAAGGAACCCCATAGGGTCATATTAGCTTGCGAGGACCCTATAAACATTGTGCAAGGTAAGAGTATCATACTCAACAGGACAATGTTTGTAACAAAGGGTATCTTGACTCAACCAGAGCTCAGTGTGGGCAGACTTTGCATCAGTGGGCAAATCTTCCACCACTACTGGAACATTACTTGCGTACTGTTGAATTTCCAAGCTTCCATCTCTCAAATGGGACCGTAACTTATTCACCAACTCCTTTGCTGTCTGGATGTACATGATACTTTGGAGACAGTTATCAACATAAAAGGCCTTGGTGACAGACTCCTCAATATCATGGCAATCCTCTGGCAGATCTCTTGCATGCTTTTGCAAAGCATAAATCACACAGCAAGGACTACAGGTAGTTTTGAATGGCTAAACTTCCCATTCATACACATCAATTGGCTTATCCTGTCTAATGTTTCATAACAGAAAATGCAGAAGGGGCTTATCAGAAGGCAGCAAACAAACTAATAGCAACAGGACTTTCCCTAAAATTAACGAGTACACCTAATAAGGACTCACTGCTTTGAGAGGCTTCTTCTTAACTCAACCAGACTCAACCAGTTTCTGGGGCCTGCTCAGGATTAAAAGTTCGGCGTTCATAACTTCCTCTTTAGGAGCATTGTACAGGGGCGCATGCTTCAAACAAAGTAGAGGAGTAACATATCTAGAGACACCCTTCACAGTCTCTCTCTATTTCAACCGGTCAAGACAATCTAGGGCATCCTGATCTTGTTTAGACCAGATAATAGCCTTTTCACTCCTATATGGAAGCACGTCCACTTGCCATAACCGCTCTACATCCTGCTGGAGCTGAGATGAGATTGGCGTTCCAGAAAGGAACATACATTCGAATGGGATAGGACTGCTCAGGAAGGCAAATCTCCAGAGCCATCTTTAACATTATGAATTGTTTAGAGATATTGAAAGGAACTGCCTTTATTCGAGAAGATCTTGGAGGAAAACTTACTTGGGCTCTTGGCTCACATCCTGTTGAGAACTTGAAACAGGCAGTTGAACTGAAGACAGGAATACAAGGTATAGGATAATTCTGTGGCATGAAATTATTCTGTTGCTGCAAAATAGGTCTTTCAGGCAGAGAAGGTAGACTAGGCATAACTGACTGGAATGAAGGCTGCACATCTTGACTTCCCTGCTGGTGACGATTGATCATATTTCCAGTTTGAGCTGTAATGGGTACAGATGATGGAATAATCATGCAAAATGTGAAAGATGCAGTTGAAACTGGTAACTAGTTAGAAGCATGTTCAGCTGCTGGATTATGCAAAGGCTGCTGTGAGAGTAGTGGACACTGAGACAAAATGCAGTAAAACCCTGGGAATCTTGGGCTTGCTGATAAACATGAACATTCACTGGAACTGAAAAATGGCTTGGATACAAAGAACTTGATACTGGTGGCCAAAATGCAGGATATACTGAGACAAACAATGATGGATTCAAAGCCCACGGAAGAATTTAGATGCATGGGATTGTCCTGATAACTGCTGATGCACATCCACTCAAGGGGTTAGAGTAGGTAATATAGGGTGCATAAACTAACTGGCTCAATGCTGTAAGCTTCCCGTCCAAGTAGACAAATGACTAGGATGAGGGCTTTGAACTGCAGGGAGCTGCCTTAACTCTGGATGACTAACAGTATTCATATCAACATGGGCTTGATTCACTTGTGCAGCATTTAAATCAGTAATTAACTGGGATTGAGGAGTTGGTACCATAGAGGAAGGAGGTGGAAGTAAGTTCGGTCTACGTAATGTAGTCTCATAGTCCTCAAGATAGACTGGAGGCTTGGTCTGTCTTGTAGACTGTCGACGAGGTGTCACGTGGGATTGGCTAGTTTGTTACTCTTGATCCACTGGAATGCTCAACTTCGGCTCAAAGGACCATGTAAAAGACTCTTAGGCTACTACTGAAATGCAGGGGGAGCTTCACAACGGGATGTCAATCAATACATCTTAAAAAAAACATCCGTTTGCATATTTTATTTTCTCCAATGCCAGTACAAATAAATTTCACAGGTGTATTAGACTGGTTTCTTAACTTAAAGGCACAAAATAGGAACAAACAAATATAAGTTAAACAATCAATAGATTGCATAACAGAATCCAAACCATACAAAATATCCGTTCTTTGAATAAAGAAATAAACCTATGTCAGAGGGATTTCCAGCAAAGGATTGTCTCAAAACATTGTTGAATAAAAAAAAAAAAAAAAAAAAAAAACAGAAAAGCATATAGCTAACCACATGCCAAAATAAATAATTACATTATATTTGTCCAGGTAGCATAATCCTGATGCAAGCCATCCAATTTGACAGCAATTTCAACAAAGTTCCAGAGTAATTTCAACAGAGTCATGCATTATTACAACTCTATATTACTTTTAGAATCCTTCTGACTGTGTATAAGGCATAAAGCTTTGCAATGCATTATTAAATGTCCTTGTTGTTTTGTTTTTATGGCATAATCAAAACATTTAAAGTCACTTGCTACATTTGCTGTATATTTGAACATTTCTTTTTTTCTGAGCACTTTGGGAATAGGCCTATATTAAATATATTGGCCATAATCAATTGAAAAGTGCATGTTACAAATGAAATTTTGGAGCACAAAATCCTTGTTTTTATTGTTGTGATTTATTTTTATGATTATTTTAATTCCTTTTATATGTAAATATATATGTCTGTAATTCTGTATTTAATTTCTGTAATTCAGTAAATTATATATATATATATATATATATATATATATATATATATATATATATATAAAAAAAACTCAATACTCTTTTAACTCTTTAGTATCGAGCACATACTAATTTGGTTTGGACACCATATTTTTTGCATTAATTTCTTTTAAGGCTGTTCAGTTCAGATTACCGCAGCGCTTTTATTGGTTTAGGATCAGGGCTTTGACTTGGCCATTCCAGAACCATTCAGCTTCAACTTTTGTACAGAGATACATTTGAGTCCTTAGTCATCTTCATGAATCGGCTAAAAACACATCTCTTCTGTCTTTTATTTAAACTCTAGCACTGTCTATTCTATTTCTATTTCTATTCTTTAAAAATAAATTTATATCTTCTATCTTTTTTGTTCTTTATTACACAATTAACAAAAAAAAAAAAACTAGCTTGCTCTATTCTTTTTTCTTTTATGTTTTCGTTTTATTTACTATATAATTAAAAAAAAACCTTGCTATACTGCATTAAGATAATCTGAGACTTGTGAAAGCACTTACATAGCATTGCTCTTTTGTTGATTTTGATTGCTTCCATTGTCCTCATTTGTAAGTCACTTTGGATAAAAGCGTCTGCTTGATGACTTAATGTAAGTGTAAATATACAATGTGAAGTTGTTGCTTGCTATAAGATTCTCTTTCTTAGATGTAGTGTGTGGTTTTGACCCAGCAACTCCACCTTATACTCATCTTTTCAGAGCACATAGTTTCATATGTCTTGTTCCTTGTGTAGGTTCAGGGTTGCAGATATCAGTCTTGCCTTGACGTTCTTTATTGAGAGCAGAGGTGTCTTTCTTCGACCAGATTTGAGTGTCTCTTTCTAATGGTTGACTGGTACACAGTCACACTGACTTTTTGCCGGATCTGCCTGTAGATCTCTTGATGAAACTTTGGGATTCTTTGAAACTTTCAGAAGGATAAAATTGGTGGGACATCCCACCTTTTACACTTGGCCATGTCTGAAACCTTGAACAGCTTTCCTTCTAGAGATCTCAGGAAGCTCTTTTGATTTAATATCTTAATATACGTCAATGTACTGCAGTGCTAATGACCAAACCAGACTAGTTTATTGAGGTTTGTATAAGGTGTGACTTGCCACTTTAGTGATGTTCTGTCAATCTAGATTGATTCTGTTAATTTGTGCAACTAGTTTTAATTGTATGCTTGGAAATTTCTAGCCCAAAGTCAACTCAAAACCTGCCTACCTGGCTTTGATTTTAATTTTTCAGCACTGAGCATGATAAATTGTTTAAAATGTGGGCTTTAAAAATGAAAAATGATATGCTGACATAGCCATCCATAAAATGCTGCTAGATTTTGCCCTAAAATCTATATTGTTCTTTGCTTGCCCAGTTTTTTTGAACACATTGCAGTTTGTTCACATCTTAATACACTAAATGAAAAACTGACATTTTCTTATCTCAGTCCATTTTTAATAGCAAACAGTACACACTTTTTTCTTTTCATTCACTCACCCTCCACATTTACTCCTGTTTTGTCTACACACAAGCATTAATGTGCAAATCTACAATGCCAAACTCAATTACCTGATGTGGGTGTATCTCGTGTAATTTGTAGTTTGTGAAGTGACATTAAAGTCCCACACATTTCTCCTTCACTCATTCTTTCAGTTGTCCTTAGGTTGCCAAGCATTCATTCCAAAGATCAATACACATTAGCAAAAGGATCCTTTTTCTGTCTTTTTTTTTTGTCCTGTGTAATATGTCAAATCATTTAAGCAGTTCTATTCAAATTTATTTGTAAAATGATTTCATACACTCCACACAGGTTTCAGAACAAAATCAAATCTGCTTCTGAAATTAGTAGCGGTGCTCTAATAGTTGAAGTGCAGAAATTATGTGTAGGCAAAAGCACCTAAACACCCCCGGTACTATAAAAATAGTACCATCATGGCAAGCATACCAGTGGAGTAGGACATTTTAAAATGTTAATTACTTGACATTTAGAGGTATAAAGTCACAATGAGTTATTATATAAAAGCATTTTAAAATATACAGGGTGTAACCATGCTAATTTAGTAAAACACAGGGTTTATAACCATTTTCCAGAGAAAAAACAAAGTGTAAAAACAATTTATAGAAAGAAGCAGAAAAAGTATGTAATGTATGGTGAACTAAATAGTGCTGAGAAAGGCATACTTGACTTCATTTAAATGAAGGTATGGATGTAGTTAAAAAAAAGAGACATTTGTGCATATTTTGATGAATGGCTTTGATAAATGGCTACTATTAATTGAGCGATTTTTTTTAAATTAATTTTAAATCAGACTAATTTTCAAATGTCTTGTCACAAATGATCATCTCAGAGAACTTTAGTGGGGTTTTCGAAGCAACATATGACTTTTTCTTGAAAGACATGCGTACGTTTATATATACATGTCTACTTTAGTGGACACCAGGACATGCTTTATGCTTATCAGGCATATATAGGAGACATAGGGAAATAAATTATATATCAATATTTCTTTAAAGTATGAGATTTTATATGCAAATGCTGATTTCCAAAAAAAACGCCTATTAAGTAGTAGCATTAAAAAGGCAAAATATTAATATTCTCTAAATATATATTTTTCAACAATATTCTTGTATCTGTTTTACAGATAAAATTTTATAGAAAAAAAAAATTGCCTGGAACCTAAATATTGACTAGTGTATTTTTTTGTTGTTGCAGCAACAACAGCAGCAAAAAACATTGTTGTAGAAATACAGTCTTGTTTTTATTTTTGTATTAACTGAGTCCTGGTGTCTTCAGACATATATAATAAAACATTAAAAAAGAAAATTATTAAATAAAAAAAGTACACATTTTAAAAAATTCAGTGCAGTTGCTGATATTAATATGGCCAAAAAGTACAATGAAATTCAGATGTCATGTAAATGAATGAGATAATATATATATATATATATATATATATATATATTAGTTTCCACTCTGTATCTCCTATTAATATGTATTTTAGTAAGATTATATATATTTTTTTACTTTTCTTAAAAAAACGTTTTTTCACAATAAAAAAATCTTTGTGTAATGGAAAGGTTAAAAATTCTTCATGGTACCAATTTATACCAATGCAATGCATGTCAAATCAACAGCTAAACATCGTAATATATAATTTGGAGGTTTTATGGCAATTCCCAGTCCTACTAGTCACCAGTCAGAACATTGAAGCAAAACTCAACAACAATCTAAATAATTTTAGCAATGCCTTGTAATAATCTAGAAATGTTTAGCCAAGCAACCATCCAGAACAGTTAGAACAATAACAGTGTTTAGCAACAGAACAGACTAAGCAGAAAAGTGTATTCCCTGTTGTCTTTCAACTCATGCTTTGTCATTTCATTGTCAAGTGAATGGTTTGACTATGTGCTGTTTCCAAAGCCTCTTCAACACACCAGCTTGTTGGTAAATGGATTTCATCAGACCCTGTTCATGGCCCATTAACTGCATTTCTCCATGGTCTCCTTCCTGTCTTTTTTTAATGCAAATTTTCTATCGCTCCCATTTGTTCATCTCTGCTGGAGCATCCCTTCTTAAGGAGGAACAGTAAAAAGTTAAACTAGCTTTCTATTACAAAACAATTATTGTGTCACTGATTTAAATAGGATAATCTTGTACCATATTGACATAAAATACAAAGAGTTTTGTTGTTATTAACAGCATGAAAAAATGAGGTGCATTAAACATTATTAAAATTAAAACAATTTCATATTTCATTTGTTTACCTGCATGTCATGGGACCATAACCAATGTTGGAAAACCAATGAACATGCAAATGTCATACTTAATTAATAAAACATTTATTTTAAAATCTCTGGAGTACTTCAAGTACATGTATTAGGTGAAAGAGGATCAGATGACTGTAACACCAGGCCAGCAGAGGGAGCCCTTACTCACACTGACTGTTGCTGCTCCCTCTGCTGCCTCTATGGTTACTTCCTGTTTGGCCACCATTTAAGCAGGGCCTTGCCAAGTATTGCCTTTTTGCCACGGTATTTTTTTATTGTCATAGTTATTTTGCCATTGTTTTGTTCTGTTTCATTGCCATAGTTTTACCTTGTTTCATTGTTAGCCACCTGACTAATGACTGATCTTTATGTGAATGTCTATAAAAATTTAATTCATTTCTAAATGTACATAAGCAGTAAGCTATTTTAGAAAGTACAAATTTGATAAAGAGGAATTACGGATTTTTTTAAAACTATTGCTATTGTGTAAATATGTAATAATAATAATATGTAATAATAATAATAATGATCGACTGAACGAGTGAACGCTGGCGCTACTTGCTGCCGCTGCTTGCCCGTAACCTTTCAACTTTTTATCTTTCTAGACTTTCCTGAGTCATTTTATGGTTCTATGTCCGAATCAGTGAGCGTAATTGCCCCTAGAATGAAATGCTCTGTTATTTGGAAGCTTCATGAATATTAATGAGCTCCGCTCTGATTGGCTGTTTCACAGAGCTCAATAGCTCGCACATGGATAAAAATATATTTTTAATTAGGAGCTCTAGCCGCTTTTAATATGCGGTTTGTTGAATCTGCCGTTTTGAATCACGGATATTTTAGTGTGATTACTGTGATCGCATGTGCTCTGTGTAAAGTTACAATGCAGAGGGAGTGCTTCCTACCAAACAAGTTGAGCCGCTCCTCAGTGATTCTCCAGATCTGTAAATCATTCACCATCATCAACGCAGTTATTTCTCCATCATTCACCATCATCAGCACAATCATGTCTCTGTTTATGTGGTAAGTGAAATCCTATGTATTGCAGTGTAACAGGCTAGCGCTAGCATTAAG
This sequence comes from Garra rufa, assembly GCF_049309525.1. Classification (NCBI taxonomy): domain Eukaryota; kingdom Metazoa; phylum Chordata; class Actinopteri; order Cypriniformes; family Cyprinidae; genus Garra; species Garra rufa. Next base: position 15,463,648 of record NC_133375.1, read on the forward strand.
CTAACCATCTCCCTTCAGTGGCTTGCCTTGTTTAACTGATGTGCTGACGTTAGTGATGATTGGGCGATGCAAATGTTGGAGGCATAACTATTAACGATCTCGGGGATGTTGCGTAACAGTCTGTAATGTTGGAATTGACCTATTTTTCAGTGGTATTTTGCAAATACTAGATTTATATAAGAAGGAGGAAACGATGGTGTTTGAGATTCATGGTATATCATGTCCATGTACTGAACTTGTCATGATCGGGGCTGTGGGTCTCCCCTCAGCCTCCTGAGGTCGCTGTTCCTACACTGCACTTCCTGATTGCATTCACCTGTCTTTGTCATTAGCACTGATTCACTCACATCTGTTCACTATCATCTGGTCTTTAAAAACTCTCACCTTTCACTCCTGCTTCATGGC
>NC_133375.1:15464552-15499395 GCF_049309525.1 Garra rufa
TAAACATCGTAATATATAATTTGGAGGTTTTATGGCAATTCCCAGTCCTACTAGTCACCAGTCAGAACATTGAAGCAAAACTCAACAACAATCTAAATAATTTTAGCAATGCCTTGTAATAATCTAGAAATGTTTAGCCAAGCAACCATCCAGAACAGTTAGAACAATAACAGTGTTTAGCAACAGAACAGACTAAGCAGAAAAGTGTATTCCCTGTTGTCTTTCAACTCATGCTTTGTCATTTCATTGTCAAGTGAATGGTTTGACTATGTGCTGTTTCCAAAGCCTCTTCAACACACCAGCTTGTTGGTAAATGGATTTCATCAGACCCTGTTCATGGCCCATTAACTGCATTTCTCCATGGTCTCCTTCCTGTCTTTTTTTAATGCAAATTTTCTATCGCTCCCATTTGTTCATCTCTGCTGGAGCATCCCTTCTTAAGGAGGAACAGTAAAAAGTTAAACTAGCTTTCTATTACAAAACAATTATTGTGTCACTGATTTAAATAGGATAATCTTGTACCATATTGACATAAAATACAAAGAGTTTTGTTGTTATTAACAGCATGAAAAAATAAGGTGCATTAAACATTATTAAAATTAAAACAATTTCATATTTCATTTGTTTACCTGCATGTCATGGGACCATAACCAATGTTGGAAAACCAATGAACATGCAAATGTCATACTTAATTAATAAAACATTTATTTTAAAATTTCTGGAGTACTTCAAGTACATGTATTAGGTGAAAGAGGATCAGATGACTGTAACACCAGGCCAGCAGAGGGAGCCCTTACTCACACTGACTGTTGCTGCTCCCTCTGCTGCCTCTATGGTTACTTCCTGTTTGGCCACCATTTAAGCAGGGCCTTGCCAAACAGGCCATCGCGAAGTATTGCCTTTTTGCCACGGTTTTGTTTTATTGTCATAGTTATTTTGCCATTGTTTTGTTCTGTTTCATTGCCATAGTTTTACCTTGTTTCATTGTTTATTTGTTACTTTTGGTCTGCCCTCTCCGGATTTTGACTAACGCCTGTATTTGTGGATTACGCTATTTTTTTGCCCTGGGTATATCTGCTTTGTTGGAGATTGACCTTGCCTGGCTTGACTACGATCTGTTCATTAAAGCTCGCACGTGGATCTTACACGCTTCCCAGATTCCTCATTACAGAATACTTCACCTACCAGAGATCCAGCAGCTTTGTGTAAACAGGTCACCATGAATCCAGCAGATCATCTCATTCGTCTCCGTCAAGGTAATCGCTCTATTGAAGATTATGTGGCTGACTTCTGTGAACTCTGTTATTTGGTAGACTTTAAGGACGCTTTTCTTAAGGACATCTTTTTCTTTGGTTTGGACACTAAAATAAAATCTCGTATGCCACTACACACCCAACACTGGACTCTAGAACAGCACATTGACTTTGCACTCCAGATAAGCAGCTCTACTTTTACTGTTGGGATTGCGGAGGAGGAGCACCACAATCCCACAGTACCCACATCACCAGAACATTTTCATGTCCTATACGTCACATCTGGAATTGTTCAGGTCATGTCTGCCAAGCCAAAGCCTGCTCACATCATGTCTGCCAAACCAAAGCCTGTTCACGTCATGCCTGCTCAACTCATGCCTGCCAAGCTAAAGCCTGCTACCAAGCCACAGCCTGTTTACGTCATATCTACCAAACCCCAGCCTACTCACACCACATCTGTCAAGCCACAGCCTCCTCACGCCAAGCCTGCCGCTCCAGGGCCTGCTCACGCCATGCCTGCCGCTCCAGGGCCTGCACACAAGATGGCCGCCTTTCCAGAGCCACTACACAAGATGGCAGCCACGCCTGAGCCTGTCGCCAAGATGGTCGCCACGCCTGAGCCTTATGCCAAGATGACCGCCATCCCAAAGCCTGTTCATAAGATGGCTGCCGTCCCAAAGCCTGTTCACAAGATTGCCGCCATTCCAGAGTCTGTTCACAAGATGGCCGCCACGCCAGAGCCTGTCGACAAGATGGCTGCCATCCCAAAGCCTGTTCACAAGATGGCTGCCAGCCCAGAGCCTGTACCCAAAATGGCTGCTACATCCACGCTTCATTGTGTCAACCTGGTTTCAAGATGGTTGGCCTCCAGCATAGAGGACCCACCACTGCTGTTGGTGCGAGCAGCTGGTCTCCATAAACTCACGTCAGCCCACCCAGCACCACCTTATGCCACTTCAGTCAAGCTACAGCCTGTTCACGTCATGTCTGCTGTTCCCTGCAAAGTCAAGTCACATTACAGCTGCTGTTCCTGCCAAGTCAAGTCACATTACAGCTGCTGTTCCTGCCAAGTCAAATCACGCCACAACAGCTGTTCCTTCAACATCAAGTTTCATCACAGCTGCTGTTCCCACAAAGTCAAGTCAGATCGCAGCCGCATGCTTCGCTTCAGGTTCTTTTCTTTTCGCTGCAAATGAGTGCACATGCAATTTGTATGACAAGCTTCTTGCGGGCTACCATTTTTTTTAAATAATAATACCAGTCTCACGTGAGAACTTGCACACCTGACCTCGCGTTGTTTCCATGTCACTTCTCGCGTGTGTTTGGTTGTGAGACGTAGTTTGCGGACCGGGACAAAGTTGTGAGCGATTCTTCCTATTGAAAAGTCATGCAGTGTGAAACCCCCTGTTGCTGATCCATTGTGCAGTGTGAACACAGCAGCGACGGAATGCTACCCCAGATAGTCATGCAGTTTGAAAACATCTGTGACGAGATTGCTTTCAAAATCGTGCAGTCTGAACTCGGCATAAGTCAAGACACACCAAAACTCCATGAGTCAAGCCAAGATACAGCTGTTGTTCTCCATGAGTCAAGCCAAGATACAGCTGTTGTTCTCCATGAGTCAAGCCAAGATCCAGCTGTTGTTCTCCATGAGTCAAGCCAAGATACAGTTGTTGTTCTCCATGAGTCAAGCCAAGATACAGTTGCTGTTCTCCATGAGTCAAGCCAAGTTACAGCTATCCTCCACGAGTCAAGCCAAGTCACAGCTGTCCCCATGAGTCAAGCCAAGTTGCAGCTGTCGTTCCTGAATTAAGTTAAGTTACAACTGGGTTGTCTATGTTAAGCCAAACCACAGCTGATTTCCACGAGCCAAGCCAAGTTACAGCAGATCTTCAGGAGCCAAGCCAAGTTGCTGCTGTTATTCCAGAGCCAAGTCACGTCTCGCCCGAGCGTCCGGAGCCAAGTCACGTCTCGCCTGAACGTCCGGAGCCAAGTCACGTCTCGCCCGAGCGTCCAGAGCCAAGTCAAGTCTCGCCTGAGCATCCAGAGCCAAGTCACGTCTCGCTCGAGCGTCCAGAGCCAAGTTACGTCTGACCTGCCAGAGCCACGCCATGCTTTGTCTGATCTGCCAGAGCCTCGCCACGCCTTGTCTGATCTGCCAGAGCCTTGCCACATCTTGTCCGATCTGCCAGAGCCTCGCCAAGCCATGGTCATTATGCCAGAGCCTCATTATGTTCTGACTGCTAGTGCTGCACACTACACTCCAGAGGCCTCGTCTGTCCACGAGTCTGCTCCAGAGGCCTCGTCTGTCCATGCGTCTGTCCACGAGTCTGCTCCAGAGGCCTCGTCTGTCCACGTGTCCGCTGCGCCAATGCCTTTTACGGAGGCGGTGTTTACGGCAGAACCCCCTGAGGAGGCAGTGGCTACTGCAGATCCTCAAAAGGGGGTACCACTCATGGATACACTCACTGTCCGCTCAACCACTGTCAAGGTTCCTGCTCTGCTGTGGTGGTCATCTGCCTCACTTTGGAGACCTACATGGCGGGAATCTTGGCTCCCTGACCCGCCATGGCTTCCTGAACTGTCTGCTCTGTCACGGCTACCCAAGCTCTCTGATCCGCCATGGCCTCCTGAACTGTCTGCACTGCCATAGCTACCGAAGCTCCCTGACCCACCATGGCCTCCTGAACTGTCTGCTCTGCCATGGCTACCCAGGCTTCATGCTCTGCCGGCCCCGCCTAGGCTTCCTGCTCTGCCGGCCCCGCCTAGGCTTCCTGCTCTGACTGCTCCGCCATGGCTTCCTGCCCTGCCTGCACCGCCATGGCTTCCTGCCCTGCCTGCACCGCCAAAGCTTCCTGCCCTGCCTGCACCGCCTAGGCTTCCTGCTCCGCCAGCCCCACCATGGCTTCCACTACTCCACAGTCTGCCATTGCTTCACGGTCCAGGCCCACCTCTGCTCCATGATCCAGGTCTGCCACTGTTCCATGGCCCAGGTCCTCCAGTGCTTCACTGTCTGCCATTGCTCCACGGCCCAGGACCTCCATTGCTCCATTGTCTGCCACTGATCCACGGCCCAGGTCCTCCAGTGCTCCACTGTCTGCCTCTGCTCCAAGGTCCAGGCCCTGACTCTGTACCTGTTCCCCTTCATGGATCTGGCCCACCGTCCCACCCCCTGCTCTACCACCCTCCTGGACTTATTGACTTTGTTTTGTTTGAGCGCCAGGAGTCGCTCCTAGAGGGAGGGAATCTGTAATGCCAGGCCAGCAGAGGGAGCCCTTACTCACACTGACTGTTGCTGCTCCCTCTGCTGCCTCTATGGTTACTTCCTTCGCGAAGTATTGTTTTGCTGTGCGGACTCTACTAAGCATTTTTTTCTCTTGTTTCATTGCCTTTTTGCCACGGCATTGTCATAGTTATTTTGCCATTGTTTTGTTCTGTTTCATTGCCATAGTTTTACCTTGTTTCATTGTTAGCCACCTGACTAATGACTGATCTTTATGTGAATGTCTATAAAAATTTAATTCATTTCTAAATGTACATAAGCAGTAAGCTATTTTAGAAAGTACAAATTTGATAAAGAGGAATTACGGATTTTTTTAAAACTATTGCTATTGTGTAAATTTGTAATAATAATAATATGTAGTAATAATAATAATAATGATCGAGTGAACGAGTGAACGCTGGCGCTACTTGCTGCCGCTACTTGCTGCCGCTGCTTGCCCGTAACCTTTCAACTTTTTATCTTTCTAGACTTTCCTGAGTCATTTTATGGTTCTATGTCCGAATCAGTGAGCGTAATTGCCCCTAGAATGAAATGCTCTGTTATTTGGAAGCTTCATGAATATTAATGAGCTCCGCTCTGATTGGCTGTTTCACAGAGCTCAATAGCTCGCACATGGATAAAAATATATTTTTAATTAGGAGCTCTAGCCGCTTTTAATATGCGGTTTGTTGAATCTGCCGTTTTGAATCACGGATATTTTAGTGTGATTACTGTGATCGCATGTGCTCTGTGTAAAGTTACAATGCAGAGGGAGTGCTTCCTACCAAACAAGTTGAGCCGCTCCTCAGTGATTCTCCAGATCTGTAAATCATTCACCATCATCAACGCAGTTATTTCTCCATCATTCACCATCATCAGCACAATCATGTCTCTGTTTATGTGGTAAGTGAAATCCTATGTATTGCAGTGTAACAGGCTAGCGCTAGCATTAAGCTAACCATCTCCCTTCAGTGGCTTGCCTTGTTTAACTGATGTGCTGACGTTAGTGATGATTGGGCGATGCAAATGTTGGAGGCGTAACTATTAACGATCTCGGGGATGTTGCGTAACAGTCTGTAATGTTGGAATTGACCTATTTTTCGGTGGTATTTTGCAAATACTAGATTTATATAAGGAGGAAACGATGGTGTTTGAGACTCATGGTATATCATGTCCATGTACTGAACTTGTCATGATCGGGGCTGTGGGTCTCCCCTCAGCCTCCTGAGGTCGCTGTTCCTACACTGCACTTCCTGATTGCATTCACCTGTCTTTGTCATTAGCACTGATTCACTCACATCTGTTCACTATCATCTGGTCTTTAAAAACTCTCACCTTTCACTCCTGCTTCATGGCTGCATTGTCTTCGTGTCCCTTGAACTGTTGCTCCAGTCTCGCTCTTGTTTATCGTGTCCTGTTGTGCCGTGTTGGCCTTTTGTTTGTTTGTTTATTTGTTCATTTGTTTATTGTTGCAATAAATATTCCCTTCCCTGCAAATTGGACCCTGACCTCATCCTTCCCTCTTTCGTGACAGAATGCCACCAGCCAAGATGGGTCCACGCGGGAGGTTGCTCAACCTTCGTCAAGGAGACCGGAGTTTGGAGGATTACGCCGGGGACTTTGTGGATTTGGCTCGTCAGGCAGGGACTGGGCCGGCCAGCCTTGTGGTTTTTTTTCGGATGGGTCTGGCTGAGCCCCTCAGGTCCGTTATGCCTTACTGGCTTCCCGAGGAGTCAATTGAGGAGTACGTAAATCGGATTTTGGGCTTGGAGGGCTCGGTCTTCAGGGTGGAGTTGGCTGCTCACGTTCCTCTGGCTGCGGTGCCCGCTGATGTTCCTCTGGCGGCTATGCCAGCTCACGTTCCTCTGGCGGCGGTGCCCGCTGACGTTCCTCTGGCGGCTATACCAGCTCACGTTCCTCTGGCGGCGGTGCCCGCTGATGTTCCTCTGGCGGCTATGCCAGCTCACGTCTCTCTGGCGGCTTTGCCAGCTCACGTTCCTGTGGCGGCGATGCCCGCTGACGCTCCTGTGGCGGCGATGCCCGCTCACTTTCCTCTGGCGGCGGTGCCCACTGATGTTTCTCTGGCGGCGATGCCAGCTCACGTTCCTTTGGCGGCGGTGCCCGCTGATGTTCCTCTGGCGGCTATGCCAGCTCACGTCCCTCTGGCGGCTATGCCCACTCACGTTCCTCGGGCGGCGGTGCCCGCTCACGTTCCTGTGGTGGCGATGCCCGCTGACGTTCCTGTGGCGTTCCTCCTCACGTTCCTCCCAATGACTTTTCTCAGCTGAATGAATCCACTCCTAGTGGGTTTGTTTACACCTGTCAACCCCGTGGCTCTGGCCGAGGAGGAGGTCTCACGATAATTTACCGCGAGAAATGGAAAGTCTTGCCGGTGTCTGTGCCTGTCTCCAGCTCGTTTGAATCTGCTGTCTGTGAGCTGTCTGGTCCCACTCCAACCATTATTGCTACTGTTTATCGCCCCCCTAAACCAAATAGTGACTTTTTAAATGACTTTGCTGTTTTTCTCACCCATTTATCCTCTCTCTCACCAAACATAATACTTCTGGGAGATTTTAACATCCACGTGGACAATATCAATTTGCCTCTCAGGCAAGAATATCAAGACTTCATTTCCTGTCTAGACAGTTTTGGATGTCAGCAACATATCACATTTCCCACACACTCCAAAGGACACATCCTGGATTTAATCTGCTGTTCTGGTGTCACCCCTTTTGACCTTACAGCTGATGAACTCCCCATAACTGATCACGTTCTCCTCTCATTTTCAGTGAAACTCAAGCTCTCCATTTCTAAAAAAACACGCCTTATTTCTTTTCGGAATATAAAGAATATCGACCCTGCCACTCTCACTTTAAGTATTTATTCCTCCTGCCTCCCTGACATCCACAATCTACCACTCCTGATGCTCTGGTCTCTCATTACAACACTGGTCTCCATATTATTCTTAATTCCCTCGCTCCATTAAAAATCAGATCTGTTTCTTTTTCTATTTCCGCCCCTTGATTCACCTCCGACCTTCGTCTCATGAAAGGCAGAGGTCGGCAACTTGAACGTCTCTTTAGAAAAACTGACCTCACTATTCACAAAGAAATGTATAATAACCACATTTTATGTTATAAGGACTGCATTGCCCGCACCAAAACTCACCACTACCCCAGTATAATCACTGCCAATAAAGGCAACTCTAAGCCGTTGTTTTCCCTATTTAACAATATCACCCAACCTCAAGACTCTCTCCCCCATCACCTGTACACAACCTCCTTCTGTAACTCCATAATGTCATTCTTCATTGAAAAAATTCAGAATATTCATCAGCACCTTGACACAATTCCTCACTTTAGTATCCCAGCAGACTCTCACCCATTCACACACTCATTTTCCTCCTTCCAGCTCCCCACTCTCTCAGAAATCACAGAACTTATTCGGAAATCCAAGCCATCCACTTGTCAACTCGACCCCCTCCCCACACAACTTGTTAAAGCCTGCCTCCCCTCCCTTGCCCCTCTTATCTGTGCCATCATCCACCCCTCTCTCACCACTGGAACTGTTCCAACATCCTTCAAAACTGCTGCCATCACCCCAACCTTTTTTAAAAACCTGGTGCAGACCCCTCCAACTTTAGCAATTTTCGTCCTATATCTAATCTATCCTTCATCTTCCAAAATTCTTGAAAAAACAGTTGCTTCCCCACTTATCCCATAATAACCTGTATGAACAGTTCCAGTCCGGTTTCCGCCCACTTCACAGCACTGAAACAGCACTTATAAAAAATTACCAATGACCTCCTTATGGCAGCTGATTCTGGACTCCTCACCATCCTCATCCTCCTCGACCTGAGTGCAGCCTTTGATACCTTCTGTCACACCACCCTCCTCAACAGGCTGTCTTCCATTGGCATCACCCACACTCCATTAGACTGGTTTATATCTTATCTCTCTGGCCGCACTCAGTTCATTCAACTTAAGTCCTTTAAATCCATCCCCTCCGTTACTTCTGGTGTGCCCCAGGGCTCTGTCCTGAGGCCCCTACTTTTCATCATCTAACTCCTCCCCCTCGGCAATATCTTCCACAAATTTAATATTCATTTCTACTGTTATGCAGATGACACCCAGCTCTTCCTTTCCAGTACACCTTCGTCTACTCTCCCACCCACCTCCCTTACTGATTGCATCTCTGAAATAAAAACCTGGTTTACTCAAAACTTCCTTAAACTAAACAGTAACAAAACTGAGGTTCTCCTCATTGGCACCAATTCCACTCTATCAAAAACAGACAGCTTTTCTCTTAGTATTGACAACTCCCCCGTTTCACCCTCCCCCCAGGTTAAGAGTCTGGGTGTCATCCTTGACAGCACACTATCTTTTCAATCCCACATCAATAACATTACTCGGTCTGCTTATTTCCACCTACGTAATATTTATCGCCTCCGCCCTTCCCTTACCCCCCACACTGCCGCCATCCTTGTTCACAGCCTTGTCACTTCCCGTCTGGATTATTGCAACTCTCTCCTTTTTGGCCTTCCACACAAATCCCTCCATAAACTTCAACTAGTCCAGAATTCAGCTGCCCACATCATAACTTGAACCCCCTCCATCCCCCACATCACTCCTGTCCTTCAAGAGCTTCATTGGCTCCCAGTTCAATTCCGCATCCAATTTAAAGTTCTCCTGTTTACTTTCAAGGGCATTCACAACCTAGCCCCCCCATATTTGTCTGATCTCCTTCATGTTCCCACTCCCTCCCACTCTCTACGATCCTCTTCCTTCATACATTTGTCTGTCCCCACTGCCCGTCTTACCACCATGGGGAGCAGAGCATTCAGCTGCTCTGCTCCCCGTCTCTGGAATTCACTACCACCCCAACTCAGAATTACAATTGATTACAATGTAGGGTGAAATAAACATGAATTAACATAAGAAGGTATGTTCTCAAAAAAAGACGTTATATAAAACAGCTTGCGAGCAGTCACTTGAACCCAGTGTTCATAGTTTATTAGTTAGCTATTTAAACACTAGAGGGAGCTTTACTGTTTTATATATGTATGTTTCTGAAACATTGTTTGTATGTAAAAATTGCACATATACACATAAGGTAGTTTTCATAAAAAAACTTCATGACAGATTTACTGAAACATTGACATAAAGATATGACATAAATAGTAAGTTTAGTATTAGTATAGGTTATTTTTAATTTATCAAGATGGAATGCAACAGATAGTAAATCAAACCATTAAAGGGTTCGAGAAAAAAGGGACAGGTATAGGAGGACAAAGCCCATGTGCTTAATGCCCTAATTTTTCAAAAACATTTTTATTGTTGTTTTCCTTTATAGGGTGCATGTAATGTAATGACCATTTTGCATCTATGACCATGTGAATAAATTATTGTTATCATTTGTTAGCTGTAAGCTAGGCATGGGATGATAACCGGTTTCAAGGTTTAACGCGGTTTGAAAAAGTCATGGTTTCAAAACCGCAAACAAAAAAAGTTATACCGTTCCTACGATATGTGCATTTTTTGAGTCGTCAAAGTGAAAGCGCAGGACTCCCTTCTAGGTTGTGTGTGTGTGCGTACCTGCAGCGAAAACAATGCAGCCCCTCCCCCAGCGGTTAGTGCTGCATGCGCGTGTCTGTGATTGTGCACGTGCTCCACAGTCAGTGAGACTCAGCAGTATTATAAGTTCAGGACGGCCGAAGGAGGTGAACCCCCACAACACAGAGTGGGGAATAGCAGACTATATGTACTAACCATATGTTTCTATGATTGAACATTAGTACAACAATTAAGTTAAAGTGAAATCACGTCTTTGCTTTGAAGCCTTCTGCTATGTTAAAGGTGCAGTGTGTTTTGCGGCATCTAGTGGCGAGGTTGTGAATTGCAACAGTCCACCGCTCACCCCTCCCTTTACAGAACTATGGAAGACCATACAGGATTTAAATCTCACCTTTTTTGACAGCAAAGAATAGTGAGATTTCTTTTAAAATGTAATTTAAGGAATTATATTTACTTAATCATTCAATAAAACTTTGTTATTGTGAATATTACTGTTACTTGTTCATCATTGTGTCAGTGTTTTTTTTTCTCCGCAAGTTGATAATTCTAAGTTAATAAAAACATAATGGTTCATTAAGGTCTTTATGCACCCCTGAAAACATAGTTATTGCACCTCTGTCTAGAGATCATCTTAAATATTACACAGTGCACCTTTAGCATCTTTTCAAAATCACAGCATTAAAAAAACAAAAAAAAAAAAAACAAAAAAAAAAAAACACTCGCTGGCTCTCACGTGTCTTTGAGTGTTTGTTTATTTTTGAAACTGTCACTAATGGTCATATTTTTGCTTTGATTAGTGATTGCATTTTTTCTATTAAGAAGGATTTGTTTTTGAAAATTTTATTTTGTTGATTATTGTTGAGCTGCAGGCTTAGGCTCACACAAGTGACTGAAATTTAATTTAATTAAGAAGATTCAATTATTTATTTTAATTATTTTGCCCGATGTTCCATGTTACAAAATGTTCTATATGTTTCCTAAAATAAAATATAATAAATAAAATATAACAAAACAATACTAAGCATGGGCCTGCTTAAAATGGCTGCCAAACAGGAAATAACCAGCGAAGCAGCAGAGGGAGCAGCAACTGTCTGACTGGGTGAGGGCTCCCTCTGCTGGGCTGGCGTTACAAAAACACACCTTCCCAAGCTTTCTAGTAGCACTTGATTAGCTTGTTCAGGTGTGGGTCCTGATGGTAACATTTCAAATTTCAGATTTAAAATGTATGTTTTATCATTTAGGATCTTATATGCCTTCCTTAGCATTGATTCTTTTCTTATATGCCTCCTTTAGCATTGAATTTTACTCACACAACCGAGTATATACAATGGAAAGAGAACTAGGGAGCTCACCCTTGAGGGGCTCCTGTACTAATAAATTTGGAGTCTGAGTTCATCTTATTAACCAAAGGATTTAAATGCATCTGTTTCAATTTATCCGACAATAATTATAGCTGTAAATAATTAAAAGCTGAACTAAAGTCAATAAAAAGGAGGCGTGCATATGCTTTAGTGTCCTCCAAATGTTTTAGGACTAAATGGGGTTATACTTCCAACTGCTTCATCTGTGCTCCTGTCTGTAAGCCAACTGCCACAGATCTAGCTGTGAGGTTACTTCATTTTTCAACAAGGTCATAATGTACTTTTCAAAACATTTCATTATAATTGATTTTATTGCTACAGGTCTAATTATTCTCGTCTAATTATTATTCCCAGATGGGTGGTGCTCTTTGGGGTAATCACAGATTTTTCCAAAATGCAGTAACTCCATGTGAGTCCAAAGAGTGTTGAAAAAGTATATACCATACTGGGTTAAGTTCTATTGCGCAATTTAAAAGGCGGGCTGAAAAACAGATGAAGAAGTAAATGCACTTGAGAACTATCTACCTCCAGTCTAATACCCATATCATAAAGGGTCTACGATAAAATTTCATTTACATTTATCAGAAAAATCATGCGTTTCATACCGAAAGTAAAAATCATTAAATTCATTAGCCTTCTGTAAGCCATCACTTACGGATTATATGTGCTTTGATTGGTTCCATATTTGTGACAACGTTCATTGCATTCCACAATTTTCAGAGTGGAAAAATTATGGTTCTTCTGTCGTCATCTTGCCTCCATTTAACTCAAAATTTATCTTTTTTGTATGGTTTTTAGCTCAACATAATCATAATCTTTTTAAACACACACAAAAAAATACAGCCCTTAATTTCTTTAGTTATAAATGAATTATTGTTCAGGTATATGATAACGTTCCACACAGAAATGTATATAATCCATTATTGTCTCTGTAGTTTTGTCCATATTATTAAAAACATCCCAGTCTGTGTAAGAATCATCTTTTAAGACTTTCTATGGCATCATCTAACCACACTGTTACTTCTTTCGCATGTGGTTTGCTACATTTGAGCATAAATGTCATACTTTGTTTGATTTCAATGTCTTATTTTAGCGAAGATTGTAATATTATCTTCTGTAAAACAGGCTTAAGAATTTTGAAATTAGAGATGTGCTGGTCGACAAACCATTAACTGGAGCCAGGGGGGTTTGTGTCTGTCTTCAGAAAAGTTCAGATGGCTTTCAGTGCTTAAGACCATTCTGTTTTGCTTTAAATCTTGAAATTATAAAATCTAATTTTAATCAAAAATAACTGCACATGCTACATCTTGTCACAATCTGGTGGGTTGAGGAGTGGAGAAGGAGGAGATCCGGAGTAGATAAAATATAAACAGTTTATTGAAACAAAATACTGAAACTAAATACAAACAAACAAAAACCAGGAGCAAAACCGAGGACATGTAACGTTAACGACGGACAGCGGGGAGTGATCACAAACAGACTTAAATCCACAGATACATGGGCGTGGTCACAAACAAGATGACGAGGGGGGAAATACAAATATGGGCAAGACTAAACCAAAAGGGGGAGAACAAGGACTAAACCAAATGAACTAGAAACATGGGGGGAAAAACACTTGGAAAACAGAACAAAATACTGACATTACACCCCCCTCCCCAAAAGGCGTGTCTCGCGCCGTCTAACATCCATAGGGGAGGGGGGGGTGGGCGCCCTGGAGACCACTAGACAGGGATACAGGAACCAAAGGATACAGGGGTGGTCTCCAGGGCAGATCAGGGAGCTCCGGAGGCCATGGTGGGTCTGGGAGCTCAGGGGGCCATGGCCGGGTAAACAGTCCGGGAGGCCATGGCGGATCTGGGGGCTCAGGAAGCCATGGCCGAGTAAACAGTCCAGGTGGCCATGGCGGATCTGGGGGCTCAGGAAGCCATGGCCGAGTATACAGTCCAGGAGGCCATGGCCGAGTATACAGTCCAGGTGGCCATGGCCGATCAGGGGAGTAGCCCCCCCCCAAATTTTCTTGGGGGAACCTAAGGTATAGTCCACCAAGGAGAGCACGGAAGGGCGCGCAGGAGAGAGCTCCGGCTCTGGAGGGCGCGCAGGAGAGAGCTCCGGCTCTGGAGGGCACGCTGGCTCTTGAGGAGCGGGCTCTGGACGGCACGCTGGCTCTTGAGGAGCGGGCTCTGGAGGACTGGACGACCCCAGCGGAGACTCTGGAGGGCTGGGCGTCTCCAGCGGAGACTCTGGAAGAGCAGGCTCTGGGCGAGCGGTCACTGGAGGGCGCTCTGGCGGCGCAGTCACTGGAGGGCTGGGAGGAATCCAGCGGTGACTCTGGGACACTGGGCGGAACCAGCGGAGACTCTGGAAGGCTGGGCAGAACCAGCGGAGACTCTGGAAGGCTGGGCGGAACCAGCGGAGACTTTGACTTGGCGGTAGCCATCTTGGGTGCAGACTCAGGCTTGGTGGCCGTCTTGGCCGGGGACTCAGCAACGGCGGCCGTCTTGGCCGGGGACTCAGCAACGGCGGCCGTCTTGGCCGGGGATTCAGGAACGGAGGCCGTCTTGCGTGCAGACTCTGGCATGGTAGCCATCTTGAGAGCAGATAATAACATGGCAGCCAACTTGCTTGCAGACTCTGGCGTTGCAGCCATCTTGCTGGCAGACTCAGGCGTAGCAGCCATCTTGCTGGCAGACTCAGGCGTAGCAGCCATCTTGCTGGCTGGCGTGGCGGCCATTTTGTGAGCTGACGCTGGCTTAGCGGCTGACGGGCTTGAGCGCGGAGAGGAAGCCTGAGGTACTGGGCTGAGGACCATCGTGGGGCTTAGGAGGACTTGGGGACACGTGGGAGGCAAGGAGGGAATGAGGTCGCTGGAGTGATATGCGGAGGGCTCTGGCTGTTGGTGAGACGGGGTGACTGCATGTTTCCAGATGACTTGGAATGGGGAATCACATAAATCAAGAACAAAATTTACAAAATCTGCTACGGGACGGTAGCAATCATTAGGACTTATCAAATTAAACAACCTATCATCTTTTAGTCCCATCTGGAAACATGCATTCACCATCTTGTCACTCCATCCCACCAGATGGTAAATGCTCAAAAACTCCTCCACATAGTCCTCCAGCGAACGCTCACCTTGTTGTAAGTTCCAGAGGAGGTCCTCAGCCCGAGTCATGTTGTTTTGGGTCCGTCGTTATGTCACAGTCAGGCTGGTTGAGGAGTGGAGAATGGAGGAGTAGAACCGGAGTAAATGCAAAAAGAACAGTTTATTGAAACAAAACACTGAAACTAAATACAAACAAACAAAAACCAGGAGCAAAACCGAGGACATGTAACGTTAACGACGGACAGCGGGGAGTGATCACAAACAGACTTAAATACACAGATACATGGGCGTGGTCACAAACAAGATGACGAGGGGGAAATACAAATATGGGCAAGACTAAACCAAAAGGACTAAACCAAAAGGGGGAGAACAAGGTCTAAACCAAATGAACTAGAAACATGGGGGGAAAAACACTTGGAAAACAGAACAAGACAGGACAAAATAGTGACACATGTAGCATGTTTGTTTGGATAGTAATTAAAATGCAGTGGTCGCCTTGAATTTCAAATGAATACAAATAATAAAGGCCAAATCGGCCTGTAATAAAGCAAATAAACATTTTGTTTATGTAATTGTTTATCCTTTCTTGTCTCTTGCTTAAATGAGAAGTTCACTTCCAGAACAAAAAATTACAGATAATGTACTCACCCCATTGTCATCCAAGATATGCATGTCTTTCTTCAGTCGTAAAGAAATTTTTTGAGGAAGACATTTCAGGATTTCTTTTCATATAGTGGACTTCACTGGTGCCCCGAGTTTGAACTTCCAAAATGCAGTTTAAATGCGGCTTCAAACAATCCCAAATGTGATTTTAAACGATCCCAGCCGAGGAAGAAGGGTCTTATCTAGCGAAACGATCGGTTATTTTTATTTTTTTCAAATCCAATTTATATACCTTTTAATGTCAAACGCTCTTGTCTTGTGAAATGTCTTGTCAAATGTATTGTTTTGCTCTGCCTGAACTCTGTTTTTTTCCGGTTCAAGACAGTTAGGGTATGTCTCAAAACTCCCATCCCATTTTCTTCCCTTAACTTCAAAATCGCCCTACATGTTTGATCTTCTTTGCATGTTGCACTTTGCAAACACTGGGTCAGTACTTCTGTAGATTTGTGAAGTTGAGGGAGAAAATACGATGTGAGTTTTTCGACGTACCCTAACTGTCTTAACCCAGAATACACAGAGTTCAGGGAGAGCAAGACAAGATGAGCGTTTGGGGTAGAAACAAGTATTTAAACTGTATTTTTTTAATGAAAATAACAGATCGTTTCAACTCTTCTTCCTCGGCTGGGATCGTTTACAACCACATTTGGGAAGCCGCATTTAAACTGCATTTTGGACACTCAAACACAGGGCACCTGGGTCTTGAAGGAAGACAGAAATGAACATCTTGGATGACAAGAGGGTGAGTACATTATATGTAAATGTTCTGGAAGTAAACTTCTCATTACTGCTACAAAGAGATGATACAGGAGAAACTGTGCATCTTCTAACTTTCATACGGATTACTTAAGCCCGGCTCACACTACAGGAGTTTTAGCCCGATTTTCCCCCGATTTTCCCCTCCCGAGAATCGGAGCAAAAATCTTGTCAAGCACCTCGATCGGCCCCGATGTTCGGCGCAGATTATCTTGTAATGTGAGGCTTTCAAAGATCGAATCTTGCACCTCCCGATCTGCTAGCACACAGATCGGGAGGTGCAAGATTCGATCTTTGAACGCCTCACATTACAAGATAATCTGCTCCGAACATCGGGGCCGATCGAGGTGCTTGACAAGATTTTTGATCCGATTCTCGGGAGGGGAAAATCGGGGCAAAATCGGGCTAAAACTCCTGTAGTGTGAGCGGGGCTTTAGTTTGTTTCATTTATGTGTCTGAAAAGAGATGACAGAGACAGTAAAGGCAGAGTGCGCACCCTGTCTGTTTTCTTTATTTTATAAAAGCACAGGTTATTGTTATTATGAGTAGACCCACTACAGATTTCGAATGATGTATTGGTTTATATCTGTACAATCAAAACTGACGGAGCATTTAACTCTTTTTTTTCGGCGTTATCATGAAAACATGCCTCAAAACGTGCTGGTGCGTTAAAGAAAGGAAAAAGAGGGTTAAAGGAAAAAGACCTACAATCGGAATCGGCTGTGGAAAAAAATCATGATCGTGACTATTTAAAATAGTCTTCGGGCTACACTGTCAACACTTTTGATTAACACTGGTTTTGAAAAGCTATAGACTACCATAAAATTAAAATTGTTCTAAATGTTTGTTTGTGTACATAAAGGAAACTGATTTGTTTGCACAATCTGTATTACTAAAAACATTCAAACCCACATGCAAATAGATTGGACCCACCCATATTTAAAGGAGGCATTTTATTTATTTTATTTGATGTAATATACTGTATGCAGTATAGTTTAGCGTAATGGTGATTTTGTTGTTCGGACTTCTGGTTTGAAGTTCTGCATTGTGCCTGTGTTCTTTTTTCATGGTTCTCTTTCCTGATTGTCTACCTGAATGTTACCTGAATTGAATTGCAATGTTGAGCACAATCCCTTGCCCCATTGACTTTAGTTGTAACTACCATACTAAAACACACATTTTGTTTGTCTGCTCTGCTCTGAATGCCACTACTGTATGTACTGAGAAAATTCACTGCAGCTGTCACCACTGTTTTTTTGTTGTTGCATTCCTGTAAATGGCATGTTTTTTTTGCTTTATCAGGTCTGGGCAGAATCTGTGGACATTTTTTTTTATCACCAAACAGCAAAGAAATGACAGTAAATTACTTAATTAATGTAAAAGCTAAATCAAATGTGCAATGACACACACACACACACACACACACACACACACACACACACACACACACACACACACACACACACACACACACACACACACATGTTGGGTTTACATGTTTTATGGGGACATTCCATAGGCGTAATGGTTTTTATACTGTACAAACCGTACTTTCTATGGCCCTACACCTACCCTACACCTAAACCTAGCCCTCACAGGAGATTGTGCACACTTTTACTTCATCAAAAAAACTCATTGGGCATGATTTATAAGCCTGTTTCCTCATGGGGACCTGAGAAATGTCCCCACAAGGTCAAAATCTACTGGTATTCCTATCCTTGTGGGGACATTTGGTCCCCACAACGTGATGAATACCAGGTACACACACACACACACACACACACACACACACACACACACACACACACACACACACACACACACACACACACACACACACACACACGCACACACACACACGCACACACACACACGCACACACAGACAGATGCTTGGCTAGTCAACTGAAGAGCAGCATCTCTAGCCTTTGAGATAATGTTTGGCCTGGAGTGTAGTGGAGTGGATTGAAGGGCTTTGAGAGTGAGGTTAGGGGAGTTATGGGAGCAGGAAAAGGATTAGATTCAGTTTCATCCCCACATGAGCTATGAGCACTTCTGACTGTCTCCTTCCTTCTCTATCCTTACGGTAAACAACAAACTAAACACTGCTCATCACATAAATAGAAACAGAGGTAGAGAACTTCAGTGCCAATCTAATCAAAAGTGCAAATAGATAAAGGTTAATAGCTATGGTACAAGTGCCAATTCAGTGCAAAATACAAGGAATATAAATACTGCAGTCACATTAGTGAAATGTCAGTGAAATTTTCCAAAAATATCTGACCAATGAGCAACAAAGACCAGGATAATTTGTTATATAAATGTCATTGTCAAATGTCTTTGTTTCCATAGAAGTACAAGGAGTTTGAGCAATCGGTGAGGGTGGAGGAGA
The DNA here is from genome assembly GCF_049309525.1 of Garra rufa. NCBI lineage: Eukaryota > Metazoa > Chordata > Actinopteri > Cypriniformes > Cyprinidae > Garra > Garra rufa. Next base: position 15,482,912 of record NC_133375.1, read on the forward strand.
TTGATGGTATCAAACTGGTGAAGAAACTTGCTGGGAAAATGGAGCAGATGTTCCACAAGAAGGCTGAAGCCATAAAGGTAACTGTCTTTGCATGTTTGAAACAGAGAGTTTTATAGGCTTATGTGACTCTTTATCAGGCTTGAGCAAAATGTAAAACACTGTAACACACAGTTTTTCTATAAACTCAAAAGATATTTATATATATAGCTATCCCCCGGTTTCACAGACCAAGCTTAAGTCTAGTCCTAGACTAAATGTAAGTCTGAGCTGTTTCAACTGACAGAAACTTCCACTGACTGATCTTAAAATGTATTATTGCATTTGTTTTGTCTCAAGATGAACACCAGTAATGTTTTTTATCTAAGCACATTTCTAAAAATTACTTAAATGTCCTAATTAAACTATGGCCTAATCCTGGCTTAGTCTAAGCCCTGTCTGTGAAACTGGGCCTATATGTTTTATAAATACCTCAAAATATTTCAACACTAGTCTGTATATCACCTAGCCTTGTATTGAAGTAGTATTTTCAGTTAAAGGGGTCATCGGGTGCAAAACTAACTTTTACATGTTGTTTGCACATTAACGTGTGTTGGTAGTTTGTTTACACAACCACCCTACAATGATAAAAATCCACCCAGTGTTTTTTTTTTAATCTTTAAAAGTAATATCCCCTTTTTAAAATCAGATCATTCTCAGCTTCTTGTCATTGTGACGAAACACAGTAGATTGACATGAGCGTCTTACCTTAGACCCGCCCTCACCGAGCTGAAACAGACCGAATATGATCGCCATTGTGTGACTCGGCTGCAGAAGAAGACTCTAATTGAGTGATTGAGGTGTTCTGTTGTTGGATGTAATAATGAACAAAGCAGTAGTCATTTACTACCGACATCTGAGCCGCTGAAGACGCAGAGGTTTAACGTTACTTTCGTTTTTTAAATAGAAAAAAAAGCGCCAATCGCAATCTACATATGCATCTATCTTCATGCGAATCATCCCTGATGCAGCTTCACACACAGCAGAAGAGAGTAGAAGGTTTTTTTTATGCATCTTTGCAAATGGCCTTTCTTAATAATGTGCTTGTTGGCAAGTTTCGCCGATAAACGCGGCTAAATGCAGCTAAACGCACTAAATGCGGCTAAAGTAAACATTACAGATCCTAATCCCTCAGCAGAGAGGGGCTGGGCGAGCAGAGCTCAAGCAGGGCCATGTCTTAAAATGAGCTGAAATTTTGCAGAGCTGATTTTGACAAGGTAAAAGGGTGTTTTTTTACACTACTATTGGGAATTTTTAACCAAAGTATATTAGAGACTTTTCATTAAGACCCTAAAGATTCATATGAATTTGTGGAAAATGGGCATCCGATGACCCCTTTAAAATGCAAATATCTTTGTAAGTGAAAATCAATTTGTCTTCCCTATCATTTTAGAGAGGGATCAACTGCAGTGTGTGTGTGCATGTGTTGTGTTTAGGAAGCACTAAATGAATGATAGGGAGATGATAAAAGAAATCCATTAAAAGAGGCCCATAATATCCATTTGTCTTGCCCTACAGCGGTTGGTGGAAGCCGCAGAGGAAGCCCACCTGAATCATGAGGAGGATCCTGAATTACAGGTGAGTAACAGCGAGGTGTAACCATGGTAACTGCATCTCTTTACCAAGGCAACAGCACTTAACGAGTGATGTTCAGCCATAACGGCTTGGTATTAAAACTTATGTGGATCTTACCATCAATTTTATGACAATGGAATGATAAACATAAATAATTACACAGTAATTACAATATAAATGAAGCATGCGTCTGTTTAGAACTTTAATTGTTTGTCGTTAGATCCTCTGAATGCACTGCACTAAGGCATCCATTACTGAGACCGTCTCTGTCACTGCTCAATTAAAGGTTGAAGGTTAATCTACTGTAAAAAGCCATTTATTTATTTATTTTTTTTACAGTGAAAGCCTCAGGTGGTCTCAGACACTGGTATTCATATGAGGTCTATGTAACACTTCACATTTCACAGCCATTAACAACAATCAGCTTTACAGCAAATTAACACCATTGAGTGACAAAAAGTTTTATGTGTGTAAGATCGTAATAACCTTGTGATGAAAATAGCAATATTAAATACATATGAATAAGACATGACTAACTTGGTGCATTTTACACAGATTTACTGTGAGCTGGCATATGTTTGGCAGTCATTTGGTCTTTTGTGATTATTTAGCCTATATTATTCAACATTACGTACTGCACATAGTCTACCGTTTTGGAGCTAAAATTTGTGCTTAGTCTAGACTCCATAACCAATAATGAATAAGGAAATATAATGATGAAAATTAGTGATTGTAGCCTCAAGTCTTTTAATGCAACAATCTGCATTTGTGAATGTTCTGCTTCTCAAGATTCTCTTACACTCCTTTAGTTTGAATGGGGGCTGTAGGTGGATGTCTTCAGGTTTTTACAGAGATGTTTGATTGGGTTCAAGTCCGAGCCCTGGCTTTAAGGACATTCCCAGAGTCGTTCTTAAGCCACTTACATTGTCTTTATGTGCTTGGATTCATTGTCCTCTGAGGTTCTGAGCGCTCCGGATCCTACAGATATCTCTATATTTTGCTCTGTTCAGCTTTTCTTCTACTCCGACGAGTTTACCAGTCCCTGCGACTGAATACAGAATAATGCTAGCACCACAGTAAAGAAGATCATTTTTGATTGATCAAAATCAAATGCATTTATGTTTGTTAAGTTAGCATACGCTTTTATGCAAAGTGATTTAAAGTGCAGTTTGTGTTTGCGGCTATTTCTCGACTCTTGTCAAGGATTTGGCTTTGTGGATAGGGTCGAAAAGATCATTCCAACAATTTTATAATTACGTTTAACTTACTGAAATGCTATTTAGACTTCCTCTTCTTCTGCGACAAATATTTTGGATAGGCCTATATCACGCAACAATTGAACGTCTCTGAGTGGGGAGACGGCAGTTCCGGTTAGCTTTTTAGGGACGTTCTAAAACGCTTAACGTGGCTTAATGTACGTAAAAAACTACCAGGAAACCCCAAATTTCTGTCAAACCTTACTTGGAACAAACACTAACTACTATCTAAGGAAAGGGGGTGAGTGAGGCCAAGTATGGTGACCCATACAAGGAATTTGTGCTCTGCATTTAACCCATCCAAGTGCACACACACAGTAGTGAACACACACACACACACTGTGAACACACACCCGGAGCAGTGGGCAGCCATTGCTGCGGCGCCCGGGGAGCAGTTGGGGGATCGGTGCCTTGCTCAAGGGACTCACCTCAGTCGTGGTATTGAGGGTGGAGAGAGTGCTGTACATTCACTCCCCCCACCTACAATCCCTGCTGGACCTGAGACTCGAACCTGCAACCTTTGGGTTACAAGTCCGAATCTCTAACCATTAGGCCACAGCTGCCCCCCTAAAGAACGAGTCCTTATTCGACAGGTAAAGTGAATAATATCACGTTAAGCGTTTTCTCCCTCATAGAAGCCCGTTATAAGGAAACAGCGTAACGTGGTTTAACGTATCTTAACAACGACTAGGGAAAACAAACTTCTGTTAAATTTCAGTTATAATAAATACTTTCTGCTGTCAAACGAATGAAATATCATTCAGCATATAAAGTGAATAATATCACGTTAAGCGTTTCATCCCTGTATAACTCCATTAAGGAAAAAGCATTTATGGTTTGTTATAATGGACTTCTATGGGGGGCGATCACTTTGTATGCTGAATAAGAGCTCGTTCTTTTGACAGCAGCAAGTATTTATTATAAGTAAAATTTAACAGAAGTTTGGTCTTTCCTGGTCGCTGTTGAGGTACGTTAAACCACGTTAAGCTGTTTCCTTATAATGGGCTTCTATGAGGGAGAAAACGCTTAACGTGATATTATTGAATGTCAAAGTCAAGTGTATTTATATAGCAGAGATAAGTGTAATACATGTGTCAGATAAAACATCCTTTTTAATTAATCGAATTTTGTTTTATTTACAATCATTGGTGGGAATTCATAGATGGGGCTGATCGTCCCCCCAGTTATTCCAGGGAAACCGGGTTGGTGTAGTATTTTAAGTTTCTTCCGACCACTTTGCGAGACGTAGATGCTCTCCTTGTTGAAATGCAAACTGCAAACGAAAGTGCTGCCCCGGAGAATATTAAAAGAAGGCCCCTCATCTCTCTTTATTAATCTCACCCAAGACTTGCGTAGTGTTTCGTCGTAGAGCAATCTGGTACGCTTCAAGAACAACTGCTGCCATTGTTGTTATCGTTGCAGTAGCGTTACTAGCAATGACCGGAAGTTCTATTACCCTACTCCGCGTTCCGGAAGCAGGAAGTGAGACATAGGCCTATTGTAACTCTTAGAGCTAAATCATGCTAACAATATGATAATCATGCTATAATCGTGCTAGTAACTTGCTAATCATGCTGGAAACATGTTAGCAAAATGGTAATCATGTTAAATTCATGCTAGCAACTTGCTAATCATGCTAGAAACATGCTAATCATGTTAACCAAATGCTAGAAACATACTAACAACTTGCTAATCATGTTAGAAACATGCTAGCAACATGCTAGAAACATGTTAGCAACATGGTAATCATGTCAAATTCATGCTAACAACTTGCTAATCATGCTAGAAACATGCTAATCATGCTAACCACATGCTAGAAACATACTAACAACTTGCTAATCATGCTAGAAACATGCTAGCAACTTGCTAGTAACTTGGTAATCATGCTAAAAATGTGTTAACAACTTGCTATTAATGCTAGAAACATGCTAGCAACTTGCTATTAACATGCTAATCATGTTAACCAAATGCTAGAAACATACTAACAACTTGCTAATCATGTTAGAAACATGCTAGCAACATGCTAGAAACATGTTAGCAACATGGTAATCATGTTAAATTCATGCTAACAACTTGCTAATCATGCTAGAAACATGATAATCATGCTAACCACATGCTAGAAACATACTAACAACTTGTTAATCATGCTAGAAACATGCTAGCAACTTGCTAGTAACTTGGTAATCATGCTAAAAATGTGTTAACAACTTGCTATTAATGCTAGAAACATGCTAGCAACTTGCTATTAACTTGGTAATCATGCTAAAACGTGCTAACAACTTGGTAATCATGCTAGCAACATGCTAGTAACTTGCTAATCATGCTAAAAATGTGTTAACAACTTGCTAATAATCCTAGAAACATGCTAGCAACTTGTTAGTAATTTGCTAATCAAGCTAATAACGTGATAACAACTTGTTAATCATGCTAGCAGCAAGCTAGTAACTTGCTAATCGTGGTATCAACATGCTAGTTACTTGTTTATCATGCTAAAACGTGTTAACAACTTGCTAATAATGTTAGAAACATGCTAGCAACTTGCTAGTAACTTGAAAATCATGCTAAAAACATGCTAGCAACTTGCTAATAATGTTAGAAACATGCTAGCAATTTGCTAATCATGCTAAGAAACATGGTAGTAACTTGCTAATCATGCTAAAACATTCTAACATGTTAACAACATGATATCAACTTGGTAATTATGCTAGAAACATGCTAGCATCTTGCTAATCATGTTAACCACATGTAAAGAAACATGCTAGAAACATGCTACCAACTTGCTAATCATATTAACAACATGCTATAAACATGTTAGCAACTTGTTAATCATGCTAGCAACATGCTAGAAACTTGTTAGCAACTTTTTAGCAACCCATCAATGTGTGATTTTAAAATTAATGGTTCCTTAACTTTTTCGAGCAATGTTTTTGCTAAAACTATTTAATCGTCCCCCAACAGACATGCTACTAAGTAACTTTGCAAGTACGTCAACTTGTTCTACAAACCCTAACCTAACAGTATACTAATACTTTAACGAAGAGTTAGTTGACATGTAATTGCAAAGTAACTTGTAGTTAGTAAAATGTCTGCTGACTACAGCAGAACTGGACTGTAGAAATAAGGTGTAACCCATAATTTTAGTCTTAAAGTATTTTTGTCACTGCATTAAGTTTTTAACATTGGCTTTACTAATTCACAACTTCTAATATTGATAAAGTCCATAAAGTCCACTGCATATTCTCCAAACTGTTTTATAGGCATAAAGCGTAACAGCAATATGATGAATTAGCTCCACTCTGGATTTTCTGACTTCAGACGTGTACTTGCGGTGAGGTTTTATTAACCGTGAATATGAACCCAGTGGTGCTGCTTTACATTGAAGCCTTCCTGCTCTGATTTTGCCTGTAGTGATGATATGGTGAAGTCAGACATTAGAAGCAGAAAATAAATAAATAAACACTAAACGCTGCTGAAGGGTGAATCCTCCACAGAGACGGTCTGTGCATGCTCTCCTGGTTTTGGCTGTTTGTTGAGTTTCTGGCTGGCAGCAGAGCGAGTGAGCGTGTTCTTATCTGCTCATAGCAGAGCACTTCCTCAGCTTCATAATCTGTTCCAGCGCTCTCGCTGCCTGATGCCGCCGCTCTCGCCAATCCTCAAGGAAATAACCATGCAAGAAAATGACATACAGCAGAGAGCTGATTATATGCATGTGATTTCACTGACAGAAATGCATAGAAACTGTATGTTACCCAGCAACGTTCCATTGAGGGCAGGAGGTGACCAGTAGTTATGTTTTTTTTTTCCTCTTTGTTCTTCACTCTCATTTGCTAAATAAAGCATCACTATTTGCATTACTCATATTTACATTTATTCATTTAGCAGATGCTTTTATCCAAAGTGACTTGCAAATGAGGAACATCACAGACAATTTATCCTAAGAGCTACGCTATTTGCAGTGCATAATGTCAAGTGTCCGAGACGCCGTTATGGAGTGCGCAGAGTACGCCTGGCATATGGGCCCACCAGGACGTTAGGGAACCCAAATTGAAATAGTTTTTTATTTTTTAACTTTTCATTTTAAATTATACACACTGTAAAATACAATGTAAAAAAAAATACATTGACTTTACTTAGAAAAAGGGGGTACTTGATTCTTTACTTTAGGTTTACTCTTGACTTAGGGTGTACTCACACTAGGCAGTTTGAACCGTGCCCGAGTGCGTTTGACCACCAAAGCGCGGTTCGTTTGACTAGTGTGAGTGCTCCGAACCGTGCCCGGGCGCGGCTCGTTTAGCCGGCCCTGGCCCGCTTGGAAGAGGTGGGCCAGAGCACGGTTCAGTTGGACTCGGGCGCGGTTCGCATGCAGTGTGAGCGCTAACCGTGCTGGAGCACGGAACAAGACGCGTGATGTTGCGTTTTTGCGAGGTAATCAGCGTTTTTATAGTCCATAATCAAAGCTGCAAGATCCTTGCTGCACTTCAGCTGGTACCTTGCAAACCTCTTCATACAAGCAGCACGATTGCGCGAAAATTTTCATGCCACAAACGCAATAGACATGTTTAACAATAGGCTGTGGACCACCACGGAACAAACGACTCAAAATTACTATCCACAAAGTAAAAAGAGCGATGGACTAAATTGCGTTCAGCGAGAGCGCCGCTCTTTCTGTTTATCCTGAAACCGTCAAACTATAATGACGTAAGCGTGCTCCGGCACGAATGCTGAAACCCTATGTGAGTGCAGGCCAGAAGGGGAGTGGGGAGGGGGGACAATCGTACTCTGGCCCGGTTCATGGCAACCGTGCCTAGTGTGAGTACACCCTTAGTATCGCTACTCACTGACTCCCAGAGTGCACTGCGGCATAAATAAACTGTTGTTGTTTTTATTTGCCAATTTTATTTGCTGTCTTGTGTCAGTATAGCACAACAAAAAGAGCAAATAAAATGGTTATTGATACAATTAATAAAAATAAACACAATTGAATTATTACCATTGTTGTAATTCACGTGCTGAACGTTAAAGTCTGTGTGTGACTCGAGCGTATTGCCGTAAATATTAAAGGACTGTATCAACCCAATTAAAAGCTTTTCAATGTGTTTATATAGAACAAGAAATAGTAAAGGATCATTAGTAAACATGTAAAATGTTAGATAACTCTGATTTCATTATGCATTGCTGCATCAATAGGAAAAAAGTTATAATAAAATAAACAAGTTCCAAGTTCCCAACCAAAGGGAACACTAATTACTATAATGGTAAGTTTAATATTTTTTTATAAATCAACATCAGTTTATGAAGTCAGCTTCTGTGATGTCTAGAAAAAAAGTTCAACATTCAAGATGACTTGTGAACTAGTGAAAGAAAGATAACTGCAGACATTGAGGAAATGAGTGAAAAGTCTATTAAGAATTCAAAAAGGTTTCTTTTCTTCTTCTTCTGTTATTATTTTGCACATTACCAGCATATTAGTGCACTGCTGCCTCTCACTGGTTTATTAATGTTGTTGGTTCCTTTGTGGCTACTTCAATATTTTAAGTAAACGTTACTCAAAGCAGCCTTGCCTTGATAGTAGCTGTAACTAAATAAAACCTAGTAAGAATAGCAACTAAGTAAAGATAACTAACTATCTAAAAAAGGCAAACTATTGGATTTTTACATACACATTTTAACCATTAATAATGAAAGATGAAATGAAAGATATTGGCCATCTCTAAACAAAACATATCAGACTTATTTATTTACTTTCTTTTTTTTTTACGATAGAAATGTTAAATGAGTAAGACAGCTTTTTTTTTTCAGAACACTTTTCTTTACATTTTGAACACATTTTCTTTACATTTTGAAGGCAAGTGGCAGGACTGACTTGACATAAATGGTGTGGGAGGAGCTACATGCATGATATCTGATTACTGTACATGATGAATCATGCAGTGTATTTAAGAGAGGACTTTTATAAACAAGGAGCCTTTTTTACCTTTAGTAACTTTAGCTCTTTAGTAACTGCCCAGCAAAGCCCTGGCAAACCCACAGCACCTAAGTGTTGTGGTAACTTTTGCATGGGCAAATGCCACTTAGAAAATGTAAAAAAAATATATATAAATATTTATGCTAGAGAAGTTTCTAAATCATTCTTCCTGCTGGGGATTTTCTCTTGTCCTAGCAGGGCAGGGCTTAATTCTGTGCCTCCATACTGCACAATTACAGAAATACGATTTTCATGGGCAGAGTAAATGTCATACGACAGCAGAGATGTGAGGCAGAGAGCAGCTTATGTGCTCAATTCCCAGTGCTGTGTTTAATCTGCGTTATTTCTGCTGGCAGGTGGAGACCAGAGTCTGTGTTGAGTTGCACAGTAGCAGCATATATACGAATGTCCTTCTACATGTCTATAACTATATTGACACCACTAACACTTAATAACACCTGTTTAAGGTGTTTTTGAGCAGGGCTGCCAGAGGAATAAGAATGAACTGGTTATGTACCCATTGTCCAACTCACTAATGAAATTATGCAGATCAGACGAGGCTGCAAACATACCCATAATGCCAGTTTTCAGCGGGCAGTTGACATTGACACAATTGTACATATAAATAGAATAATTTCTGTCTCGTTTAACCAAATCAATTATATTCTTGTTTGAAATATCCCATGTAACATGGGTGTTGGTGTCAGTCTTGCATAATTGGCAATGTCAGAAATGACAGATTACAATGAAAAAGAAAAAGAAATGTGAAACAGACAACTGTAGCATACGTTTTGGATATTACATGAACAGGGACAACTGTGGTTGTACACAAGTGGTGTACAACTGGAACCCATTCACAAAGAGATGCTGAAAGAACTTTGTGAAAACAAAAACAAATCTCAGTTGCATTTTAACACTTAATGGGGGTCATTAAAAGTTTAGTTTATTAAGTTCTGCAAACTAAAAAAGGTCCAATATTTGTAAATTGATAAATATCTATATACGGATTAAAGTTAAAAAATGTCCTTAAAGACAATAAAACGCTAGTTACACATTGTGTGAAGGATAATAATAGCAATAGGAACTATAATAAAATAAACAAATCCATGGCTTTAAGAGTCAAAAAAACAAACAGACAAAACCAAATTAAACCCTGCGGCTCGTGACGATACATCGAGGTCTTAAAGGAACACTCCACTTTTTTTTTTTAATAGGCTCATTCTCCAACTTCCCCCGAGTTAATAAGTTGAGTTTTACCATTTTGAAATCCATTCAGCCGTTCTCCTGTTCTGGTGATATCACTTTTAGCGTAGCTTAGCATAGATCATTGAATCCTATTAGACCAGTAGCATCGTGTTCAATAATGACCAACGAGTTTCGATGTTTGTCCTATTTAAAACTTGACTCTTCTGTAGTTATATTGTGTACTAATACCGGCAGAAAATGTAAAGATGTGATTTTCTAGGCCGGTAAGATTAGGAACTACACTCCCATTCCAGCGTAATAGTCAAGGAAGTTTGCTGCCGTAATATGGACGTGGAATGGAAGTGTAGTTCCTAATCACAGATATACAATATAACTACAGAAGAGTGAAGTTTTAAATAGGACAAACATCGAAACTCATTTGTCATTTTTTAACGCGATGCTACTGGTTTAATAGGATTCAATGATCTATGCTAAGCTATGCTAAAAGTAATATCGCCAGAACAGGAGAACGGCTGAATGGATTTCAAAAACGGTAAAACTCAGCTTATTAACTCAGAGGGAGTTGGAGAATGAGCCTGTTTCCGAAAAAAGTGGAGTGTTCCTTTAAGACACAAAACGGTCTGTGCAAGAAACTGAACAGTATTTATATAATTTTTTACCTCTGATCCACCGCAATGTCCAACTGTCCTGAGCTCGTTCACAACAGCTGGCACGAAGAGCATAACTTTGGTCGATCAGGCTTAAAAGTTGGGAGTCTGTGAAAAGTCAACACTCCTGGATGAGTTCACGCAAGCAAACGTAGTCTTTTAGTTTTAAATCAGTTGCAACAATCAGGAAAAGCACAAGTAATTACCATTTTGAGTGGCCGTCGTACCCACAATCTCTATGCACTGTGTAAACAATGAGTGCCGTATACGCATGGCAGATCACTTCCGTGCATGCGTCTACTATGCCAGAGCACACTGACGTGTCACACGCCGATTGTTTGGTGTCTTAAGCCCTCAATGTATTGTCACAAGCCGCAGGGTTTAATTTGGTTTTGTCTGTGTATATTTGTCTGTGTATTTTTGACTCTCAAAGTAAGGAGCCCATTGACTGCCATTATATGACTGACAGAGTGACAAAGTCACCTACATCTTGGATGCCCTGGGGGTAAGCAGATAAACATTAAATTTTCATTTTTGTGTGAACTAACTCCTTAAATGTAAACATTTGTTTGGTGTTTAATTACTGCATATTAGTTATTTTATAAGGAATAAATAATGATATAGAGGAAATTGATGTAAGTTATACTGGAACGATATGGAATTGTGGAAAACACACACAGACACACACACACACGCGCACACACACACGCACGCACACGCACACACACGCACACGCACACGCACGCACACACACGCACACACACGCACACACACGCACACACACACGCACACACACACACACAAACACACACACACACACACACACACACACACACACACACACACACACACACACACACACACACACACAAACTGTTTGAAATAAAATAAAATAAAAACAATTCACAGGAAAGTCTGTTGTGAAATTTGAAGAACAAACAAAAACTTTATCTTGCAGTTGCTCAGTTATAAAAAAACGTTGAATTATAAACTTAAGACATGCATTTCTAATCGGATCTTTATGAAGGCTATACAAAGTTTTGTGATTGATGGCTTGACTTCAGAACAGGCTCAGTTCCAGAATCAAATCACTGAGGGTGCTTCTGAAATTAATGAGGGTGCTTTAACCTCAATGCACATTTATTTTGACATATATTTTTATCCTGTCCATTGCTGTGGTCCAAAGAGTGCTCCCTTTGTAAGTACCAAAAATCTGTCACTAATCGTAGTTCATTCCAATTTCACAAAGTTCCATTGTGAACAATAAAGCTATTTGGACTGCACAATAAATCTCAAATTTTCACATTTTTCATAATAATGATAGGATTTGCAAGCATGCAAATCTCAGCACTGGACAAAACTCAAAACACATTTTTAGCGTTAAATGTAAACTTAAATGTCTCTGATTAGACACAGCATGCAAGAAATCAACAGGTATGCCTATGGCTACATTGCTTAAAAATAGTGTAAATGAAGACCTTTGACATTCTTTTGCCAAATGTGTTTCACCAATACGCTTTTACCTAAAAAGTGCTTAGCACTCTCTAACACCCACATAACACTGGGCCTGGTTCAGAATCTCCTTGATTGATGATGATGATGATGCATGTTAAATGGCACATTGAGGAGAATCATAACATCAGGATTCTTCAAATTTCAGATCCAGGCATTTCAGAAGGGTAGAAAAAAATGATTCATATTTTAAACTGGGAGTTGGTTTGAGTTCTTGCAGTACATTTTCATTGTAGAGTAATCTGTTATACAGTATATGTAAAGAACATTTTGACTCTCAATTTAAAACACCTTTTAATTACTCCTAAGACACATGGATATGTTCATGCATACACTGTATGTAGCATTTTCTTTATGTTTACAAGTGTTCACTTGCTAGTAAAAATTGATCAAAACAGTAATTTAGCAAAAATCTATATGTATGGTAATGGAGACAAACAAACAAACAAACTGAAAATATCCTCTACTTTCCTCTGCTGAAGTTGACAGCCTTATTACAGTTTTTGCCTATTGCTTACACACTTTTTGCAGAATTTGGCTCATTATGTCAAAACTCTACACACAAATAAATCAGACATAGCACTTGGGGATTAACAACTCACATCTATGCCAAAATGAAACACAGCAATCAAAACTTAACACTCCTTTCTAAAAATGAAATTCTTGCAACAAAACCATACACACAAGGACCATTTGAATTAGTCTTTCATATCACCCGCAACACACTGATGGGCTTTATATAAAACACTGCAGTCTTTGTGTTTGTATTTTTATTGTCATTTTCTCAAACTCAAAAGTAGAGTTTCTGTAATCAAACATTTTTACACAAAAAAAAAAACATTCATACAGAAATACAGAAAAATAAAATCAAATATCCTCAAATTTAGCAACAAAACAAAAGTAAAAAAAAAAAAAAACAGGGGGGCCAGGGTTTATGGATCCCGCCTTCTGTTCGGATCTGGCCACAAGACCTCATCAACATCACAAGCGATGTCCTCGCGGGCTAGGCATCGGGGAAAATATCGCCTTGTGTGCCGAATCCACCCTTGGATTGATCCCACTTCAATGTCTCCGCATGCCTCTTCCATTGCTTGCAGAAGAGTCATGCGGGCGTGTGGTTGCCGATCATATACTTTCCACCGCCACGCTGAAAAGAATTCCTCGATTGCATTTAGAAAAGGGCTGTAAGGGGGCAGGTATAAAACTGTAAAATTGTTATGGTTGTTGAACCAATCTCGGACCAGAGCTGCCCGGTGGAAACTAACATTATCCCAGATGATAACAAACCTGGGCTGTTCTGGTCTCTCCTGCACAACAGCATGTAGTGCATCTAAAAATGCAATGATCTGTTCTGTATTGAAGGGACCTAGAGTGGCATGGTGATGCAGGACTCCTTGGACACTAATTGCAGCACACAAGGTGATATTTCCCCCACGCTGCCCAGGGACATTCACAACAGCCCTTTGCCCAACTACGTTACGGCCCCGACGCCTGGTTTTGGCCAGATTAAAGCCTGCCTCATCCACGTAGATGAACTCATGTGGCAGTTCGGCAGCATCAAAATCCAGAACTGTCTGTATCAGAAAATATTGAGTAGTGTTACTGAAAACACATAAAGTAACTACAATGTCTAGAATTTCACACAAGTAGGTGCTGGGTTGGGTCAAGCTGCAGGCTGGGCAGGGGCAGCATAAACCGTCATTCCCACATCAATATATAGTATGTAAAGTAAAATGACACATACCTGCACATAATCATGGCGCAGATCCTTCACCCTGACACTGTTCCGCTCAAATGGCACCCTGTACAGCTGCTTCATTCTGAAGTTATGTTTCTTTAGGATGCGACTTAGTGTAGAAATGCTGACCCGGTTGATATGGTTGAATACATTTCTGTCTTCAATGATGCGTTGTTGCAACTCTCGAAGTCGGATTGCATTATTTTCTCTGACCATTTCTATGATGGCAAGCTCTTGTTGTTCAGTGAAGAGCCGTGCCCTTCCACCCTGAGGAGGTCGTCCAATCATTCTGTAGAAAATGCCACCACAAGATGTCATTGATTAGGTTCTTTTTCACATACTGTAATTTCAAACTGTACATAGTACTGTATCATCACAATGTTTTTCTCTTTTACATATACTTCACAGCACTACCTATTTCTGTATAGTACAGTTACTGTAATATGATACAGAATCATGTGACACATACAGTAGGTACAGTCTGGAGTGGAAACTTGAAGATATACCTGTTCTCCAGTCGGAATGTTCTTATTATCGATGCTACTGTGTAGCGACGGAGGTTAGGGTGGACTCTTTGCCCAGCCTCCCTCATGGACAGGCCATGATTTATCACATGGTCCACCAGAGTAGCCCTGATGTCATCAGACACACGTCTACGCACTGGTCCTTGTCTTTGTACTCGTCCTCGTCCTCGTCCTCTTCCACGTCCGAATCCTCTCCCTCTTTGTCCTCCTCTAACTCTGACTCTCATGGCCTCCATGCTTCCAAAGTTCTCAAAATGGTTTACCTGAGGCCTATTTGTAGTGCTAAGGCTCAGACCGATTGGTGTTCTGTTTTCTGTGCAAGTGTTTTCAGGTGTGTATGTAAGTGCCTACAATTGCCAGATTAGTTTTGCATTTTGAACAGAGTGTTAACCCAATGATAACAGGTGATTTTGTTTGTGAACAATGTGTCTAATGTAAGAAAACGTGTGTATTGTTTCGCAATAAGTGTGTCACAGATTTGCAAACAAAGTGCAAAGTTGACAATGTGTTTAAGCTATGGTTACACTGTGTTTAAAGTATGCTTCAAGAAGTTTAGGTATTGAGGCTTTGATCTAAGCATTCGGTTTTAGTGTTTAAGCAATGGGCAAAAACTGTAAGTACAACTGTCAGTTATGTCAAAATATAGTTGAGGGTGTTAAAATGAACGTACCTCAACACAGAATCTGATCTCCAACTGCCATCAAGAATAACAGATTACAGGAAACACACCAGTGGAAATTCAGCACATAAGCTGCTCTCTGCCTCACATCTCTTCTGCTGTTTGACATTTATGACGTGCATGAAAATCTCATTTCTGTAATTGTGCAGAATGGAGGATATTCATTTGATACATTATAAATTCCTCTTTTAAAATCTTTGAAGCACCTCTGAAATGCCTTAAAGGGATAGTTCACATTTAAAAATGAAAGTTCTGTCATCATCTTCTTACCCTTCATGCCAGTCCAAAATCATAACATTTTCTTTCTTCTGTAGAGCACACAGGAAACACTGAACATCTTGTGTAAACAGATGCTATTTTTTTTTCCGGTCTTTTGTGCATATGGGTCAGTTCAGCACTGTCATTTGTTCACACTGGAATCTGATTTTGGCCACATTTAAATATGATAATGTGAACAACCATATAAAAAAATCAAATCTGAGCAATAAATCAGAATTGAGCTAATAGAGCACTAATGCTTTTGGCAATGCTTTAAGCAAAGTCTATTGATTTTGTCAGTGATGGCACTGAAGATGGATGTGAAGCCCAGTCTTTGACCCACATGCCCTTGTGCTGAGTGTGACAGTTTTCTTTGTCATAGATGAAAGGTAGGCTATGTGCTAGCAAAACTTTAGCAGTATCAGGAAGATTCCCTGTCATTGTATGTTCACAGCCCTACAGTCTGCAGGGTTAAGATGAATTCAAGCTAAGAAATCAGGACTACATCTCTTCTCTCAGACATATGAAAACACTGAGGACATCTGAGGACTTGTGTCCAGTGGAGGTTTAACTTGTTTAAAATAAAGTTTCTGCTGAATGGCTCTTATCAGACTGCTGACTTTATTTCCTGAGCCTGTCAGCATATTCTTCTCTGTGCCAGTCACTTTACAAGCATCAGACACTTTATACGCCGATGTGCATACTACTGTCAAAAACCCTTTTCCACTATAAAGTTTCCATGGATGTTAAAGGTTCTTTATGAAGCAATAAATGCCAAAACAGCTTAGGCCTGTATTTTCACAACTAATTGGCATCTAAATGTATCTGCTTTTACATATGGACCACATAGGCAACATACATTGTTTTTTTACAAACCCTTTATTCTGAACAAAACAAAATCTACAAAGCACCAATAAATAAATAAATACAAATAAAAAAACTAATATATATTTGTATTTATTAATTTATTCATGAAAATAAAGTATTCATAAATATTCATCTCCAAAGATGTATATACAGAAAATTAATGTATCTTTTTTAATGTATCATGTATCAAAATCATTTTTTTTTTTTTACTAAAAGCCTTA
>NC_133375.1:15499895-15523543 GCF_049309525.1 Garra rufa
CATGCCCTTCCATGGGCGTCATCTTAATACTGAAATCTTTTACTGCTGATCCCCCCTTAGGGAATCACACTGCATAATAAGCTACTGCCTCCAGCCTAAAGACTGCAGGGGGCAACTAAGAGAGTTTTAGCAAGGAGGCATTCTGATGCCGCTCATCCACCTTGAGTATACTGCAGTATATATCTGCACTTTCACCTCCAGCTTACAGTACTGGAAGAAGGTTACAGAGAAAGTGGGAGGACAAAATCCACTTTACACACTGTCAATTCACCAATTCCATCAGGAAGCATGCTAACATAGATGCATATGCATCTACACTGTCATCGCCAGCTTACAGTGCTGGAGGGGGTACTGCAGAAAGCAAGAGATGACAGAGTGGGATGCTGCTGGCAAATCAGTACACTCTTCTGCTCTGTCAGCATCCTAAAATTTCCAGCATCCTAAGTTTCCTAGACTGAGGAAGAATTGCATCGCCTCCATCTTGCAAGGAGGGGTTGACAGATAAGAAAATGTGATACTAATAGTGATTCAGGCCATTCTAAATAAATAAACAGACATTATGTCAGTTTCTCTCATGCCGAGTTCAGACTACATGATTTTAGCCCCAATTTTGACTCGCCGACAGGTTTTGAGAAATCGCCGACAAATGCGCGAAATCACAGGCAAATCGGTGCTCGTTCACGCGAGTGACAATCACACAGTGTGAACTATCAAGACACGATCTGAGAGAATCGCCGACGTGTCGCCGACACCTGTGAGATATTTGGCATGCTAAATATCTGGGCCTGTCGGCGATTCAAAATCATGCCGTGTGAAATGGGATCTGACTGAAATCACACCGGCGATTACCTACAGCCAATGAGACAGCAACATCCAGGCCAGTGGGAAGTTGGGGGAGGAGTTACGAGGTATAGACCACAGTGTCAACAAGCATAGCTTCGGCTTTTTTTCTTTTCTTTTTGCTGCAAATGAGTGCACATGCAATTTGTATGACAAGCTACTTGCGGGCTGCCATTTTTTTATAATAATGCTAGTCTCACATGAGAACTTGCATGCCTGACCTCGCGTTGTTTCCATGTCACTTCTCGCGTGTGTTTGGTTGTGAGACGTAGTTTGCGGACAGGAACAAAGTTGTCGGCGATTCTTCCTATTGTAAAGTCATGCAGTGTGAAACCCCCTGTCGCCGATCCATCGTGCAGTGTGAACACAGCAGTGACGGAATGCTACCCCAGATAGTCATGCAGTGTGAAAACGTCTCAGGTTACGTATGTAACCCTGGTTCCCTGAGGGAACGAGACACTGCGTCCTGAAACGCTATGGGGAACGCCATTGGCGGGCCGCACTCTGAGTCATGTCCAACGTCCAATGAGAAACGGGAGTGACGTCACAGGCGCGGTGACGTCACCGACCAGGAAGTATAAAAGCACGTGCGTTTGAAGCCGGCGTCAGCTTCAAAGGAATGAAGCGAGCGCAGCAGGGATGCGGGAATTATGGTCCGAGACGCAGTGTCTCGTTCCCTCAGGAAACCAGGGTTACATACGTAACCTGAGACGTTCCCTTCCGGGAACTCTACACTGCGTCCTGAAACACTATGGGGAACGAGGTATCAACGCCCCCATAATTTCCGCACCCTGCCTAGTGTCTGCTAGAACAAGGGTGGAAAAGAAAGCGTTCAGATACAAACCTCAGCCTGGGGAACCTGCCAGGACATGGGTGGTAGTACATCTCTGACTGTGGAGCCCACCAGATCAGAGGGAAGAGAAACCTCGGCCCTCGAGCCCACGAGGTCATGTCATCCTTCGTCTGGTCTCGCAAGACCGAGAAGGGACAGTGTCTAGAAATACTTACCTGATGAGACACTGTGGTAACTCCGCCTGGTGATCTTGCCAGGACGCGAGTGGTAATCCACCTCTGTCTGTGATCCATCACCAGACAAGAGGGATAATGAGCCTCGGCCCTCAGGCACTCGAGGAGAAATGGTGGTCCTTTGTCTGCGTTTCAGCCAGTACAAGAGGGACACAAGAAGTGCCTGGTGATCTTGCCAGGGCACTGGAATTCATCTCTGTCTGTGATCAACCACCAGACAAGAGGGATAAATAGACCTCGGCCCTCAGGCACACGAGGATAGGGTTTTCAACCCGCTGCCTGTCATATGACCAGTGCAGGGGGAGAAGTGCTCCTCGGCCCTCAGGCACACGAGGAGAAGTGGTAGTCCATTGTCTGCATTACAGCCAGTACAAGAGGGACATAGGGAGTGCCTGGTGATCTTGCCAGGGCACAGGAATTCATCTCTGTCTATGATCAACCATCAGACACGAGGAATACAGGCCTCGGCCTCGGGCACACGAGGCAGGATAACACACCACTTGCCTGGGAGGTGCTGGGCCAAGATGGTGGGGATACATCTCCTGTCTGGGGACCTGCCAGACCAGGAGGAACAATTATTGAGGAGAATCATACGCCTTTGTCTGGGGAAATTGCCAGAGCGAAAGGGGTAGAATCTCTTTTCCTTGTTAGAAGGAAAGCGCCTTTTGACCTCTTGAGCCTAGCCTTTTTGCTAGGGCTGAAAGATGACTGAGCCCGGAGTGGCTCTGAGGTCTAGTTCGTAGAATCTGACGAACGTTAGAGGTGAGGACCAACCCGCCGCACTGCAGATGTCCTGGATCGGGACACCTGCCATCAGAGCTCTGGAGGCTGCGACGCCTCGAGTAGAGTGAGCCTTGACTCCCATCGGGGATGGGAGACCAGAGGACTCGTATGCAGTAGAGATGGCATCAACGATCCACTTACTGATAGTAGGCTAGGAAGCCGGGCATCCCCTCTTAGGGGGGCCATAACAGACAAAAAGTTGCTCTGATTTACGCCACAGGGCCGCTCTGTGGACGTAAGTGTCTAGTGCTCTTACTGGACACGTCGAGTTATACTTCCTCTGGTCGTGCTCCACGAATGGAGGAGGATAAAACGCTAGAAGCGTTATTGGCTGTGGTGTTGCTGATGGGACCTTGGGTATGTACCCAGCTCTTGGGTAGAGGAATGCTTTGGCCAACCCTGGGGCAAAGTCAATGCAAGAAGGGGCCACTGAAAGGGCCTGCAGGTCCCCGAGTCTCTTAAGAGAAGTTAGCGCCAGCAGCAGTGCTGTCTTTAAGGTAAGCATCCGATCGGAGGCCTCCTCCAGAGGCTCGAAGGGAGGCTTTACACAGCGCCTCCAACACCACAACTAAGTCCCATGTAGGGACTCTCAGTCTTGCACGAGGCCTCAGCCTGAGTGCACCGCGGAGGAAACGTGAGACCGCCATGAAGGGCGTGGTAAGCCGATATAGCCGCCACGTACACCTTCAAGGTGGAGTGAGCTAGCCCAGCGGACAAACGAGTTTGCAGGAACTCCAGCACTGTACCAACCGGGCAGTGGACTGGGTCTAAATGGCGTTCATGACACCATGACGCAAACAGGTTCCACTTTAGGCCATAAAGTTTCCTCGTAGAGGGAGCTCTGGATTGAAGGATGGTCTCAACAACCTTGGTTGGGAGACCACCATACTCGGGCCGGCCAGTACGGGGCTACTAGCAGCAGCCGTACTTCGTACCGGCGCACTCTTTCCAGAACTCCCGGGTTTTTATGCTCCCGTCCAGCAACCCCGACACGTGTACAACTTGCCCATCAAGCCTGAAGTTATTTTAGGCGGCCTGGAAAGCAAAGACAGAACTTTTAAGGATGATGCCAGGCTGGGTGACAGATAGCTGACTAGCGTCTGTTCAACCCGTGGCATCATCTTTTCTTTCTAGTTTTTCCCCTGATCTAGACAGCTCAGTGTGCAGATCGGGGAAGAACAGAAAGCTCCGATTTGGAAGTGCTAACTTAGCTACTGCATAGTCAGCACGTCCAACAACTCCTCATACCGAGGCGATCAGGGGGGGCGGTTGAATACTTTTGACAACGTTCTCCACATCAACCTCCTCGGAGGAAGATAGGGGAAATGTTGAAAACTCTTTCTGGATGGAAGTAGCCGCATTGCGGGCTTCCTTATCCAGTAGGGGGTTTTCCGATCCACCAGATAGGGAAAGAGATAGGGGATCACCCGTCTCAACTCCCTCCAGCAGATCTAGCTGCGAACCCCATGAGTGCAGCTGCCGCTCCGCCTCGACGGAAGCGGGGCCAGACCCGCAGGGAACGCTGACGAAAGCCCCCTCCTCAAAGAGGGCTTTCCGGGAACGGAGCAACCGCAGCGGCATTAGCTCGCACTGCGGGCAGCCAGCCCCCTCAAGGGCTGACCTAGCGTGCTCCGCTCCCAAGCAGACCACACATAGATCGTGTGTATCCCCACCAACAATGAAACGTTGGCAGGGAGGGACACACTTTCTATGTGGCTGCTGAACCGCCTTTCTTCTTTCGTTCTTAAAAGAACGTTTTCCCCCAGGCATACTGCTCAAATAAAATTAGTGCAAACTGGCACTGAAAAACAGCAGTATGGGACAGACAGACATAGAGCGCTCTCGCTGAATGACAAAAGCTGACGCCGGCTTCAAACGCACGTGCTTTTATACTTCCTGGTCGGTGACGTCACCGCGCCTGTGACGTCACTCCCGTTTCTCATTGGACGTTGGACATGACTCAGAGTGCGGCCCGCCAATGGCGTTCCCCATAGCGTTTCAGGACGCAGTGTAGAGTTCCCGGAAGGGAACATCTGTGACGCGATTGCTTTAAAAATCATGCAGTTTGAACTCGGCATTAGATTTCTCTTAAAAGGCTTAGAGTGTTCAGACTTGCTAGTAGAAGTAACATCCCTGAGATCCTTCTTGGGTTATCTTTAGACATGCCTCTTCACTCCCTGACTCTTAGAAGTGGGAGTGTGGGCAGCCATGCTTTCCTTCTGGCCATGCCTCCTAGAACTAAGACCTAATACCAGGTCAGAAGGGTTTGGAAGGACTAAAGAAACCAAGGCATTGAATGAACTTTTTTTAAACGGTACAGATTGAAACCTTGCCTCTCTGAAAAAAAGCTTTTATTGTGTTATGATGAGTGAGTGGAACTCACAAACGTATAAACCCTTAGCAGAGCAGTTTTAACAGGATCATAATCCAAATTTATCAACCTTCACTGAAGTAGCAGTGACCACATCTCTTTGGGCCCTCTGAGGGTGGCTCGGCTGGCAAAATCTGCATGTTCACCCATCTTTGGTACAACTTGCCTTTCAATAGATGCTTAGTATTAGGAGATCTTACAACACAAAAGAAATCTGCAATCTGTAGAAGTTCATAATGCAGCAGTAGTCATAGCATGTAGCAGTGCCATGGGACATCTGGTCAGGCCGCAGCTGGTTCTGTCAGTCTCTTGTTTCACTCTCTCATCAGGAGAGGATTTTGAAATGTAAATGAAACTCATGACAGACTGCTGTCCAACATTACACCCAAGACCTCAACCTTGGAAGATGACAAACATTAAGAATATTGGTCAAATAATTGAAAGTGAAAGAATTGGCAGTGCATGGAGGTGTGCAAACTGTAGTGGACTGTAATGAACAACTTATTCACTTAGAATATTTAAGGAATAACATTTGTTCTCAACCAACACACTGCTGGGCCACATTCAAACCCTGTGTCCCTGTGGGGGGACCATAGTTCTTACAGTTGCTCTGCCAAAACAAGAAAGATACTTCTGCATCTAGTTTTCACTATTTTCACAGTGTTTTTTTTTTTTTTGTCTTGATCAAGACAAAATATTTTAATTTGTGATGGCCTCAATCTTGTCATATCTTTCTCTCTTATTCCTGACAGTATGAGTACTTTAATGCAGTGCTGATCAATGAAATGGATGAGGAGGGCAAGACTCTGGAGCTGGGTGGAGAATTCATCTTGCAGCCAAATGAACATTTCAACAATCTGTCTGTAAACCTCAGCCTCAGTGTTGTCCAGGTTCCAACTAACATGTACAACAAAGGTATGTCCAGCACTGCATATGCTAGACAAATCATCGCTGTAAGATGACATGCACAACAAAAGGATGTTTACAGTACTTTAGGTTTATATAGACATTTGTTTAGTGGTTAGTTCCAGTGCCCAAATTTGATTGGCCAAGTAATGTTCTAATACTGCTGATGTTTCATATAACAACACTGGAATGTTTCACTGATTGTGATCATGTGTAGCTGTACTCCTAATTCTTACCATAAAACGAATAATTCCAGTTATTGATTCTGATCAGTCAGCAGCTGTGTTTTATTCATGATAAAGCCATGACTATGACTGCTATACCCAATGGTTCTGTGTATCACTGTGCAACTCCTCTAGCAAACACTCTTAGCAACATAAACAATCGCGTCTAAACTGGTCCATGTATAATAATTTTGTTTCAGCAAAATTAACTTTTTTGTTTAATGAATTATGAGTGACTCCTGCTGGTGTTATGTTGCATCATCCCCCTTTAATTTTGAGATCACGCCCTGCCTTATCAAAGAAAAGGTATTAAATAATTAATGACACAGCAGATAAGAAATTCTCTGTTTTTATGTGAGCTCCACACGATTATTCTCTTGCCGTTTACTGTTGCTGTTAGAACAATTTAGTAGTGGAAGGACAGAATTTAATGCTTACTTCAAAACTTAATATTCAAAAAAGTAACATATTAATACGTACATTTTTGTTTTTAATTATTTTTATTGTGTGCTAACTGTTTTATAAAAGCAATATGGTACTCGATGCATGCCTAACAATGCCCTTCAGCCATGATAGTTATTCACTGTATACCATAGTCTTTTGTTTCTTATTACTTAATACTGATGAAATTGTCTCTAGGTTACATATGTAACCATGGTTCCCCATGGGGAACAAAACAAGCACAAGAAAAGGAAGCATAAAAGTGCACTGGCAAATGCACATGTTAGCTTCTGATGAAGCAAGTGCCTGCAGGGGTACAGGAAGTATGGCAATGAGACGCAGTGTTTCGTTCTCCTCAGGGAACCATGGTTACATACGCAACCTAGAGATGTTCCCCTTCAAGAACTTGAGCTGCATCGAAACGCTTTGGGAACGAGAATACCCACTGCGCCATACATGCAAGACTCTGTATCTGGTGAGCACATCAAGACGAGAGAACTCGGGAACCAGGATGGATGTCAGGTCCAGGTTGTAGAGGTGTAGAGGCGTAGAGGTGGGCACTGTAGGATATTACCCAGGTTTTGGGTAACCATGCCCGGGGCAAACTCCAGGCACGAGACTAAATGTGCCTGAAGATCCCCCATCCTATTTAGGGAGGAAATGACGAGGAGGATGTCTTCAACGTGAGGAACTTGTCTCTAACCTCCCCAGTGGGTTCAAAGGGGGCATTGCACAAGGCCCTCTTGATCCACTGCCAGGTTCCAAGTAGGCAACTTCCACTTCAAGGCGTACTTTTTTCTTCGTGGCGGGAGCTCAGGACTGAAGTATTGTCTCAACAACCTCAGTTGTGAGACCTGGTGCTAGGAGCTATGCCCCCTCAGGTTCCACAACTCCGGACAGGGGTAAAGGATGGTGCCCCCCGCCTTAGAGAGGAGGTCCCTCCTGATTGGAATCACCAGCTGAAAGCCATTGAGGAAGGACACAAGGTCCGAGAACCACACTTGGGCCTGCCAGAATGGGGCTACCAGCAAAAGACGGATCTCGTCCCGGCGCACTGTCTCCACCACGGAAAAGGTCTCATGTACAGCAGGCCAAAAGGTATCACATTGGACGCAGCTGCCATCAGACCTAACAATCTCTAAAACAGTTTGACAGTGAGTGACTGGCCTTCTCTCACTCTCCTGACTGCTGTGAGAATCATTTTGTTACGAGCAGGAGACTGACATGCCTGCCTCATTGTCGAATCCCACACCACGCCCAGATAAGTGGTCCTCTGTGATTGACAAAACACACTTTTCTTAGCATTTAGACTTAACCCCATACCTTTCATATGGGTGAGGATGACACCTCAATGCTGAATCGTCTGCTGCTGAGACTGTGCTAATATTAGCCAGTCATCGATGTAATTCAGTATGCGGATGCCCTGGAGTCGCAGTGGAGCCAGAGAAGCATCCACACACTTGGTGAAAGTGCGGGGTGAGAGTGACAGGTGGAACGGAAGAACCCAATACTGGTAGGCTTCGCCCCTGAAAGCAAACATCAGGAACTTCCTGTGTTGAGATCTATCGTGATAAACCAGTCCTCAGACCTCATTTGAGACACAATCTGTTTGATAGTCCGCATCTTAAAACGAAAGCATTTGATAGCGTGGTTCAACAGACACAGATCTATGATCCTTCTTTGGAACGATGGAGTAATGACTGTAGAACCCAGACTCTCTCTTAAGAAAAGGGACCACCTCGATGGCCTTCTTCCTCAAGAGAGCATCTACTTCCTGTTCCATTACCAGAGCCTGCTCAGGGCCCACTAGTGTGGGAATGATCCCGTTGAAACGAGGCGGATTAGAACAAAACTGGATTCTGTAGCCTCTTTTTGCAGTCTTCAGGATGTAAGGTAATTACATATTAATTTAGCTCAAAGGGAATTGATTATGATTCAATAGGGAATTTGAACAGAATCGCTGTTTTACGGCTGTTCAGAGTCGGCGCGCGATTCATGGAACGAGCCGTATAACAACTCTGCAATGGATATTACTATCCAGAATATAGTGAAAACACTATATATTAGCACAGTAGCAAGTTGGCCGTTTAAGACATTAACTTGTAAGCACAAAACACAAGATACTTCTGTTTTCTATTAAAATAAGATTTTATTGGATAAACCTAAGACATACAAACTAATCTTACACATAAACACACACATTCACACAGGTTGCAGAAAGAGAAAGTGAGGAAAGAATGAATTTAAAGGAATTAAAATATGAAGTCCCAAGTTTATAGCAATATGTGCAATTGCTTAGACCTGAACAACCATCAATCACTTAATTAACCCTTGTATTGAGTCTCTCAATGAGGTAATTAAACTTTATATCAAATGCACCAGTTCAGCTAGAATCTGGAGGTTGTAATTGCGTTGCTTTTGTGTTAAGGGAATTCCTTTCGTCGCGTCATTCCAGAAAGGGGGTTCCCAAGGTTGCTGATTGGTTGGAAGTTCTGTGGTCGTTCGATGTGAAGTCTTGGGCATTGGCTGATGATGCGGAGTTGTGCGCTGGTTAAAGTTCAGGTGGGCACAGACGTTTGGGTCACAGCTTGCGGCAAAACTTAACTAGAACACGAAACTCTCTGCGGAAAGAAATAAAATAATTAAAGTAAAAGACAGAAGTGTAATGATCTCCTCATGTTTCCTTTAGAGGAGCAGCTGGCATGCGTGAACAAGTGAGAGAGAGAGAGAGAGATTTGATGGTGTCCTGATTATTAAAACTCAGCTTTTGGACACATCCCAAATGGTGTCTTGACCAATTAAAACATTGTCCTAACTCTGGGTACTGCTAGTTTCTCCTCCCAAAACATACATCACAATGTTATCTTATCAGTCCCGTGGTCCCAATTTTCCTGCTCTTTGCAGAGTCAAATTTGGACGTGATTTCTATAACAAGACTATAATACATTTTACAAAGAATTGAACTATAGAAACATTTCAAGAATGCAATTTCAAGCTCAGGCATACCAAACAGCAAAATAAACCATTAGCTATTCAATAGTTATTAAAAGGGACATACACAACGAGTGATTAAAACATAATAGGCAAATATATGGGTTACATAAATGATTGGAAGTTATGCATAGAAATTATGAGTTGCTCATAAGTTCTTTTAGCAACATTTTAGGTGCATATATACATGAATAGGCAGTTTTCTGTGCCGAATTGGGAACGTGAGGGTACGTTCTCTGAGCTGGAAGGTCGAAAGGTTAGGAATGGAATCTCAGTCTCTGTCCCCTGGGTGGGGGAGCCCACCAACCAAAATCTCTAAAGATTTTCCTCATGTGATGTTTATGATGTGCATCTCTTTGACCATTAATCTTGGTTACTTGCCCCAAATTTGACAATCTCCTTCTTTGGAATTATCAACAAGTGTCCATGTGTGTTAACCCTCTGGGGTCTGAGGGTGTTTTGGGGCCCTGAAGAAGTTTTGACATGCCCTGACATTTGTGCTTTTTTCAGTATCTTAAAACATTTTAATGGTTAAATTAAGATTACATTGTAATCAGCACATATTGGGCTTCAATAATATGCAAGCAACATTAATGTGCATGTTTGTGTTTTTGAGAAAACTATGTTTATGCGTGGTTATTGAAAATCTAAAGTTTTGAAGTCACTGAAATAAGGCAATGAAGCACATACAGAACATTTGTCATCAAGACTGTTGAGAATATTTAGCAATTCACACCTGAGAGACAAAAGAGCCCTCCCTAATGGCCCCATCAATGACTGACTTGACTACAGCAGGTAAGAGACAATGTAAGAAGATTCAGAGAATGTAGTTTTAGATTATTTGTATTTTATTTACAACACTGTATAACCAAAACATACATAATGAAGGTCAAAGACACATTATTGAGCTCCCTCATCTAACCACACAGATTTGCACAGACTTTGTGGCATTTCTGAAAACTTTTTCTGAATTCAGTTCAACAAATGGAACAAGTAAATCTTACCTGATATTTAAGTGCATGCACTTAAAAAAATACAAAAAAAGTCAAAAACTTGTTTTACACTAGGATATCAGTGTAGTTGAACATCTGAAGTTTGTAGCACTCTCAGAGGAAAACAGTTTGAAGGGACTCAAGGGAAAGACAGCAAGATTCATCTGTTGAGCAGGTTTCAGATCACTAAAAAAACAAACAAAAAAAACAAACATATGTGAGCCTATTCATATCAGGATCATCTGTCAGTATACAGTCATAGACTCTAGCATTTGTACTAATGTAAAAAAGGACATGTAATATCTGAGAAACTAATAATTATCTTTTATCACTATATTACTAATAAACACGATGTAAACATACATTCAGTGTAAGCACTCATATTACTTTTACACCCTACTGTTATACAATAAAATAAATAAATAAATAAATAAATTTGATTCTAAAGTCATAAACATATCGTCATAAATGCATCTTACAGTCATAAACGCATCGTTTTCTAGAACATTAAAAATATCCTGGCATCGTGAGAGATGCAATGCAATCAAACGTACTTCATAATGTTTCATTTGATATAGTCAGGAATTATAGTTTGGAATAAGTCTAACTAGTAAAATGTGTACATGTTTTGTCAAAGTAAATAACAGCGAAAGCTAGTATGAAAATGAAAGTAAGACTTACTCATGTAAATGTCTCCTCCTGCTGGGTTTGCGTTGCATCACGTCCTTCTTCTGATCGAGGTAAATATAAGTCTTATTCCTCACAGCACGTCTTATTTCAGAAACGAACTGTAACCAAAATTAACTTGAAAAGGCATGTTGCTTTGTTTGTGGTGATGTGGAAGTTTCCTTGCATACAGATACTTTGCCGCGCTTGTAGCACATGGCTAATTTGAATACCGAAGGGATTTCGCTAGTGGGCGTGATCAAATTAAAAATAATAAGCTGCAACTGGATAGACTAGACATCTCCTTGGTTTCATATAGATTACTTTATCACAGAATATTTGTTTTTGATAAAACTTACGTTTAAAAGCATAAATCTCAAGCTTTCTGTAGATACCACTTTTCTGTTTGTGTGCCGAGTATTCACCGAGTTTGAACGATTTAAATGACGCATTTCTGAAAGCAGTTCGCGGAGACAGAGAAAACAGAGAAATCACCCTGTTTGTTTTCTTTATTCTAAAAAACACAACATTCTGTTGTTCATGTGAGTGTGCACAAATAAAAGTAAAAACTTTACAGTTTCCAGTGATGTATAGCTCTAATTTGTATGATTGAAACCGACAGAGTATTTTTAGTCTCTTTTGCACTGATCATAAAAAAAGTAAGCTCGTCACGCCTGCGTGACGGCCGACCTCAGAGGGTTAATGTTGCAAGTTGTTCAAAGCTCCTAGTTAGTCGGTTAGGTTTGCTTCAAGCTGGCTGGCACCAAGGTATCAAACATCAAATTTATGACGGGGCCTCTTGTGGAATTTGGAAGTGTTTTTAAAACTTCGAATTGAATCGCCTGAATTGTCTGTTTCGCACCGAGATCCTACAAGGACTTATTGTGAGACATTTGGCAGAAGTTTCCACGCTGCCAGAAAGTCTACTAAGAGATATACAGCCTGTCTAAGCTGGCCTCTTGTGTGGCTAGAGGTGTCACTTTGGAGGCCTGAAGCGGATGACCGGCATTCCCATGCTGTACCATTGCCGGGCAGCATCTAGGAAATTCGCTCGTTGGAGCCCACTGAGCCCTAAAGCACCAGGGGTGGCAGGGATATCAGAGTGGCTCCCTGAGAACACTGAGGAGGATTGGGCACCGTATACTGAGGTGTGTACCTCTCCTCAGGGTCCTGACGCAGGTAATCTAAACTGCTTGTCTGAGGTTTTCTTGGTGAGGATGACGGTCCACAGATCGTAACGCTCCGCTTTTGGCTTTGGAGGTATGAGGAGCTTGACGGCTGGGGCTGCTCCCGCTCAGCAGCCCCGAGAATCTCGCTGTGAGGGAGGAAGCCCTGGAATGCCTGAAGAGGCCAGAAGGTAGTAGTTCGGACAGATTCAACCATAGATGCCGTTCTGTGGCCACCAGAGCTGCCATGGAACGGCTGATGACTCTGGCTGTTTCCTTGGTGGTATGAAGGGACAAGTGGCCCGACGCAGTCCCTCAACTACGTTGGATTTCCTTTCCTCCTTCTCATCAAGGTATTTTAGCAGGTCGGCCTGGTAAGACTGCAACACTGCCATTGAAGAATGTAAGGCCTCGACGTGAAGGTTGCGATCCTCTTGACAACTGTCTACACTGTGCCTCGGCAACAGCAGGATCGTTGCCAGTGGGATTGTGAGCCTGGCCAGTCTCATCAAACATGGCCAGGCGGGAGCGGGGCATGCAGAGCGAGAGAACTGGGGACTGACTGTCACGATTGTGAGAGTGCAGTAGAGTAACTAGCACATGATCAGTGGAGCAGTGTTGTTTGTCAATAAGGTCCAGTTGGTTGCCTGTTTTGTGAGTAGCCAAAGTTAACACTGTCTTGAGATCAAAAGAGGCAAGAAGAGTGGAAGTTTGCAGCTTGAGATTTATGTTTTGTTATTTTCTTTTGCAGTGCACACACCACAGACGTGCTCACTGAAGAGCAGAAACTAACATGTGCATTTGCCAGTGCACCTTTATTTTTCCTGGTTGCTCACGTCACCCCGCACGTGATGTCTCGCTTCTATTGGACTGATTCCAGGTGTGCTTCAGAACATGGTCATGCAGAAGGCCTTATCAAAGCTTTTCGATGCAGCTCGAGTTCCTGAAGAGGAACTGCAACTCAACTTAATTAAATATTACATTTTAAGATACTAAAGTTTATTGTTATGTCAATCAGAAATACACACTCCACCTTAAAAGATTAGCATTGGTGCCACAATACAGATTTGTAGTAACAATACAAAAAATTATGGAATTCAGAAATGGATTTAAAATTTGTAGTCATTTTTTTGACTTGATTATTTCCATTTAATTTAATTTAATTTAGGGAGAGTGTTAAGGTTTAATAATCTGTTATGTTGGGATTTACAGGGGTTTCTGTTATACTGATGTTTTGTAAGGTTACCGTCATGGTAAAGAATAGAGTCTGTGGATTATATCGAAGATGGGCTACAAACTCTCAAGGCTATATATCAGGGGTGGGGAATGTTGATCCAGGAGGGCCGGTGCAGAGTTTAGCTCCTTGATTAGCTTGTTCAGGTGTGTTTGATTAGGGTTGGAGCTAAACTCTGCAGAGACACTGCAGGATCAATGTTCCCTACCCCTGCTATATATGCTGAATTTTGTCTAACTATACAAGCAGGTGTATAGATATAGTCTCTTTGGTAGTTCCCATTCAGTCGGTCTACTCGGTACAACGCATTACTATGGGATATCGCGCTCCTGTGCCGTCTGCTGAAGACACATATAATCACGCCTGAAAGGCAATTGACACATAACGACGTGGGTGGGGCCGCCTGCCCACAGCATATAAATGCAGTCGTATGTGTCATTCCCTTTGTTCTTCAGCTCTTCACCGTGCTGCTAGGACACATCACGCCACATTCACGAGAGAAAACCCACTGTGGTGATCCTTGTTGAGGCTAAGCAAGAAACAGACAAACGAAGAAGAGAGTTATTAAGCTCGTGTTTAGCTACGCTAACTCGGGCTAGATAGCTCTTTTTCGAGTAGTTATGTCACAACAAAAGGAAAAGTTTCGAGCTCAAGTTTAGCACAGCTAACAAAAGGCTAATGAACTTTTTCCTGATCAACGTTTAAGCGTAGGATCTTACCCCTGTCTAATTGCATGTGGGTGTTTATGGTCACAAGCACGATCCGCCGGAGAGTTTGGGACCCGTCCACGCTAGTTGGCTCTCTCCAAACCCGGTGGGTGTGTGCACTCCCAGCCGTTCTATCATTCCGCACTCAAGCGGCGTGTAGCGCGTGCTTGGTGGGGCAGTGGCCAAACACGATCCGCTTCAGTCTTAGGACGCCGTAAGGCTTACATGATAGGGTTCCTCTGGCTGCCCCGAAGTCTGAGCATGAACTGTTTCGCTAGATGTGAACGAGACATGCTCTGATTATATTTTTCAAACAGGGCAGATCGCGGCTCCCCCTCACTGCTCTCTGAGGCGGTGGATGGAAGTGAGGCGATCAAGGACTCTAGCAGGTGTCTGTATTTGGACAGCGATGGCAAAGTTTGTCAGTGGCTTGACGCTCCTCCGATACGGAGAAGCTCGCGGGTAGCGTTGACACCTGTGGAAGCAGTAATGACAACCTGTCGGCCGTAAAAATCCTGCAAAGTTGGTGAGTGCGGTTTTAAAGTATGTGTTCATCATACAGAGCCTCGTGTGTTCATTTGTCAAAACAATCACAGTACAGGAGGACAATTTACCTCACAAACAGGCCATGTACCGATAGAAGAGGTAAATGCAGTGATATGTAATATCCAGCAAAAGGAAAAATGCTGGAGAGCTAATTCTCTCGGTCAGCCTCTAGCAGTGGCGCGCGCGCCCTCTAACGCCGTGACTTCTTCGCACGATTCCAATGGGGTTATCTGCTGCGCTTGTTTTCGCGCGCCTCCCGGTTCGGCGGAGTAATTGCAACTCCGATGTCCGAGCGGGCTTCCCCAAGGCTGACGGAGGAAATCCATGCTCTCTCAGCAGGGCTAACACCGTGACTTCTTCGCACAACTCAGGTGTTGCCGCAAGGGAAAATGGAGGAAAAGGGTTGTGTTAGCCATTACTTCCTTCCCCTAAAGAACTGTTTTAGGGGGTTTTCCACCCTAGCTTAGATTCACAGCTGTTGAACAAGCTGTTGAACAAGCAATGTTAATGTTCATGGTTGGCTTACATCGGTGCATTTGCCCGATCCATATGGCCACCCGGGGCACAGAGTATTTCTAAAGTCTCCATCAAGGCGGTTGCCTACTATTTTGTTTGGGTCCCTAACGTCGCGCATATCTGAAGGATGTGCAGAAGCGGTGTGGCTGTGAGATTATTCGCCAGTTTGGGCGACCTGCCCCTTGCTGCAGACAGCAGGAAACAAGCAGTGTTATAAACACGTACAGTTGCTTTCCATTTACGAGCTCTCGTCTTGATGAGTTTCAGAAGACCTTGCTGGCTCAGAGCCGTGGCACCTTATATCTCAGTCGAGATAGAGAGGATTATCGCTGGTGTCTCGTTCAGTTTCTGCTGAAGAGACGAGTGCGTTTTTTTGCTTAAAGTACTGAGACTGCTGGGGCTCATGGCTTCAATAGCAGAAGTACGGCGTGGGTTCCAGCGCTGAGCGCTGTATACCACCTGACATTTAAGCAGACATGTGCCGGTGTAGCGTGGAGGTGCGTTCAGGCACTGATCCCCCGGGGAAACCCGAATCTGTTAACAGAGGGGATCCCCTAGACAGGTTACGTCATGTGTAATAGTTTTGACAGATGCGTCACGACATGGACGTGAAACTCTAAAAGAGTTGCCAAATAAACCGGAGAAGTTCTCCTGATACCAACACACTTGGCTCAGCAGGGTAAACGTGTGAGTCAGAATGAAAAATATAAATCTTTTTGCATCTGCAGCACACACACACTGCCCGTTGTTTGCATGATATGGACAAGGGGGCCCCACTGGAGGGTGAAAGCTCCGTCTCAGGTCTAGCCCAGGACTCTGCTGTGCGTATTCCCACTGAGGGAACTGAGGCAGCTCACCCTGGACAGGGTGACAGGGTCTGTCACTGACTTTGGGGGCTTCTTGCTCGGCAGCAAAGACAAGGAACGTGAGCATCACGACATTGCTTTTAAGTGCACCGTGGTGTCTGTTCCCTTCCGGGAACTCGAGCCGCGTCATGGAACGCTATGGGGAACGCCATTGGCGGGCAGCACTCTGAATCATGTCTACAACCAATGAAACGACGGGAGTGACGTCACAGGCGCGGTGACGTCAGCGACCGGGAAGTATAAAGCACGTGCGTTTGAAGCCGGCGGCAGCTTTTGTCATTCAGCGAGAGCGCTCTGTGTCTGTGTCTGTCCCGGTCATACTGCTGTTTTTTCGTGCCAGTTTGCACGGCTTTTATTTGAGTAGTATGACTTCTAAAATGCAACCAAAGGGGGAAAGAAAGTTAAGAAACTAAGGCGGTACAAGCAGCCACATAGATAGTGTGTTCCTCCCTGACAATGCTTCATTGCTGGTGGGGATACACACAGTCTATGTGTGGTCTGCTTGGGTGTAGAGCACGCACAGTCAGCCCTTGAAAAGGCTGACTGTCCACAGTGTGAGCGTCTTCCACTGCGGGTGCTCCGTTCCCGGAAGGCTCTCTTCGAGGAGGGAGCCTTCGCTAGCGTTTCTCGCGGGTCTGGCCCCGTTTCCGCCGAGGCGGAGCGGTAGCTGCACTCGTGGGGATCGCAGCTCGATCTACTAGAGGGAAGGGAGACGGGTGATCCCCTATCTCCTTTCCTACCTGGTGGATCGGTAAACCTCCTACTGGATAAGGAAGCCCGCAATTCGGTTTCTTCCCTCCAGGAAGGGTTTTTCAACGCTTCCCATATCTTCCTCCGAGGAGGTCGATGTGAAAAACGTTGTCAAAAGTATTCAACCGCCCCCCCCGATCGCCTCAGTATGATGAGCTGTTGGATGTGCTGACTAATGCAGTAGCTAAATAACAAAAATGAGCCGCAGAAAAGCAAACGTTATGTTTTCTGCGGACTAAGTCAGCACTTCCAAAACAGAGCTTTCTGCCCTTCCCCGATCTGCACACTGAACTGTCTAGATCAAGGGAAAAACTAGAAAGAAATGATGATGCCGCGGGCTGAACAGACGCTAGCTAGCTATCTGTCGCCCAGTCTGGCATCATCCTTGAAAGCTCCGTCTTTGCTTTCCAGGCCGCCTAAATAAAACTTCAGGCTTGATGGGCAAATGTACACGTGTCGGGGTTGCTGACGGGAGCATGAAATCCCAGCCGTGTACCAGCTCCTCACATAAGAGGCTCATAATAGGAGCATTACAGCCCGTTTCCCTCCGGTGACACCTAGAGGGCGGGATTAGCAACACTCCTGACCGGGGGCTTCAAAGACTAAGCCCGATCCGAGGGTCGTGCTTCAGTCTAAGAGGTCCTCGGCTAAATGGCCCTGACTCTTGTACCACAGGGCTGATGAGGGCAGCCCCTCTCGGGGAGGTTTGCGGTGCACCATAGAAAAACATGGTGACCACACCTTCTCGGGCCCTCAGGAGATCTGTCAGCTAACCCTGCCAGTGTTACAGGGTGCGGCAATCTCCTGCGAACGTCAATTTCTAGATGTTCCGCCCGGAAACGTAGCGGACCTAGAAAGTTTGCAAACCCCACGGGGGTCTTAAGAGCAACTAATTCAGGTGCATCCTGCCAGTTCGCTGTTACAGGTCACCGAATCAGTTCCTCAAATAAATCCAGAAGCCAGCCTCGAGAGGCTGGTTCCCTTAATAGAATTTCTGGCAGCGTGGAAACTACTGCCAAATATTTCTATGTGGGTCCTGCGCACTGTAGAGAAAGGTTATTGCATTCAATTCGGCGCCAAGCTGCCACCTTTCAGCAGGGTATTTCCAACTCTGGTGAACCCCGAGCAGGGTCTGGTAATGGAACAGGAAGTAGAAACTCTCCTGAGGAAGGAGGCCATCGAGGTGGTCCCTCCTCAGTACAGAGAGTCTGGGTTCTACAGCCAGTACTTCATTGTTCCCAAGAAGGATGGAGGGCTTCGGCCCATTTTAGATTTCAGGCAGTTGAACCGCTCAGTCAAAAAACTAAAGTTCAAATGCTGTCAAACAAGTCGTGTCTCAGATCGAGTCCGAGGACTGGTTTGTCACGATAGATCCAAAAGACGCATACTTTTACGTCTCCATCCTTCCACAACACAGGAAGTTTCTCAGGTTCGCTTTCAGGGGCAAAGCTCACCAATACAGAGTGCTTCCTTTCGGCCTAGCCCTCTCACCCCGAACTTCTACAAAGTGTGTAGATGCTGCTCTGGCTCCTCTGAGACTCCAGGGCATCCGCATACTCGACTGGCTGATCCTGGCCAGCTCGGTACAGCTAGCGGTTCAACATCGAGGTGTTGTTCTCGCTCACATGAAAGAATTGGGGTTGAGACTCAACACCAAGAAGAGTGTGATTTCTCCACTACTGAGAACCATTTATCTAGGTGTAATCCGAACGAATGTCACCTGCTCGGATCGAGTCGATCCTTACTGCAGTAAATGCGGTCAAGCTAGGCCTGTCACTCACTGTCAAACAGTTCCAAGTACTGTTGGGTCTTATGGCAGCCGCTTCCAACGTGATACCTTTTGGACTGTTGCACATGAGACCACTGCAGTGGTAGCTCAAAACCAGGGGGTTCTCCCCGAGGGGAAACCCGTTCCGCAAGATCAAGGTCACGCGGCGCTGCCCACGTGCCTTGGCCATGTGGAAGAAACCCTGGTTCATCTCTCAGGGTCCGGTTCTGGGAGCTCCTTGTCACCGCGTCACACTAGCGATGGACGCATCCCTCACTGGATGGGGAGCGGTCATGAGTGGCCGCTCAGCCCAAGGTCTATGGAGCGATCACCATCTCTCCTGGCACATAAACTGCCTAGAGATGCTGGCTGTATTCCAGGCCCTGAAGAGTTTCCTTCCAGACCTGAGAAACCGTCACGTGCTGGAGACAGCACTGCGGTGGTTTATTATATAAATCGTCAAGGAGGTATCCGCTTACGCCCCTTATACAAGCTGGCGTACCGGATTCTCCTATGGTCTCAAGGAAAAACCTCTCTCCCTGAGAGCAGTCCAATATCTCTGGACATGGGAGCAGACGTCCTGTCGAGGCAGGGGCCGAGGCCCGGGGAATAGATGCTTCACCCAGAAGTGCTGAAGCAGATCTGGAGAGTGTTTGGCCAGGTTCAAGTGGACCTCTTTGCGACTCAAGAGACATCGCAATGTCCCCTCTGGTACTCTCTAGTGCCTCCAGCTCCTGCGGGACTGGACGCTATGGTACAGACGTGGCCGAGGCCTCGTCTGTACGCCCTTTCCCCGTTCGCTCTGCTCCCGGGAGTTCTGGAATAAGTGTGACCCCTGAGGGGGCACATCTCATAGAGGCCAGTCTCTCAACCAAGGTTGCTGAGACCATCCCTCACTCCAGAGCTCCCCCTATGAGGAAACCCTATGACCTAAGAGGAAGTGGTTGACTGCATGGTGTAACCAACACCAGTTTGACCCAGTCCACTGCCCGTTTGGTACAGTACTGGAGTCTCTGCAGCTTCACCGTCCGCAGGGCTAACCCACTCCACCCTGAAGGTCTGTTAGTGGGTAGAGTCTCCTTGGTCATACGTTTTCCTCCACGGTCGGGAAATCAAGGTTCATCAGGAAGTAATGAAGCATGGAGAAATCTTATACAGACTCAGTAGGACCTCTGGCGACTTGATAGATATCGCAATGTTCTCTCTGGTTCTCCTTAGTACCTCAAGGTCCGCCCGGACTGGACGCCATAGTACAGACGTGGCCGAGGCTTCGTCTGTGCACATTCTCCCGATCGTTCTGCGCCAGGAGTTCTGAAAAGAGCACGCCGGCTTCGGTACGGCTAGTCCGAGTATGGTTCTTGGACCTCCCCTCTCAGGCTGGGGGCGCGATCTGCTACCCCCACATGGAGAGGTGGAAGTTATGGGTATGGCCCCTGGGGGGGGCGCAACTCATAGACTCTGGTCTCTCAACCGAGGTTGTTGAGACCCTGCTCCAATCCAGAGCCCCCTCTACGAGGAAACCTTAAGTGGAACCTGTTTGCTTCATGGTGTCACGAACACCATCTAGACCAAGTTACTGCCCGTTGGTACAGTACTAGAGTCCCCGCAAACTCACCTGTCCACAAAACCAGCTCACTCCACCCTGAAGGCGTTCGTGGCGGCTTACTGGCCTACCACGCCCCTTGTGGTGGCTCGTCGGTATGGTTTCCTCGGCGGTGCACTCAGGTTGAGACCCCGAGGGGTCTCAAGCCTCTATTACCTCCACTCTTGGAGTGCAACCAATTGGAAGTGTATCTGTCCAGTGTGAGCACTGGGCACATACGGCCACAGAGAAAGCATGTGGCACGAACAGAGCTATCAGTAGATGGATCACGGATGCCATTTCTACTACTTTCAAGTCCTCTGGTCTCCCAGCTCCATGGGGAGTCAAGACTCACTCCTCCTGAGGCTGTCTGCCTCTAAAGCTCTGATGGCAGGTGTCCCTAGCCAGGACATCTGCAGTGCTGCGGGTTGGTCCTCGCCTCTGACATTACATCAGATTCTATGAACTCGACCTCAGAGCCACTCCTGGCTCCTTTGTCCTCTCGCCTTAGCAAAGGCTAAGCCCAGAAATTCAGCCCCCTCCCTAGCCAGGAGGAGACTTCTCAAGGCGCATTCTTTTTGTTAAAAGAAGAGAAGTCGTTCTTCGTCATATCCTCCTCGTGTGCCTGAGGGCCGAGGAGTGTTTCTGCATCCTCGTGGGCCTGAGGGCCGAGGATCAAATTGCCTTTTTGTCCGCCGAATACTAGACAAAGGCTCATACCTCTCGCGTCCTGGTAAGGTTATCAGGCCGAGTTTGTTCAGTCCCTCTTGCTCTGGCTTTCCCCAGACAAAGGACTAAGACTCCTCGTGCGCCCGAGGGCCGAGGAGTGCCTCTCGCAATGGCTGGCGACCTAGCAGAGGCCCACTTTCTTCCTCGTGTGCCTAAGGGCCGAGGTCTATATTGCCCTCTTGTCCGTAGAATACTAGACAATGACTTATTCCCCTCGTGTTCTGGCAAGGCTACCAGACCGAGTGTATTTCGGTCCCTCTTGTTCTGGATTTCTCCCAGACAAAGGACTAAGACTCCTCGTGCGCCAGAGGGCCGAGGAGTGCCTCCTGTGCTGGCTGGCTACCAGGCCGAGGCCTATTACTGTCTTCCTCGTGTGCCCGAGGGCCGAGGATTACAGTTCCCTCTTGTCCGCGGAATGCTAGACAATGGCTTATTCCCCTCGCGTCCTAGCCGGACACCAGGCCGAGTTTATTCAGTCCCTCTTGTTCTGGCGGAACCCCAGACAAAGGACTAAGACTCCTCGTGTGCCCGAGGGCCGAGGAGTGCCTCTCGCACTGGCTGGCGACCAGGCAGAGGTCTACTATTATCCTTGTGTGCCTGAGGGCCGAGGATCATACAGCCCTCTTGTCCGCAGAATGCTAGACAATGGCTTATTCCCCTCGTGTTCTGGCAAGACTACCAGACCGAGTGTATTTTGGTCCCTCTGGTTCTGGCTTCTCCCAGACCAAGGACTAAGACTCCTCGTGTGCCTGAGGGCCGAGGAGTGCCTCCTGCGCTGGCTGGCTACCAGGCAGAGGCCCATTACTGTCTTCCTCGTGTGCCCGAGGGCCGAGGATTACAGTGCCCTCTTGTCCGTGGAATACTAGACAATGGCTTATTCCCCTCGCGTCCTGGCGGAGTACCAGGCCGAGCCCTTGAGTCCCTCTTGTTCTGGCGGAACCCCAGACAAAGGACTACCTTCTCCTCGTGTGCCTGCGGGCCGAGGAGCACTCTTGAGGTCGAGTGCACTGTCCTCGTGGGTCTGAGGACCGAGGACTACCTCACCATCTGTCCGCGGAATGCTAGACAGTGGTCATTGCGGTCCCTCTTGTTCTGACTAACCCCAGACAAAGGACTAAGACTACTCGTGTGCCTGAGGGCCGAGGAGTACCTACACCATTTTGTCCGAATGGAATACTAGACAATGGTTATTGCGGTCCCTCTTGTTCTGGCTATTCCCAGACAAAGGACTAAGACTCCTCGTGGGTCTGAGGACCGAGGAGTACCTCTCGCTCTGGCTGGCGACCAGACAGAGGCTGACTACCATTCCTTGTGTGCCCGAGGGCCGAGGGTTACAGGGCCTTCTTGTCCGCGGAATGCTAGACAAGGGCTCTTTCTTACTTTTCCACCCTGGTTGAGCAGACACTGCGCAGGGCTTGGAAATTATGGGGGCGTTGGTAGTCTCGTTCCCCATAGCGTTCCATGACGCGGCTCGAGTTCCCGGAAGGGAACGTCTCAGGTTACGTATGTAACCCTAGTTCCCTGAGGGAACGAGACGCCGCGTCTCGGACCATAATTCCTGCACCCTGCGGCGCTCGCTTCATTCCTAAAAGAGCTGCCGCCGGCTTCAAACGCACGTGCTTTATACTTCCCGGTCGCTGACGTCACCGCGCCTGTGACGTCACTCCCGTCGTTTCATTGGTTGTAGACATGATTCAGAGTGCTGCCCGCCAATGGCGTTCCCCATAGCGTTCCATGACGTGGCGTCTCGTTCCCTCAGGGAACTAGGGTTACATACGTAACCTGAGACGTTTTCTATGCAACGACCTTTTGTCCGAGGCAGACTCGGCACCCTCGGCACCCTCAACTGGAACTGTGGTTTCCTATAGGGCCTGCCTGTTGAGTGGGAGAATCTGATTGATCGCTGGCTGGCTACCAGGCAGAGGCCCATTACTGTCTTCCTCGTGTGCCCGAGGGCCGAGGATTACAGTGCCCTCTTGTCCGTGGAATACTAGACAATGGCTTATTCCCCTCGCGTCCTGGCGGAGTACCAGGCCGAGCCCTTGAGTCCCTCTTGTTCTGGCGGAACCCCAGATAAACTGGAACTGTGGTTTCCTATAGGGCCTGCCTGTTGAGTGGGAGAATCTGATTGATCTATTTGATCTGAGAAATGCCTGCAATTTGAAAGGCGTGGCATCGGAATGGCGCATATTTAAAGCTAGGTGTTCTAACTCCGGCAAGGCTTTTTTATCGCCATAGCTGTGCCTAATTGAAGGGATACCGATGTTCTAAAGAAAGCTCATTCCCTTTTCCTTCGTGGAAGTTTATTGGACAGCTATTTTCGTCTTGCAGTGGGGGAATTGCATTAATACAACTGCGCCAAAACTCGCACCTGCTTGCCTTGCGGTTCCTTCATTTTTTTAAGCTCTGCCCCGTCTTATGCGAAGTTGGGAGCGCAAGCTTTTCAAAGCATACTCCTTTGGCGAGTTAAAGGTAACACAAGATGTGTTTTCCTGAACTAGTCGCAGAGGTGTGTTAAGAAACAATGCACGTTGTTGTTTTCAG
>NC_133375.1:15524043-15584897 GCF_049309525.1 Garra rufa
ACGCATGGAGATGTCATGGGAATTGCGTAAGTTTATCCGTGCGGCTGCCAGTTGGGCGTCAGCGCACACGTTTGTTCGGTTCTACCGACTCGATATCATGGCAGCAACGGTGGCCCGGTCCGTGCTTACGGCAGAGGTTGCAAGCCAGGGCCCGTCGCTCCCGTGAAACACGTGGGTTAAGTGGCGGTGCTGGTCCCTTATGTTTGGTTCGGTGACTTTATGGGGCGTGATTATATGTCCCATAGTAATGTGTTGTACCGAGTGGACCGACTGAATGGGAACGTTGAGTTATGCATATAACTACTGTTCCCAGAAGGAGGGAAACGAGGTACAACACACCTGGGCCCCGCGCAGTCGGAGGCTCGGTGAAGAGCTGGACTGAACAAAGGGAATGACACATACGACTGCATTTATATGCTGTGGGCAGGCGGCCCCACCCACGTCGTTATGTGTCAATTGCCTTTCAGGCGTGATTATAGGTGTCTTCAGCAGACGGCGCAGGAGCGCGATATCCCATAGTAATGTGTTGTACCTCGTTTCCCTCCTTCTGGGAACAGTAGTTATATGCATAACTCAACGTTTCCATATGCTAGCATGTGCTGTTGCTAACTAGCATTCAGCCATAAAGGTTGGTTTTAATATGATGTTTATGCACACAATCTGTATTATTCAATATTTCAATTAAATTAAAGTTAACAAGTTTGTGTAGAACAAAATAAAAATGTAAAGTTATACTAACTTTGAGTTAGTTACCTTAAACAGTTTTTAGGTAATCGGTTTCCACAAATGTTTTGAGTATTCTGAATTTATTGTGTTTTACAGTGTTTATAATTTTATAAAAATATTGTAAGATTTATTTTATTCATAAAATAAACACACAGCAACAAAAACATAATGATATTGAATAATAAAAAAAAAATGCCAAGCACAAGCACAGTGGTTGCCAAGCAACATACAGACACATTAATACTAATGTAATTGGGTTGTAATTTACAATGGCTTTGAATGTGCCCTAAATCATAATCCAGGATTGAAACTTTCTGTTTAATAACAAACAATCTCACATAACATTGTTAATCATAAAAAGTAAGGTTAACTTCTTGAGGAAAGCTTCTCAATAAAAAAAAAAAAAGCTATATTTACTGTAAAAGTGTAATCAGAAGGAGGATTATCCCGAATCAAGCATAAGGGGTCCACAGTGAAACCCAGAATGCATTGCTCAACATGCACTTAAGGATTATTTCCTTTTCTTATGAATAAAGCACCACTTGGTCACTGAATAAGATTCTGTTACGAACTATCCCTCTCTTCTCTTTCATATGCAAATATGTACTCCAGGGTAGGACTCTTATCAATGGACTGCTCAGCTACTGAATATGAATAATTTGAATGAGAGGTTGTTTTTTCCCCTTGCACCTTAAGCTTGTACATAAAAATTTGTGTTCCAAAACTGTCTCCTTACATTACCCTGATTCACAATGGTAAGCTTCTAATAATGATTTAGAATTTGAGCTGTCAGGTCAGATTTTGCAGAAAAATGTCAGTTACATGAAAAATGTAAAAAAAAAAATGTGTAAATGTAGCAACATAATAGATGTAGATGTAGAATCCAAGGCTGATGCTGGTAAAATAACAGCACTCTTGGAAGGCCTCTCCTCCAATCAGATTCAAGGACCAGAACATACTGACTATGCCAGAGGTGAAAGGTCTTCAGTCTGTAAGCTGAAGCTTGAACTCAGATCTGACTTGAACCCAGTTAAGATGCTCTGGCTGGACCTTAAATGGGCAGTTTGTGTCCGAAAACCCTCCAGTGTGGCTAAATCAAAGCAGTTCTGCAAAGTAATGTGGGCCAAAATTCAGCACTGTGAAAGATTGTTCTCCAGTCATCAGAAGTGTTTGGTTGCAGTTACTGCTGTTAAAGGTACCAGAATTTAAGTTTAAGGGGACAATTTGTTTTGTTTGTTATATGATGGATACTTTTACCATATACTTAAAGAGTGGACAACAGCTCCCAGATTTCTTACAGATCATTCAAAATGTTATAATATATTATGTTTTCAGAATACTGATTGACTGTTAATTTTCTGTAAAAAAAAGTACTATTAAAATGTATGGTCTAATTCATTCAGACTTCCATTCCAGACTCAGCTATAGTGA
Source organism: Garra rufa (assembly GCF_049309525.1). NCBI lineage: Eukaryota > Metazoa > Chordata > Actinopteri > Cypriniformes > Cyprinidae > Garra > Garra rufa. The sequence continues at coordinate 15,526,201 of NC_133375.1, forward strand.
ATGGGGTGTACTGGTCAGAGGCACTCAATAAGGTGTTTGTGGACAACTTTCAAAGAGACCCTTCTCTCATATGGCAGTACTTTGGTAGCGCCAAAGGTTTCTTCAGACAGTATCCAGGTGAGTTCAATGTTTTTTTCTCTCATTTCTCACTGGCTGGCAGGGTTTAGATAAGTGCTGCTAACTGTAGTTACCTGGCTGGAGTGAGATTTTGATGACATGGGATTGGACTATTTGAGGATCCAACAATTAATGATTGGTGAATTAATTAATTAATGAAAAATGCTGTAAATTTAATTACCCACTAGCCATCTAAGATGAAGGTGACTTATTGTCTTTAGTAGAACAGTAAAGCTGTTTTTATCTGAAACCATGGTTCTTGGTGATTCATAAAATGCATAAAATGTTAGTGGCTACCGACACTTGGCGGTTACAAAAAAGCATGTACAGGCAATACAAAATTAATGTAAAGTGGCTCCTGATGATATATTGAGGTCTTAAGAAGGTCTGTGCAAGAAACTGAACATTATTTACAACATTATTAACTATTTTCCAAAGCCTCAGGCAAACAGGGGAGTCTGATTTTGGTCCATAAGCTGGTTCTCTCAGATAATTTCAATGAATTGGTTCAAATAACCAATTTGTCAGTTCTGTTAGGTTTACTGAAATGAAGGATCCAAAGGCAGAGAGAGATGTTCAAATACAGGTTTATTTGAACAAAACACAAATAACTTTAGCAGCTTAAAAAAAACAAAAAAAAACGACCTCACATTATGTCAGTCGAGTTTACACACTGCCTCCGAAATTTTCGTTCATCATAAAAAATTCGGATCAGGTTCGATTTTCGGTGTTTTCGCATCCATAACAAGCCTTTTGATAGGAAAGGATGACAAATATGAGAAAAACCGAAAACAATCCAAAATTTCAAGGGAATAACTAGGCAGAGACAAAATAAGAGCCACACCAGAAGACAAGACAGACAGACTAATTAAATGAACAGCAAGAGGTGTGTGAAGCGTAAGAAAACACACTGGCAACAAAAGGAAGAAAACAGAAGATTAAATAGCAGATCAGGGAGGAATTAATAAACAGCTGTGAGATGGCATGACACTGATTGAAGAGCACTATTATCAGAGAATGGCCATCATATGCAGGAGGAAAACAAAAGAGTGCATGTCACACTTCTGTTCATAAATTTGCGCTGACTACCAATAGCTACTCGCATAAATTTCAAGGCATTGATGTTTGCCTACAAAACAACCACTGGCTCTTCTGTCCTTTACCTAAATTCACTACTTCAGACTAATGTGCCTCTAGAAGCTTGTGTTATGCAAGTGAATGGCCACGTTTTTCGGTCTGCCCGCCACCAGAGGTCACCAGCCTATTTTACTGACTCTCACGTTACATTGACTTTCACACTTCACCTTGGACTACACATCCCATCTCCCATTGCGCATACTGCACTTTCACATCTATCCAATCACAAACCGTATAAATACAAGGCCATTACAATCACTCAGGGCTGAGTATTGTATTGCGTTTAACATGCTACTAGTGTTAGAAACTGTACGTAGCCATTTCTAGTTTCTAGTCTTTTTTAGCCTTGTTCCTAGCCTGTTTACCCGTGTCTTGAATCCCCGCCTGGTTTTCTCGTCTTGTCTAGTCTGCCATCTGACATGGATCTCTTGCCTGTTTGGATTATCGGACTCTGTTTCGCCCCCCATTCGATCTATTGACTGACTGATTGGATAACCCTTTTGCCTAGCCCCCTGGATTACGTTTTCCACTGACCGACCCTTGCCTGTCTTGGATTACTCTTGTGTCTTGCCCTCTGTATACCTGTTTGATTATGTTAGACCCAAGCCAGTATTAGACCACGTCTATGTTTATTAATTAAAGCTATGCAGATGGATCGGCTCGCTTCACATGTCTGTCTATCCGTAACAGTTCCCTTCTGGTGGAATGATCTGCCAAACTCAATCTGAGCAGCTGAGTCCATCTTCAATTAACATCTCTTCTATATACACTTGACACTTTCACACTAGTTCTTTCTATTCTATCTACTTTTTATTCTTTTTACATTTACATCTAGTCATTTAGCAGGCACTTTTATCCAAAGTAACAGAGGACAATGGCAGCAATCAAAATCAACAAAAGAGCAATGATATGTAAGTGCTATGTCAAGTCTTAGTTAGCATAACACAGTACACGTAGCAAGGTGTTTTTTTTATTCTATAATAAATAAAAAGAAAACAGAATAGATAAAGAATAGAGCAAGCTAGTGTTAGATGCATTAGACGGTTGTGTGTCAGGGTCATTGAGGGCAGCCCCTCCCGGGGACGAGCGGGTCTCATCGCAACACACAATGTCCGTCCCTCTTCGGGGCCCTCAGGAGATCTGTCAGCCACCCCTGCCAGAGTTACAGGGCGTGGCAGTCTCCAGCGAGCTCATGCCTCACGTTTCTCTGCCCGGAAACGTAGCGGGACTGAGGTGCTCGCTGCCCCTACGGGGGCCTCAATTACAACCAGAGGCCAGCCTCGAGAGGCTGGTTCCCTTAGTAGAATTTGTAGCAGCGTGGAAACTAAATGCACACTTTAGAGAAAGGTTATTACATCCAATTCGGTGCCCCACCGCCACCTTTCGAGGGGATTTTTCCCACATTTGTGGGTCCAGAGCAGGCTCTGGTTATGGAGCAGGAAGTAGTTTCTCTTCTGAGGAAGGAGGCCATCGAGGCGGTTCCCCCTCAAGACAGGGAGTCAGATCTCCAGCCTTCCCCAACACAGGAAGTTCCTGAAGTTCGCTTTCAGGGGCAAAGCTTACCAATATCGGGTGCTTCCCTTCGGCCTAGCCCTCTCACCCCGCACATTTACAAAGTGTGTGGATGCTGCTCTGGCTCCTCTGAGACTCCGGGGCATCCGCATTCTGAACTATATCGACGACTGGCTGATTTTGGTTCAGACAGAACAGTTAGCGGTCCAACATCGAGATGTTGTTCTTGCTCACATGAAGAATTTGGGGTTGAGACTGAATGCCCAGAAAAGTGTGCTATCTCCATTACAGAGAACCACTTATCTAGGTGTAGTGTGGGATTCGACCACGATGCAGGCACGAATGTCACCCGCTCGGATCGAGTCGATTCTCACGGCAGTCAGAGGAATCAAGCTAGGCCAGCTACTCACTGTGAAAGAGTTTCAAGTACTTTTGGGTCTGATGGCAGCAGCTTCCAACGTGATACCTCTTGGACTACTGCACATGAAGCCCCTACAGTGGTGGCTCAAAACCAGGGTTTTTTCCGTTCCGCGCAATCAAGGTCACGCAGCACTGCTTACGTGCCTTGACATGTGGAAGAAACACTGGTTCCTTTCCCAGGGCCCAGTGCTGGGAGCTCCTTGCCGCCACGTAACGCTAGCGACAGACGCATCCCTCACTGGTTGGGGGGCGGTCATGAGTGGCCACTCAGCCCGCGGTCTGTGGACGGGCCGCCATCTCCTTTGGCACATCAACTGCCTGGAGATGCTGGCCGTGTTTCGAGCTTTAAAACACTTCCTCCCAGACCTATGGAACCGTCATATGCTCGTACGTACTGACAGCACAGCGGTTGTGTACTACATCAACCACCAAGGGGGTCTGCGCTCACGGCCGCTGTTCAAACTGGCGTACAAGATCCTCTTGTGGTGCCAAGGCAAACTGCTATCACTAAGAGCAATTCATATCCCTGGCCACATGAATGTGGGAGCAGACATCCTGTCGAGGCAGGGGCCGAGGCCCGGGGAATGGATGCTTCACCCTCAAGTAGTGAAGCAGATTCGGGGTATTTTTGGTCAAGCCCAGGTGGACCTTTTTGCGACTCAGAAGACATCGCAATGTCCCCTCTGGTACTCTGTGACTCATCCAGCTCCTCTAGAACTGGACACCATGGTCCAGACGTGGCCGAGGCTATGTCTGTATGCCTTTCCCCCGATTGCCCGCTCCCGGGAGTTCTAGAAAGAGTGCGCCGGGACGGGGTCTGACTACTCTTGGTAGCCCCGTTCTGGCCAGGTCGAACATGGTTCTCAGACCTGATCTCCCTCCTAGACGGCACTCCATGGGAAATCCCGATCAGGAGGGACCTTCTCTCTCAAGCGGACGGCTCCATTCTGCATCCCCTCCCAGAAATGTGGAAGCTGTGGGTGTGGCCCCTGAGGGGGCACAGCTCATAGCTTCAGGTCTCTCAACTGGGGTTGTTGAGACCATCCTTCATTCTAGAGCTCCCTCTATGAGGAAACTTTATGGCCTGAACTGGAAACTTTTTTCCTCCAGGTGTAGAGAGAATCAACTGCCCGATTGGTACAGTTCTGGAGTTCCTGCAGGCCCGCTTCTCTACAGGGCTAACTCATTCCACCCTTAAGGTTTATGTGGCGGCACTCTCGGCCTACCACTCACCTATTGGGGGACTGACTGTGGGTAAAGACCCCTTAGTAATTAGTTTCCTCCGCGGTGCACTGAGGTTGAGACCTCGAGAACGCCCTCGTGTACCTACCTGGGACCTTGCTGTGGTGCTTGAAGCCCTCTGTAGGCCACCCTTTTAGCCTATAGAGGAAGTCTCTGATCGCATGCTCACGATCAAGACCGCTCTGCTACTTGCTCTCTCTTCTGTAAAAAGAGTTGGTGACCTTCAGGCCTTGTCAGTGGCCCCTTCTAATTTAGACTTTGCACCCTGTCTGGCCAAAGCATTCCTTTACCCCCATGCAGGGTATGTTCCCAAGGTCCCTACATCCACACCACAGCCCGTCGTACTCCAGGCCTTCTATCCTCCTCCATTTCTGGAGCCTGACCAGGAGAAGTATAACTGTATGTGTCCAGTGCAAGCATTGGACACATACATCCACAGAGCTGCCCTGTGGCGTAAGAAGGAGCAACTTCTCGTTTGTTATGGCCCCCCTAAGAGGGGGTGCCCTGCTTCTAAGCCTACTATCAGTAGATGGATCGTAGATGCCATCTCTACTGACCCTCTAACCCTCTGGCCTCCCGTCACCCTTGGGGGTTAAGGCTCACTCTACTCGAGGCATGGCTGCCTCGAAGGCCCTTCTGGCAGGTGTCCCGATTCAGGACATCTGCAACGCTGCGGGATGGTCCACACCTCTCACCTTCGTCAGGTTTTACGACCTTGACCTCAGGGTGTCATGACTCTGGGCTGCAGCCTTTTCATTCTCCACACGATGTCGCTGTTTCTCTCACTCCCGCACCTTCACTTCCCTGATCGTGTACACCTGTCTTGATTATGTCACACGTTCTGCCCCAGCTGATCACTATTATGATTTGTCTTTATAATCTCCACTCATTCCCCACTCTGTGAGTCTGCATTATCTTCTGTATGGTTTGTTTCCTGTCTCTGTTTCCTGTTTTCAGTTTTATGTGAATCCTGCTCCTGTCGAGACCCTGTTGTGTGTGCCGTGTTGGCCTTTTGATTTGTTTTGGTTGTTTATTTTGTGTTACATTAAAAATATTACTTACCTGCACTTGGACCCAGATCTCCTCCATCTCACCGTGACAGAATGCAGACTCCCAAGATGGGTCCAGCGGGGAGGAATTTTTTCAGGGAGGCAGCGTCCCCCCGTTTGGCGGCGGCGTGTGCCGCTTGGGGGCGGCGACCACCCGCTCTGTTCCCGAGACGGCGGGGATGTCCTTCGAGGCGGCGTCGGCCACTCGTTTCGAGTACATCTACGCCTGCCTGGCGGAGATGGACGCCTATAGGGCCGAGGCTGCGCAGATGCGCCCCTACTTTGCGGCAGGGGCGGAGACCCTCTTCCCCTGGCGGCGATGCCCGCGGACGTTTTTTCCTGGGTCCGGTCGTGCCCTGCCCAAGTTCTTGGGCCCTGCGTTGGTTTCGCCCAGCCTCCCAGAACATTCTTCTCCGGCCCTGCTGCAACTGCACGGGCCTGGCCCGCCATCCCTCCCCCTGTTTTCCCCAGTCCCCCGTTCCACCTCCCTCCAGACTTGTTCGGCTTCAAGGAACGTCTGGTATCCGTTCCATTGAGAGGGGGTACTGTCATGACTCTGGGCTGCAGCCTTTCCATTCTCCACACGATGTCGCTGTTTCTCTCACTCCCGCACCTTCACTTCCCTGATTGTGTACACCTGTCTTGATTATGTCACCCGTTCTGCCCCAGCTGATCACTATTATGATTTGTCTTTATAATCTCCACTCGCTCCCCACTCTGTGAGTCTGCATTGTCTTCCGTATGGTTTGTTTCCTGTCTCTGTTTCCTGTTTTCAGTTTTATGTGAATCCTGCTCCTGTCGAGACCCTGTTGTGTGTGCCGTGTTGGCCTTTTGATTTGTTTTGGTTGTTTATTTTGTGTTACATTAAAAAACTCCCTTCCCTGCATTTGGACCCAGATCTCCTCCTTCTCAAACATGACACAGGGTTACTCCTGGTTCTTCTGTCCTCTCGTCCTAACCTAGACAGAGACAATCTCTCCCTCTTGTTCTGGCATCTCCCCAGACAGAGGTGTATTACAGCTCTTGCCCTGGCAATTTCCCCAGGCAGAGACCTATACTTTTGTGTCCTGGCTTTTTCACCAGGCTCATCCCTTTCCGCCCCTTGTTTTGGATTTTCCCAGACATGGACTTGGAATTCTGGAGGCGTGGGTATATTCGTTCCCCATAGCGCTTGACACAGCTGAGACCCCGGAAGGGAACGACCCGGGTTACGTATGTAACCAAGGTTCCATGAGGGAACGAAAGCTGCGTCAAGGGCGACAATTCCTGGTCGCTTACGTCACCCCGCCTGTGACGTCACGCCCTCCTTCGGATTGGTTATACACACAATATTTAGAGCGTGGTTTGCCAATGGCGCTCCCCATAGCACTTGACGCAGTTTTCGTTCCCTCAGGGAACCTGGGTTACATACGTAACCCGGGTCGTTATTTATTATTTACAAAAAAATATTACTTACATATTGTTGCTCTTTTGTTGGTTTGATTGCTTCTATTGTCCTTATTTGTAAGTCACTTTGGATAAAAGCATCTGCTAAATGATTCAATGAAAATGATTTGTCAAGCTATGCACTGTTTTAGACGATCCAATCCGATTTGGTGGCCTGGTTTAGACGGTTTAAAAGAATGACTTGTTTGTAAACCAGACATCATTAAAAACCATTTGCCTGAGTCTCTGGATTATACCTAATAATGTCATAAATAATGTTCAGTTTCTTGCACAGACCGATTTGCTACAAGAGACTTCAATATATTGTCAGGAGCCACAGGTATTAATTTTGTGCTGCCCGATTTTTGACTCCCTAGTGACTAGCCAATGACTTGCACTTTATGAGTCACCAAGGACCATGGTTTCAGTTAAAAACCAATCATTTTATTTGGTTATACTGCAAACACTTTTGTTTTCATTTTATATATATTTCTATACTGTAATAAATGATCTGTCAGTTAGCACTGTATTAATCATATACTTTATTTGTTTATTACCTGGAGATGACTTAAAGAAGCACACATAAATGTGTATATAATAATACATAATAATATGTTATCACAATTATGTATTTATTGCCTTCACATTTTATCATTCAAAACCTTTCTGCTTTTTATTCAGCTTAGCTACAGCAATAGCTTTGCATTCATGTTATTACTTCTATAAGTCTGTTTTGGACTTTCTGCACTAGAGCACCCTGAAAGACGCATCCCAGCATATTCTATGCCTATACTATTTAGCACTGTACAGCAAGCTCTGTAATAGTCACTTTGTAAAATGCAAAAAGAAATTTATTTGGTGAAGAATCCTACTGCTTTAGACCAGACCATTCAAGAATATCTGTTTTAACCCAATCCCATGGACCCAGGAGTATCCTATGTGCAAATGTATTGATCTTTTAGTTGGCTTTTTTATTGCTTTATCTTGTAATAATAGCTCCAGTGAGTGCTTTTGTGGATTAATTAGTTCCTTGATTCACCAAAGAATTGAGTTTGTGGGTTTGTGGCATCAGATATTTTAAGGATACTGATAGATTTTTTTTTTTTTCAAAGCACCTTAAAGACCATTGTGTACTAAACTTTGTCTATGAAAATTGTTGGTCCTTATTTGCAATACTACAGTGTATCATATGTAAATATAATCTGTCAAAATAAATAATAATTTGCACTATAAGATATAGATTATTATTGATATTAGATATAATTAATACCAGCTGATGATTTTGGCCTGTCCATCGAAAAGGGGCAGAAAAAAAGACATCAGACAGTTACAAATTTGTGCAGTGAAGAAAATTTCTCTGGTGTAAAATTACTTTTGGCTTGCATGAAAATGATTTGAAAAAGAAAAAGAAAACTCAAATTTAAATCATGAAAAAAGTTGAATGCTCTTAATATTTTCATGTTAATGTTTGAGAGGAGTTCTTGATTCCTGTGAACTCTCGCCTTGTTATCAACAATACTGAGCTATTGAGTGTTACACCATCTACTGTACATTACAATCTATGTAATAAAGATAAAAGATATTAGTGTTTAATAAATATATTTATTAAGGAATAGTTCAACCCAAAATTTAAATTTTGCTGTTAACTTACCCACACAATGTTTTTTCTTCAATGGAACAGTAAAGATTTTTAGCTGAAACCATGGTGTTGAATCAAACATTGCAAGTTAACAGCTACCATCACTTTGACAGTCAAAATAGCATATTGGGCAACACAAAAATTTTAAGGTCTTTTGAAGTAAAAAATAATTAGTCTGTACAAAAAACTGAACATTATTTACAACATAATTACCTGTAGTCCAGGGAACTGATTCTTTTGTATCACTTATCAGTTCCCTTTCTGACGGTATGCCATGATGACATTAGGGGATTTCCTTGAGAACCCAGTCAGTTCTGTGTAGTAAAAGAATAGGCCAGGAGTAGGCAACATTGGTCCTGGAGTGCCGATGTCCTGCAGAGTTTAGCTCCAACCCTGAAAAAAAAAAAACTCAAGCCCTAGTAATTCTGAAGACCTTGATTAGCTTGTTCAGGTGTGTTTGATTTGGGTTGGAGCTAAACTCTGCAGGGAAGCGGCACTCCAGCACAGTGATTTATTCTGGATTCCTTTAGAGGAGTAGGTGTCTATAGCTGCATCGGAGGACAGGTTCTCATCTTCTGACAGCGAAGACTCCCCTGGGCTGCAGTCTGACTCATTTTGCTTTCACACAGGACGCGTTTGCAGTCCGTTCCTGATCCGTGGCTGTTTACCACAAACACAACATTTATCCGTTGTTTTGATTTCAAATCCAAATCAGCATTGTGATGCTCTGTTATCACAGAACAGTAATACAATCGTTCATAGACACATTCACGTTTAAACTCAATAAATATAAACAACGTATTATTCGAAGCACTTGACTTCTAAATTTGTATATTAAGTTGCTCAAGCAAGTTGCATCACACAGCATAGGTAGCATATGTATAGCTTCCTTTTCTTATTGAAATTGGGCTATCACAAATATTTTATATTAAAACTTACCACAGACAGAAACAGTCAGTCCTCGTGCCTTTCTTCCACAAGTGCATCTATTATGTTGCCTTTTTTATTTAAAAGTGCACTTTTCTTTTTTTTTAAACCTAGCCAAAAAGCCATGTGTTGACTGTAAAACAAAGAAGACTTTATTTATATGCATTTATGGTGTGATCACCACATTTCCGTGTCAATCATGTTCATTTTTACAGTGAACAATGCGCTGTCACTTTAATTTAGTGCATGCAGCACAGTAAAAAATAGACTCAAACGCACCGCTTCCGGACCGCAACCGCGTGCAGTGTGAACGCTCTAATCCGTTAACATGGTGCGGAAAAAATATGCAGCGCATACACACTGCATACGGAGTATGTGTGAAACAGGCGTTAAGTCTGACTGCATGCACACATCAACAAATTCTGGAGGGTTTTATATTTGATGCGCTCTCCGTTGTGATTTGAAATTACAGGGAGCGCACATACACAAACGTCTTTGAAAGTAGCAGGAAAGGACAGAGAAGTAATATGAAACACTACAGCAATAATAAGTAATAATTTTATTACAATAGTCTTCAACACAGTAAAACCAACACAATACAAATGTAAAAGTATATACTGATTCACAAACTTTCTTGCTAAAGTTTTTGTCCATTCTAATTTTGGTCGTGATATCTCTATGATCACGCATTGATGGATCATAGAGATATCTGTACAGGCGTACCTGTTCACCAAAACAGCTTTAAAATTGTTAATGATCAATGTGGCGCCGTGCACTGTAAAAAATCCCACTTGCAAAAAGTTTGAATAACTTAAATCTATTAGTTAGCAGGACAATAAAACTAAAAAAGTTGACTTAATAAGTGGAAATGAGTTGGTTGAAAAATTTAAGTCTGACCAACTTAAATTGAACTGTTGACTGAACATGCACATGCAAGTTTACAAGCACACAAATTGGTTTGGTGGGTGGAACATGTGCACAGCTGACATTGGAGCTCATGAAATGATAGCTGACTGATGATATGACTGACTTCAGCCACAGCCTTAGATAAAATGAAACCAAAATAAAAGTAAAGCACTCAAGATCTCAGTAGAGGAGAATTAAACAACTCCACAAAGAGCAGCACCAGCTTCACTCATTAATAACCAGATTGACTTTATTTCTGTCAGATGACTACAGAAACACTTATTGAGAATGATCAGTTTAAATGTTGTTTTGTTGTTTAAAAAGATACCGCCATCATGGAGATCAGGGTTTACTTTAGTTGTAAATTTCTTTTTAACTAAGAAAAATGTGTTAGCTGAAAAAACAAACAAACAAACAGGCCCGTGCAGCGGAAGTAGGCCCGGAGACGAAGGTTCTGGGAGGCTGGGCGAGACCAGCTTAGGGCTTGGGAGCTCGGGCAGGGTGTGACTTGGCCTTGAAGGAGCGACTGTGATTTGACTTGGCGTGACTGGAGCTGCGGTGTCCTGACCTGACTCAGGAAGTGCTGCGGTGTCCTGACCTGACTCAGGAAGTGCTGCGGTGTCCTGACCGGACTCAGGAAGTGCTACGGTGTCCTGCCCGGACTCAGGAAGTGCTGCAGTGTCCTGCCCGGACTCAGGAAGTGCTGCTTGACCGGACTCAGGAAGTGCAGCTTGACCGGACTCAGGAAGTGCTGCAGTGTCCTGACCGGACTCAGGAAGTGCTGCTTGACCGGACTTAGGAAGTGCAGCTTGACCGGACTCAGGAAGTGCAGCTTGACCGGACTCAGTAGGTGCAGCTTGACCGGACAGAAACGTTTCTCGTGACAGAAACAAATCACTCAACCTTTTAAAAGGGTGAAGAGTCCAACTACAGCAAACACCAACCTCTATGATGGTGGCATCATTTATTGACCAATAAAACATCAACATCTGATCCTCTGTTAATTCTCAAAAAGATCTTCTGCAGATGTCTGACAGATTCAGCTTGTTAACAGCAGGGTTTCATCACTAATGCTCAATCAGCCCTTAAGTGATAACTTAATTACCTCATTAACTTTAACTCTGCTTCAGTGTTACTTTAACCAACCAAAACTTCAGATCATAATTTATTAAGAGGCATTTAAAAAGCATGTTTTTTTAACTAAGAAAAATGTGTTAGCTGAAAAAAAACTAGGGGTGGGCATAGATTAATTTTTTTTAATCTAGATTAATCTAGATTAAATCTTGAAATTAATCTAGATTAATCTAGATTAAAATGGCTAATTTGAATTCTGCTGAAGGCATTCAGAATATGTGTGCTACCCAAATAATGACTAAAAGTAAGTCTTCGAGAACGGGCCAGGTGGCGCATTAGATCAGGCGCTCATCTCCTGTTTCCAAAATGCATCACAAACTGCTTGACAATTGCATTTACAACATAATTACCTATAAAAACTTGTGTAACCAAGTACTTGTGCGCAAAAGGCTGCACGACGTGCGTGTTGCCGTTAAATACACAGACGCGCACGGGCATGGATTTCTGCGTACATAGTCTTCCATTAAACTGCGTTGCTTTTTGAAGCGTCAATTCAGTTGTTGCATATAGTTTAATGTCTTTATTTCGGGATTATCAAAGTAAATTATAACTCACGTGCCCCAGTAAAAAGGGTCTAGCAACGCACCTGCCCTGAAGCGGCTTCATAACTGCATCCATGTTTGCACGTCTCATTTGATGTGGTAATTTCACAGAAGTTGAAGACTCGTTCTCGCCCCCTACAGTGCAATTCGACTAGGTATACGTCATCTGCGCTAAAATATCAAGGTGAAAGTCATCATATCTTGCGTAGTTTAGACCAGCTCCCAACCCAACTTTGAGAATAGATTAACGGCGATATTTTTTTTATCGCCCGATAAGAGTCTCACGTTAACGCAGCACGTTAACGCCGATAACGGCCCACCACTAAAAAAAAACAAACAAAAAAAAAACATGTGACTTTACTCAGTGACTTGAGTTGAGTGAACAACGTGGTCCAAATTTGAGTAAACTCAAAAAAGCTGTGCAACGAGTTGCCTTGAAATTTTAAGTTAAGTCAACTTTTCATTTTACTTTAACACTATTTGGAGTGGGACCAAATGTACTCTGAGCAGTGTTGATTTAATTGGATGTACTGTGTACTTTTGATGTAATTAAGAAGGTGTTCATGTTCCATATGAGAACAAGTTCGATGAAGATGCCATGCACACTGCCACGCTAAATGGTGTCGCGCACTCAACACGCACTTCCGCCTACGCCACAATGACGTCACATTTTCCGTGTGCACCCAATCGAACTTGCGGACGCGTCGAGTATAAATCAGGCTTTAGTCAGTAGGACTCATGGCTGGATGATTGGTACTCGAGTATGGATACAACTATCGTAACTACGCCCCAGTGCCTTTATTTAATTTTTTTTTAAGTGCATGAGGAGCTCACTAAGGCATATAAAGCACCTTTTATTACTACAACATGGCAGGTCTTCTCCATCCTCACTGCGCGCTGTTCAAATTTCCTGACCGAACTCACTTCCAGTGAAATGTGCCTTGATTTTGGGCTGGCTTACTCTCACATTGTGACCCGACCTGATTATGTGCTCAAAGTTCCGACCACTTTCTTCGGGATCAGGTGGTGAACTTGCAAGTGCTGCCCCGGGAGAAAGCAGACCCAACTTTGGAATTGTCTCGTATGCGTTCTGTGCATTTATGTGGAACGCACCCACAATTTAAGAAGTTCTGAGCAGCCCTTTGTGTGCTTTGGAGGCCAACAGTAGGGAAAACCTGTCTCCAAAATGCAGTTGTCCCACTGGAAAGTGGATATTATCACCTTGGCGTTCCAAACGCAACCGTGTCCGCCGGGAGTGAGAGCTCACTCCACTTGGATTGTTACCCCCTCTTGGGGCCTGGTACATGTTTTCTCTTTAGCAGACATCTGCAGAGCTGCGGGCTGGGTCTTTCCCTGTGTTTTTTTTCCTTTGACAGAGTTCCTCTGTCCATATCCATGCCTGTAGCATTCCCATCCTTTCTTCAGGTAGGACTTACACTAAGGTTCCAGGCAGGATGTTGTCTTTGTCGTGTCCTTATCTGTTTAAAGCTTAGGATGCTTCTCCAACATTCAGGTAGTTAGCTGTAATTAATAAGAAGTTGAATGTGAAAACAGAAATGGAATGTAATGGAATGTATGTAAAACTTGCCACTTGCCACAAACCTGAACTGCATTGAATGCTGGGCTGCGGCTCGGCTCCCAAGGGAATCCTCTAATGTCATAATGACATAATGTCTCCATTCCCTAAATCAGAGATTGAGGGTTACAGAAATAACAAGACGTTCTTTAGTCTATGTCCAAGCTGTTTCCTCAGTTTAGTGACTGTTGGAGTGACTGGAGCACTGAATAAGTTGGAAAACCTGCCATCATAGGATCATATACGCTGGTATATGGATGGCCTGAGGGTGAGTAAATAACAGCAAATTTTCATTTTTGGGCGAACTATCCCTTCAAGATTTTTTCCCACAAATTTATTTTGTTCATTATCCTGACTTCAAGCTGTTTATAGTTGCCAAGAAACATTACAAATTTGTCTTCTTGGTTTACATTTATCATTTAAAAATTACTGTTTGGTTCAAAATGTTTATTCTTTAGTGCTGATAGACCATCTGTAGGCTGTCTTATTCATATTTTGCCAGAAATCTAGACACTTAAACAGGAAATAAGCATAATAAAGAGAAGAGTACCGAAGAATAGTTTGTACTATCCTAATTACTAGGTGTGTTCAACTTTGACCGCAGGTCGTTCTACAGTAACTGATTACCATGATTTGACTCTAACAGTTAAGGGAGGAGTTGAACATGGAGATGTGAAGTCTATAATGACACTCAAAAATTGTTTGCGCACAAACCCCTGATTTTGTTTCCAGTTCATTTATCATAAAAGGTCAAGAGCATTGTATTATGCGATACAATTTTCCATCCACTACTCTGGATATTTACTGCTTATTTGGGCAAATGTATTTGACAAGCTCGCTATTCTGTGCATTGAAGAAATGCACAGAAGCAGTCATATGTAGCAGTAGAGTAATAAGCCAATTTAGACAATCCATTATCTTCACAGGTATAAAGTGGACACCTGATGAACATGGGGTTCTAGAATTTGACTGTCGAAATCGGAAATGGTCAGTGATTTTTTTACCCTCAGCCTCACATAATAACAAGCCAAAGATGAATATGTATACCAGTTATTTGTAAAATGACTTACTGATTTAAATTCATCAATTTGTAGCAGTGACAAAGTATAAACTCATGTCTTTTTAACAATTAATCTCTTAGATATGAACTTTATAAACCGATCCATAATAAGACTCATTGTCAACGTAAATCTCCAATCATACTCTTTCAACTCTTTTAACAAGTGTATTTACAGGTATATCCAAGCTGCTACATCTCCTAAAGATGTGGTGATTTTGGTGGATGTGAGTGGCAGTATGAAGGGGCTACGGCTGACCATAGCTCGACAGACTGTCTCCTCCATATTGGATACACTTGGGGATGATGACTTTTTTAACATTATTGCTGTGAGTTTAATCAAATAAAATATTTTGATCAGCTGAAAATCAGGTTACTTTTATTTTATCATAATGTTAATGTTAGGTGAAATAAAAATAAGTGAAATAAAATACATTCATTTGGTTTGATAAGATGTTGTGATTTTTTGCCATGCTATGCACAAACTTCTGACATGAAAAAATGGCAATTCATTAAAACTTTTGTGATGAAATTAGTGGTTGGAAAAAATTGCAAAAAAAAAAAAAAAAAGTTTTTTCCTTACATTAGTTTACATTCTAGCTCTTTGAGTTTAGGCTTAATATACACAAATCAAATCTCTTATTATGTGCACCAGAGATCACTAATTATAAGAGAATGCTCTACAAGATAGAAATCCAAAATATCTGCTGTGGGAATGTGCCTTTCTCTCCTTTCTTCACAATTGTACCCTGTCCCTCCTTACACAGGCTCAAATCACTCAGTTCACTCTGAATGATTGTATGCAAAATACAGTGATTTAGAAGTGATTTTCATATTCATGTTTGGTATTATTTTAAATGTCTGAGTGCAACTGGTTCAATGGTCTCATCCCCACAGATGCACACTAAATCATAATAAAGATTTGAAATTGTATAGATATTTTGCTTACTGAGGAAGGTGCGTCCTTCTTGATAGTTCGTGCCCTCCATTTCCTAATCCATTTTCTTCTAATCCATCTGCTAATTCATTTTTGTGAAACTTCTAACATATATTTGTTGATCTTGTTGTATTTATTTAAACATTTGTTTAATTTTTGTGTATCTCTTTCCATTTATTTGTAAATTATAATATATTTATTTGTAAATACAAAACAATTCTATACCCTTACTGGTCTCATTTAATGTATATATTTTTTGTTTGGTAGTACAACGAGGAGCTGCATTATGTGGAGCCATGTCTGAACGGAACATTGGTTCAGGCTGACATTGCCAACAAAAATGTAAGTATATTTTCTCATGTACCTGTATATAAACTATAACTAATTTGTTAACTGGTTTGGCAAAAGAGAGCTCATTAACAGGATAAACTCAAAATAGCTTTTGTTAAGCACATGACAGGTGGTAAAAGTAATGGATGGACAAGGACAAAGGAAGCAAGAGTGAAAGTCCAGGCTCAGAACCAGAAGGGGCAGGGAGACTAATGACCACAGTCCAGAGGGCAAAACAAAGCTCAGAATCAGAAGTGGACAGCAGTCAGTGTCAGGGTCATGTATACAAGCTAAAAATGAGAAGCTGCAAACTAGTGGCTGGGAGAAAAAATACCGTCTTCTATTTTTATTAATGATTTTGAGCGCTTTATAACCTGCACTTTGAAGGTTATCTGGATAAAAAAAAAAGGCTTTTAAAAGTTTGTGAGTGGAGTATGAAGGACAGCCATAATGTCAACTTGGTGAGAGTCAAAGGAAAACTAGAGTATAAAATGTATTAGGGTCTGTCTAAATGCTTTTCTAGCTAGTTGTTACTTTTCAATGAATGTAAAGTGTTGCTGGAACAAGTCTTATCTGACACATGAAAAGTGTCATAAAACTTTAAAAAATATACACAATCCAAATCAGCATTACAAAGTTTTTTACTATTAGGGTATGTTTGTGTTTTTCTCCACAGCATTTCCGTGATCGTCTCGATAAGCTCTTTGCTAAAGGTATAGGCATGCTGGACTTGGCTTTGACGGAGGCTTTTGAACTTCTCAGTAATGTGAGTCCTTATCCGTACACCCGTATGTGTGGCCATATTAAGGTCATTTCCTCTGTAACTCCCTTAAAAATCAGGAGTAATCATATGGTATACAGATCAATAGATCTCATGTGTTTATGCATGAAAACCTGGCAGAAAGTAAATGTTACTTATTTCACAATTCAAATGCTAATACAACATTTATTTCGATAGATAGAATACTGTAATTATGTAAGATGTACTTTTTTGTGTTTTTTTATAACAGAATGTAAGTAACATGTTGATAGTGTTTCTCTTTTTTATTTATCAGTACTGGTTTAATGTATTACAGTAAATACCCGGGAGAACAAACTTTCTCTCACACCACCCATAATAACCACAGTATTTTACAATGAATTATATAAATACACTGACCAAAATTATAAATGCAACACTTTTGTTTTGCCCCTATTTGTCATAAACTGAACGCAAAGATCTAAGACTTTTTCTATGTACACAAAAGACATACTGTTCACAAATCTGTCTAAATCTGTGTTAGTGAGCACTCCTTTACCAAGATAATCCATCCACCTCACAATAAAAAGCCACTCTAAAATGTGCAGTTTTACTGTATTGGGGGGGTCCAAAAACCAGTCAGTATCTGGCGTGACCACCCTTTGCCTCACGCAGTGCAACACATCTCCTTCACATAGAGTTAATCAGGTTGTTGATTGTGGCCTGTGGAATGTTGGTCCACTCCTCTTCAATGGCTGTGCGAAGTTGCTGGATATTGGCAGGAACTGGAACAGGCTGTCATATACGCCGATCCAGAGCATCTCAAACATGCTCAATGGGTGACATGGCCGGTGAGTATGCTGGCCATGCAAGAACTGGGATGTTTTTAGCTTCCAGGAATTGTGTACAGATCCTTGCAACATGGGGCCATGCATTATCATGCTGCAACATGAGGTGATGGTCGTGGATGAAAAATGCCATTAATTAAATGCTTCTGTGTTTGTTGTCCGTAACATATGCCTGCCCATACCATAACCCCACCACCACTATGGGCCACTCGATCCACAACGTTGACATCAGACTCCATACACGCTGTCTGCCATCTGCCCTGTACAGTGACAACCGGGATTCATCCGTGAAGAAAACACCTCTGCAAAGTGCCAGATGTCATCGAATGTGAGCATTTGCCCACTCAAGTCAGTTATGATGATGAACTGCAGTCAGGTCGAGACCCCGATGAGGACGATAAGCATGCTGATGAGCTTCTCTGAGATAGAGACAGTTTGCTCAGAAATTCTTTGGTTATGCAAACCAATTGTTGCAGCAGCTGTCCTGGTGGCTGGTCTCAGACGATCTTGGAGGTGAAGATGCTGGATGTGGAGGTCCTGGGCCAGTGTGGTTACACGTGGTCTGCGGTTGTGAGGCCAGTTGGATGTACTACTGAAACGCCTTTGGAGACGGCTTATGGTAGAGAAATGAACATTCAATTCACGGGCAACAGCTCTGGTGGACATTCCTGCAGTCAGCATACCAACTGCACACTCCCTTAAAACCTGCGACATCTGTGGCATTGTGCTGTGTGATAAAACTGGACATTTTAGAGTGGCCTTTTATTGTGGCCAGCCTAACGGTGTGTTCACAAGGGGCGTCAGCGTCAACGCTTCCCATTGACTTTGAATGGGTGACGTCAAGCGTTGGCGAAAAAAATTGTGGATCCATCGGCGGCGCTTCACTGGCGTTGCTCGCGACAGAAGTTGAGAATTTTTAAACTTCTGCCGCGAGCAACGCCAGTGAAGCGCCGCCGACGGAAGTGTCAGCCAATCAGGATCGCTCTATGCAAATACAGTAGCCAGGCAGCAGCCAATCACGTTCATCCTGTTCAAGAGCAGCAAACTGAGGATAAATTTTAAAATGGAGGAGAAACTCATTATTGCGGTGGGCAATCACCCGGTCATTTATGACCAATCGCTTTTTATGTACCGGGATTCATATCGGAGAGACCAGGCGTGGAAGGAGGTGGCAGAGGCCGTTGGTGATTTCATTGGCTGACGCTGCTATGACCATGGCGTCAGTGCCAAACTTCAGCCACGCCTTCCGTCAAGTGTTGACGCTGACGCCCCGTGTGAACTGTAGGATTTCAGCGCGAATCAGACAATTTAGGAGATTCGATTAGAAGTAAAAACACTTCTACAGCCTCAAACTCCACAAATTCCAGCAAGACCAGACCCCTGTCGTAAAATTTGTAATTTGACACTCTAGTGTCTGCCAGCTTGAAGCAGCCAAGTAACTAGAAGCTTAAAAATAGGGACTTGCAACATTAACACAAGAGGACCCTTGTTGATTGTCAAATTTGGAGCAAGTAACCAAGATTAATTGTCAAAGAGATGCACATCATGAACATCACATGAGTTAAGTCATTAGAGTTTGGTTGGTGGACTCCCCGACCAGAGGACAGAGCTAAAATTCTTTCTACACCCTTTTGACCTTTTCCTCGCTCACAGAACACATCCTTGCACCCACAGTATGGCACAGAAAACTGCCTATTGATATATATATATATATATATATATATATATATATATATATATATATATATATATGCACCCAAAATTATGCTAAAAGGGACTCATGAGCAACTCATCATTTCTATGCATAATTTCCTATCATTTATGTAACCCACACGTTTGTCTATTATGTTTTAATCACTCATTGTGTATGTCCCTTTTGATAACTATTGAATAGTTTAATGGTTTATATTGGTGTTTGATATGCAGGGTCTTGAAATTAGATTCTTGAAATGTTTCTATACTTCAATTCTTTGTAAAATGTATTTTAGTCTTGTTATCGAAATCATGTCCAAATTTAACTTTGCCAAGAGCGGGAAAATTTGGGATCACGGGACTGATCAGATGACATTGTGATTTATGGTTGGGGAGGAGGAACCAGCAGTCCCCCGACTTGGGAGAATGTTCTAATTGGTCAAGACACCATTTGGGATGTGTCCAAAAGCTGAGTTTAAATACCCAGGACACCATCAAATCACTCTCTTACAACTCTTACTCTTCGCTTACGCGCTTACTCCATACCCTTGCTCTCTACGGCTGCATGCCAGCATGCAAGCCTGCTCCTCTAAAGGAAACATGAGGAGATAATCACACTCCTGTCTTTTACTTTAATTCTTTTATTTCTTTCCGTTGAGAGTTTCGTCTTCTCGTTAAGTTTTGCTGCAAGACGTGACCCAAACGTCTGTGCTAATCCGAACTCTAACCAGCGCACAACTCCGCATCATCAGGCAACGCCCAAGAAGACATCACATCGACCGACCACCAACCAATCTACAACCTCGGGAAGGCCCCCTTTCTGGAGCGACAATTCCCTCGGCACAGAAAAAGGCAACGCAAGTAACCTCCAGGTTCTAACTGAACTGGTGCATTTGATATAAAGTTTAATAACTTCTTTGAGATACTCAATACGAGGGTTAATTAAGTGATTGATGGTTGTTCAGGTCTAAGCAATTACACATATTGCTATAAACTTGGGACTTCACATTTTCATTCCTTTAAACTCATTCTTTCCTCACTTTCTCTTTCTGCAACCTGTGTGAATGCGTGTGTTTATGTTAGATTAGTTTGTATGTGTTAGGTTTATCCAATAAAATCATATTTTTATTAGAAAAGATAAGTATCTTGTGTTTTGTGCTTACAAGTTAATGTCTTAAACTGCAGATTTTGCTACTGTGCTAATATATAGTGTTTCACTATATTCTGGATATTAATATCCATTGCAGAGTTCCTGTTACACGGCTTGTTTAATGAATCGCGGGTCGACTCTGAACAGCCGTAAAACAGCAATTCTGTTCAAATTCCCTATTGAATCATATTCGATTCCCTTTGAGCTAAATTATATGTAATCAATCCCTTACATTAATTGGTGGAGAGAATGCGGGCAGTTTAATCTAAATTGTAAGCACAACCAAGTTATTTAATATTTTCTATTTCTGCGGATGAAAGCTTCTGAGTCTAGACTGTACGTGTGTACGTGTGTGTGTGACGTAAGCAGCGCGCGGGCGCTGAATGGATGAACGCTGAATGAATGAAAGCTAGAATGAATGCAGAGGACAGTAACTCGAGATCTCTCTACTTTTTAAACTGTAGTAAGTGAGTTTAAAGTTAAGGTCTGAGATCGTACAATAAGGTCGAAATTGAGCGTGTCCCTCATTTTCTGTAATGCCTTATTTATAGTTGAATTAATGTCATTGCGTGTTCCAGTGCCATTCAATTGCTATATTCCCAGCCAGGGAATCTCAGTCACCGTTAGCTGAACGGAGCTAAACTGCAGTAAATAAAAGTGAAAATAAATCGACGGATAAAGAATAGTTTGAGCGTGTTCCTCAATCTATTTTAAAGGCCTTATTATTCATAGTTTAATTGTCAATGCGTGTTCCATTGTCAAAGCAACTATGTTATTTGACTCCCTTGGTTAAACATTAGAAATAATGCTTGCCTGTTTGTGTCTGTTCACTAAGTGAAACAGTGCGATTTAAACGGGAGTGTTTTAAAATCTTGATCAAGTAAAGTTTAACTCTGAACCAACAGCGAATAAAATCTGTTGTGTTGTGTTGACGTACTCAGAGAAACTGGCACGGAGATTTACGATCCGCCGAGATCAGTATTATTTTTGTTTCCTCATTTGCAGCGCCAAGCTGCCAAATAAAGTTTAAATCCAACTCCGAACGAACTAAGACTTTAAAGCGCCACATCGCAAAACCAACTAGAAGTGGTGTTGTTATTTGTACAGTGTTGAAATGCGCTGCCATTTCATGTAACATGCTTAACTGAACTTGCAATGTAATGTTGTATGTGCTTAGCCCACTAGTGTTTGTTTTGGTTGCCGTAGTTACGATGGTGACTCGGAAGTCTTAACCTACTTCCGGAGCAACTCTGAACTGCGCACGCGCAGCACATTGACGTCATACTATAAACAAACTCTACGGTGTTGCTAAGCTAACGAAACTGTTGCTTTTACATTGAAGTCTATGCTAAAGATTAGCCTCAAAGGTTAGCAGTTAGCATTAACATCCAGTGGTTGAATACAGTTTGTGTGGGCAAAACTAAAGTGATTTAACCCTTTAAACCTCTGAACTAATACACCTGTTGGTCTATTTTTCTGTCCTATTTCTCAAATTTTCTAACTTTACCACTTTATATGCATTTTACCAGAAAGGGGAATATTACTTCACAATTATTAATTGTGACAAATTCAAATTTAATTCAAACATTACATTTATTTGGAATCAATCGAATTTCCTCCTCTGGTCATTTCATATGATCATTATTTCTAGTATTCTCTCTTTTAGGTCAATCATTTTAGGTACTAATAAGCCTTGAACTTTGAAAGTTAAGGTTAACTTATTTTACCTAATTGATTTGTTACCCCTATCAACAGATTATATTCAGAATCACACTTACTCATTACTTCATTGTGTTTTTACTCCTATTTCTTCATTTCTTGGTTATACAATTAACCTCCATTTTTATTTTATTTTATTTATTTACTTTTTTTTTTCCTCCTACACTTAATTTCATTTTGATTGTTTTGCCATTTATTACTTTTAATTTCACTTTACCCTACCTTTCTCCTTTACCTCCTTGTATCCTAGCTTGGGAACGACACACCTGAGCTTTAATAGGAGACTGTTGTCCCTTACTACGAGGTCAAATAAATTAGAAAGACAACTCTCTTTCACTCAGATTTTATTGTTGTTTTATTAGTTGGGCAGCAACTATAAACAATGCTCTACTCGTAGTTGGGCATAACAGCCACGCACCCTGTGAGTGGACCCGATCCACTCAATTTACTGAGTCTCCTTCCCTTCCCTTCTACCCAAGTCTCTCCTGCTTTCTTCCTTCTTTACTCCACATTTGCAGGGACCTGTAAGAACCATCAATCGATTCTAAGTGAATGAAATGCAAAATCTTGTCAAAGAACAGTAATCATCCTTATGAATTTGATTGTAATCAAACCCTCCTTCGTTCTTCCTAACCTCCCTGAATTTGAAAACGCATTCCAAAATTTTGGCATCTCATCCCATACTGAGATCAATTATTAGAGATAAGTGTTGAACACCCGTTGCTTTCGAAGCCTCCTTGGTAAGCGGTCCAACTGTAAGGTGTTCGGTGTCAATCCTGTCAGACTAAGAAAAGAGATACCAGCATTATTATTATATTCTCACGTCTCGAACAGAGATATAATAATATTGTTTACCTTTTGACAAAATCTGGGTAACATTCCTCCCATTGGAAAAGGGAATTGTTTTATTTAACTGAATTGTTTTCACCTTTTTCTCTTTTTTTCTTCTTCCTCATTAGAGTGACGAAGTCTTCACATCCCTAGTCTACCTAGACACCCTGAGACCAACACTATCATCACCACACTTCATTAGGGGTTCACAATCACTGACACAACACTTAGTTGTCCCACCACACATAGGCTTCTACCCCACACAGATCTGTGTCAGTCTACCTTCTCCTCAGCGTGCCACGGGGAAGATGTGAACACTTGGCTGAGAGGCATGACGGACAGCCTCACCCCCAAGACCTTTGAACTGTTATTATTCTTAATGAGAAGGTTCCTGACACAAGATTCAAGCCAGAACAACAACCACGAGGAGCTAGTCAAAATCACCAGCTCCCTAAGCTATGCCTTCACAACCCAGCTGAAACTGAGCGACAAGCACATCACCCATCTTCAAGAGGAGCTGTCACGTGCTCAACGCCGCATAGACAAGCTGGAAGTGAAAGTTCAAGATCAACTCAAAGCACCCAACGAGAGGGAGCAGGGAACAACGGAACAAGTTAAGAAGCTCCAAGCAGCCCTGGCAACAGCTCAACTTGACCAGCAACAAGCAAAGGCTGCCCAGAGAGACCTGGTAAACAGACTCCAGTATGCCGAACAGCTACTAGAGAAAGCCAAGAACGACATCAGCAACAAGAATGCTGAAATCAGTGCCTTAGAAAACCACCTTGAAAGGTACAGCACTGACATAGACAATCTGACCCAACATCTACATGATGCCAACGATGAGCTCTACATGGTCAGAAAAGAACTCAAAGATGCTTGTGAGTTGAAACAAGAGCCAAGAAGAGAGAAACATATCTCAGCCTCACCACTGCTGAGCAGAGCTAAGTCTCACATCCAAGAACTGGCATCCAACGAAGGAAGTGAAGCGCCACCTCCCGAAACATCACTAGCCTTCGCCACACAGCTCTTTCCTGTCACTGAAAGCAGAGACCCCATCCAAGCAGACCTTGGAGCTGCACATGGGATGACCATCAAAGTCCTCAACAAGCTGTCTAAAAGTATCAGCCAGTTCAACCCAAACTCCAAAGAGGGCCCCGACATCCAGGCCCACCTGCAAGATATTAATTTTCATTTAGAAATGAGACCTCATGTGACTGACAGAGACAGGTTGTACCTCCTAAGAGCAACGTCAAGTGTCGAGGTACGAAACTTCATAGATCGACAACTCAGTCACACAAAGTCAAACTACCAGCTACTTTGTGAAGTCCTGATCAAAGAGTTCACAGACCCTGAGTCTGAATATGGACTGTTAACTACCTTGGAGACCAAACAAGGTCGACAAGAGACGCCACAAGCTTACTATAACCGGCTCCGAAAAGCCTACTTCGGTGCACACAACGAACCTGACGTTGAAGAAGAGGTGAACTTCAAAAGCCTTTTCCTAAAAAATCTGCACCCTGGAGTCAGTCGTCACCTCGGCGTCATGGCTTGTCCGCGCTCCATGACCATCCAACAGTTGCGCGATCTAACACAGAAGGCCTACACCAAGCAAAAGATGGCCTCAAAGAAAGGTAACAAAACCTCCACACTCTTGAACTCTGTCACCAAAGACTCAAGCCATGCACTGGACGACACCCAGTGGCATCACAACACCCGAGTCTTCCATCAAGAGCAAAGAGAACGTGAGCCCCATGTCCACAACAGCTATCAGCCCTACCGATGGGAAAAGCCTTGGGACCAGCCATGCTTCTCAAGAAACCCAAAAGAAAGGATCAGCTGGAAACCTAACTGGACGTGCAAAGCCAAACGACCGGCTTGTCCAACAACAACTAGAGTGGGTAAGCAGAGACAAAACCCACATCAGCACCACTTAGATATCCACAGTGCTAAGTCTACACAAGAACAAGACTGTTCACCCTCAGAAGACATGGAACAAGTCATGAAACAACTGAAAGAGTTCCTTGAAAACCAGCTAGACACGAATGACTAGAAACAGAAGTCATGCTCGCTGTGACCAGCGACAGAACGGAAGGCCGACGATCACCTGGTACGCCACCATCTCAGAGATGACAAGCACCCGTTCAACAACCACCCAGAACAAACAAGTCTCTCACGGCCAACCGCTGATGAAAAACTCTGAGGTACCAAAGAACATCACCTCAGTCACCCATCACTTCCAAAGAAACTGTCAAATGAACTTCAACTCCATGAACCACATTCATGTCTGTGCAACAGCAACCACTAAAGCACAGAAGGTCAGAAGTCTGCCACAACCAGAAGGCATCACAAGTGAAATGCAACATAGGAGACAAAGTTTTGCACCCCAGCTTCACACAGCCATGCCAAACTACCTCCGACTGTCTGCTAAAGAACTTCCTGCCTTGCTGGACTGACCCCCATCTGAACACACCCTCATCCAAGCAAAGGATGCAGAGAGCATCTTCACCGACCTACAAGAAAAGGGGGAACCAAAACAGACTGAAACAGATCTGACCATACATACACTACACAATTAACACTCACAACATTGCCTACACCCAGAGGTAACCACACCTACTGATAACACATTTGACAAACATATTCTTCCCACGAGTAGAATATTCAAATCTTAGCTTAACATAGTTTTACATCCACCAGGAAGGAACATGCAACTATCCTCACCCCAGGTAGAACACCTGACACTATGTTAAGGTACATGACACATCAGCTGCACCTGCCATCCTAGCTCAATAGTACTCGCAACCCTGACTAGGAAAACCCGCAGCTAATTTTCTTTGTTTTGTTTTGTTTTTCCTCTTGCCTATCGCTTTCCTTCCCCTCTTGCTTTAGCAGGTGAAACTCCTAGCCACCCTACAAGGGTCAAAGGTCTGATATTAGGATTGACTTGCCACACCTAATATCCGCAAACCATTCTAAACTGAATGGGAGCCAGAGAGCTCCATGCAAGATAGGTCAAATCATTTTACCACAGATGATGTCACCAGAACGTCTCTAAATTTAAAACCTTAAATAAACAAACAAATTTAATCACAAATTGGATCAAAGGATCATTATACGAAAACAAATTTCAATAACAAGTTCTAGGTGAATTCGACCATTTTCCAGGTACTACATGTACCCGAATAATGTAATGCCATGCACCCGTACAGTAACTGTCCTGGAAGTGTTATCTTGTTGTTTGCTGTGTTTGTGTCTGCTTCTTCTGCTTTTGTTTCTCCAGCGCTTGTCGATGTCTTCTGCCAACAACACATCACCGAGCGAAAGGGGGATATGTAGGATTTCAGCGCGAATCAGACAATTTAGGAGATTCGATTAGAAGTAAAAACACTTCTACAGCCTCAAACTCCACAAATTCCAGCAAGACCAGACCCCTGTCGTAAAATTTGTAATTTGACACTCTAGTGTCTGCCAGCTTGAAGCAGCCAAGTAACTAGAAGCTTAAAAATAGGGACTTGCAACATTAACACAAGAGGACCCTTGTTGATTGTCAAATTTGGAGCAAGTAACCAAGATAAATTGTCAAAGAGATGCACATCATGAACATCACATGAGTTAAGTCATTAGAGTTTGGTTGGTGGACTCCCCGACCAGAGGACAGAGCTAAAATTCTTTCTACACCCTTTTGACCTTTTCCTCGCTCACAGAACACATCCTTGCACCCACAGTATGGCACAGAAAACTGCCTATTGATATATATATATATATATATATATATATATATATGCACCCAAAATTATGCTAAAAAGGACTCATGAGCAACTCATCATTTCTATGCATAATTTCCTATCATTTATGTAACCCACACGTTTGTCTATTATGTTTTAATCACTCATTGTGTATGTCCCTTTTGATAACTATTGAATAGTTTAATGGTTTATATTGGTGTTTGATATGCAGGGTCTTGAAATTAGATTCTTGAAATGTTTCTATACTTCAATTCTTTGTAAAATGTATTTTAGTCTTGTTATCGAAATCATGTCCAAATTTAACTTTGCCAAGAGCGGGAAAATTTGGGATCACGGGACTGATCAGATGACATTGTGATTTATGGTTGGGGAGGAGGAACCAGCAGTCCCCCGACTTGGGAGAATGTTCTAATTGGTCAAGACACCATTTGGGATGTGTCCAAAAGCTGAGTTTAAATACCCAGGACACCATCAAAAAACTCTCTTACAACTCTTACTCTTCGCTTACGCGCTTACTCCATACCCTTGCTCTCTACGGCTGCATGCCAGCATGCAAGCCTGCTCCTCTAAAGGAAACATGAGGAGATCATCACACTCCTGTCTTTTACTTTAATTATTTTATTTCTTTCCGTTGAGAGTTTCGTGTTCTCGTTAAGTTTTGCCGCAAGCCGTGACCCAAACGTCTGTGCTAATCCGAACTCTAACCAGCGCACAACTCCGCATCATCAGGCAACGCCCAAGAAGACATCACATCGACCGACCACCAACCAATCTACAACCTCGGGAAGGCCCCCTTTCTGGAGCGACAATTCCCTCGGCACAGAAAAAGGCAACGCAAGTAACCTCCAGGTTCTAACTGAACTGGTGCATTTGATATAAAGTTTAATAACTTCTTTGAGATACTCAATACGAGGGTTAATTAAGTGATTGATGGTTGTTCAGGTCTAAGCAATTACACATATTGCTATAAACTTGGGACTTCACATTTTCATTCCTTTAAACTCATTCTTTCCTCACTTTCTCTTTCTGCAACCTGTGTGAATGCGTGTGTTTATGTTAGATTAGTTTGTATGTGTTAGGTTTATCCAATAAAATCATATTTTTATTAGAAAAGATAAGTATCTTGTGTTTTGTGCTTACAAGTTAATGTCTTAAACTGCAGATTTTGCTACTGTGCTAATATATAGTGTTTCACTATATTCTGGATATTAATATCCATTGCAGAGTTTCTGTTACACGGCTTGTTTAATGAATCGCGGGTCGACTCTGAACAGCCGTAAAACAGCGATTCTGTTCAAATTCCCTATTGAATCATATTCGATTCCCTTTGAGCTAAATTATATGTAATCAATCCCTTACAGAACACACCTTAAGGCACACCTGTGCAATAATCATGCTGTCTAATCAGCACCTTGATATGCCACACCTGTGCGGTGGATGTATTATCCCGGCAAAGGAGAAATGCTCACTAACACAGATTTAGACAGATTTGTGAACAGTATTTGAGAGAAATAGGCCTTTTGTGTACATAGAAAAAATCTTAAATCTTTGAGTTCAGCTTATGAAAAATGGGGGCAAAAACAAAAGTGTTGCGTTTAAGTTTTTTGTCAGTCTATATTACTTTCATAAATTACAAATGTCCTAATACAATCAGTGTTGGCTAAAGTTACTTTTAAAGTAGTGAATTACAATGCTGAGTTACTCCTCAAAAAACGAATTGCATTACTTTTTATGGAAATGAATGCATTACATTTTCTTTCCGTTACTTTTTCTGGGCTGGACTTGATTTTGTGTGTTTTTTTTTGTTTTTTGTTTTTATTTATTTTTGATGTTTTTGCCTTTATTGTGATAGGACAGATCAGAAATGACAGGAAGCAAAGTGGGAGAAAGATAGGGGGTGGGATCGGGAAAGGTCCTCGAGTCGGGATTCAAACACAGGATGCCCGCCGCTTGTGTGTTTTTTTTTTTTTTTTATATAAAAAGGTTATATTTTTTTGGCAAAAGCCCTTTCACACCGAAAATGAAATGAATATGCCTCAGGCTGAAGGAAATGTAAATGAGCAAGTCAGATGAGTAGATGCATGTTCACATTTAGTCTAGAACTGCAGTACTCATCATATTTACTCAACATGGGGACAGGAGAGCTGTCAGTCAATACATGAGTAAAATGTAACTGGAGTTACTTATTTGAAAATCTTACCCAGGTATTTTCCTGTAAATTAAAAAGTAGTGCATTACTAGTTACTTGAATAAAGTATTCTGATTACGTAACTAATTACGTAATTACTTTTAATGTGTTACCCCAACACTAAACGCAATAAAGAACTAATAATTATTTTAATTATAAATTAATAATTATATTTCTAATTTTAATATTATTAATTGTTGTTTTTTTTTACACTGCAAATAATAATAATAATACAGTATTAATATTTATGTTGTAATTTTTTAACCTTTAAATCTTAAAGGTGCTATAGAATGGAAAACTGTATTTACCTTGGCATAGTTGAATAATAGTTCTGTACATGGAACCACTGAAAAAGAGGCCAATCCCAACATAACATGTACTGTCACGTTATAGTGAAGTAATAGTTATGCCCCCAACATTTGCATATACCAATTCATGTTCTAGGCCAGCCGGACCTGCACAGCCGAATCTGTATTCAGAAAAGCACAGAAAAACAAATAACGCATTCTAATAAAATAACTCTAACCACTAAAGGGACATGGTTGCTTGCTAGCAGTATCCTGTTACATTACAGTACATAAGATTTCACTTACCAGTTAAACAGAGTAAGGAGAGATGACCGAGGATGGTGGCGAATGATTTACAGATCCTGAGCACCACTGACAAGCATTTGATCTTGTATTATGTGTGGTAAGTACTGCCAGTACTAGTATACACAG
This sequence comes from Garra rufa, assembly GCF_049309525.1. Taxonomy (NCBI): domain Eukaryota; kingdom Metazoa; phylum Chordata; class Actinopteri; order Cypriniformes; family Cyprinidae; genus Garra; species Garra rufa. The sequence goes on from NC_133375.1 coordinate 15,555,783, forward strand.
TGCACGTGCGATCGCAAATTTTGAAAGTTAAAGTAAAAAGTGTTTGTGCATGCAAAAGCAGTTTCAGTGCCCCGAATATCAATAGCAGCTCCCTGACGCCCACATTTTATATACAGTATAATTTCCCAACAATATAACTGTGAGAGAAAGTGTGGAAATATACATTTTCCTCCCTGTATTTTCTTCCTGCTGTGTAAGCTACTGAAATGAGCCACACTGTGAAACAGCCAATCAGAGCAGAGCGCAACATTATTATTCATGACCCTTCCAAATGAGGTAATAACAGACCATTTAATTCCAAGGACAATTCTTAGGGTTGTAAATGGTTATGTAAAACCGTATCTGGAGAATTTTTGCCCTTCTCCAAGCCAATGTAGATTATCAATGTAGATATCAGAAAACAATTTAAAATATTGTATCAATGCATTCTAGGGCTACTTTAATTTTTTTTTATTTTGGTCGTTTTCATAAATGCTGTAAACTTATATCCACAGAATTAAGCAAATAAAATGTACTTAGTGCACATTGTGTTCCCAAAATAGACATTCACTGCACATACAGAGATGGAGTTTATTAAAAGCAACATTTACTATGAATTGAGGCTGAAAATTGAAAATTTATCACATAGTTTGGGACTATCAAATATTAAATAACCAACTGTTATAAGTAAGAGTAAAAGTATCTTTATGAAAATAGTGCAGGTAAAAAAAAAAAAGTACAGGTAAATTCTATAAGTGGTAGGTTGCTGGAGTCTACGTTTAGATTCAGGGACTGATCACCCAAAAATTAAAATTTGTCATTATTTACTCACCCTCATGTTGTTTGAAATCTATATGAATTTCTTCTTCTGCAGAACACTAAAGAACATAAATAAAAAAAGGCTGAATCCTGACTAGACGAGAGGAGGAGTTGGAGATGGAGGAGGGTGATAGATATTGCATCTTTATAGGTAGACGTGGATCAGCTGAGAGTCGAGCTAGATTAACGTGACCTGTCAGAACTAACGCTACGCTTGATTGATGTCCATACAATGAACGTCGACTTTCTGAAACACTGAGACATTAAAATATATATTTTTCCCCCACAGAAGAAAGAAAGAAATACAGGTTGGGAACAACATGAGGGTGAGTAAATAATGACAGATTTTCTTGAGTGAACTATCCCTATATCGCAAGAACTGCTCTGAGTGATTCGATGAAAGAGTTGTCTTACTATAAATCCACTCGGGTGCAGAATGCTACAAAATAATAAGTCAAACTACCTAGAAACCCTAAATCATAGAGGCTGAATAAAGGTAAATTTATTGGAGAAGTAAGCACATGAATGAAATTTGCTCAGTTCGCCTCTCTGTTTGGAGAGGACGGTAGCCATGCGTGTTGTAGAAGCATCAACTTTGACAATGAATGTGGGTGGCCTTGGGTGACCAGAACAGAGAGTTGGCCATTTTATTGTAGGAGTGATGTTAAAGGAGCTGTGATCAAATAATAGTTTTGGATGAATGATAAGTTAAAGTTTGCAAACTGGAGAAAGCATTGGAGTTTTTTGATTGTAGATAGTTTGTGGCCAAGACTTGACTGCTTCAACCAAGTCTTCTTCCATCTTGATACCACTGGTATGGATGACATATCATAGAAACTGGGTGGAGAACTGAGAATAGCACTTCTTCAACTTTGAGATATACAGTACTGTGCAAACAAACTTCGCCACTTCTAGGAGCTTGTCTTGGCCAATCTTAGAAAACACTATCTGCTGTGCAAAAGTCTTAGGCCATTAGTATTTTCACCAACAAAAAAAATGTTTTTTAAGCCAGTTATTATTTCTGTCTTTTGCTCCAATGTTTGGAAATATAAGTTTACATTTTCTAACATTCCTTTTTCCAGTGACTTGGTGACATTGCCACAGTTCTTCTTTAGTCTGTCTCAGTTTTTTTTCTGTTTCTTGATGTCATCCCAGACCAGAATGGTGGTAATATCTGATGCCTGTGTGGAGCATACTGGCTCATTGTGCATGCATTAGTACAATTAACGGCAAAGGGAATGTTTGGAAATGTAAATTGTTATTTCTTACTTACAGCAAAAGATAGAAAACAACTTGGCTTAAAACCATTTTTTGGTGAAAGTAATAAAGGCCTCTTTAGTAAAGACCTTTGCAAAGCAGATGATGTTTTCTAAGTTTGTCCAGAACAAACTCCTAGAAGTGGCAAAATTCTAGCTCTTTCCGGGAGTACACCAAGATGTCATTGATGTAAACCATGGCAAGGCGCTACAGGTACTCCCGGAAAACCTTGGAACATGGAGGGTTTGTTGCCCAGATTGTACAGCATCACTCTATATTCATAGTGGCCAGTAGGTGCCATGAAGGTGGTCTTCCACTTGTCCAGATCGTTTGTAAGCACTGTGTAGGTTAAGAATAAAAGATGTTGTTTCTCTATGGAACAGTTCCAAGGCAGCCAGGACAAGGGGAAGTGGAGGTGGAGTTGACTTCTAACACAGGATGTGATGAATGTCTGGACATAGGTAATAAAGGAAAACAGTCAGAAAACAGATGGCAGGCAGCATCCTACTCTAGGATGTCACCTGGCCTCCATGATGCCACTGGGTTGTGATGAACAAAACATGAAGTTGGAATTGGACCAGTGCAGTACTTGATGATGCCTCTTCCTAGTGGTTTTCCAGTTATGTATGTATGAGACACATCAGATGCAAGTAAGAATCAGAGTGGATTCTTACTCACCATGGGATGAGGAGGACGGATGGGACATGCTGACCTCACTTGTCCCTCAGCATCGCATTACAGACATAAATGCTGGGCCAGCTGGCAGAGATGTTCAGTTGAAAATAGCTGAATGTCATCCACTTGCATGGCCTCTACTGCTGGCTCTAGAGGAGCTGACGAAATTGCAGCCGCAGCGCCATATTGAACTCTTGATGATGGTAACACTGGTTCATTCCATCCACTAGAAGCAGTGAGGTGAGAAATCTTTGCCTTGGCATACCTCATATAGCTGTTCACTTCATCTTAGCTCTCTCAGTGTGGAATCACTGCAGCTGCATCTCAGGCAGTGTTGCCAGATTGGGCGGGTTTCCGGAGAATAACGCATTGGGCAGGTAGACAAAATTTGGGCTGCTTTAAAAAAATAAAAGCCGCCCAATCAGCTGCTTTTTTCTTCGCTTTTATCATTAGTCATTGTCATTTTAATACCTTCGAGCAAGTATCACAGTAATATAATGTGTAGTGCAGTCATCAACTCATTTTTGCTTAACGCAACCCTTACTGGTTTAGTTTAATAGAGACCTGTCAATCAATTTACGTCTTTAACGTTAGTGAGATGTGATGACTTGTGAGTGACGGGGTTTTGGCCCTATAACGGGCAAGATTTTGAATATGCAGCTTATTCATTTATTCATTTTAAATAATTGCGATGGCAAAGTGGCCTAAATATAAGTTACACGATAAAAAGTCTATGTGGATTACACATGAGAGATGAATGGAAGACTTCTAAATATAATTGTAACTAAAATAAGAAAACGTGGGTGTGTGCATGAACGTAAATGCCAGCTACATTACATTTGTCTCTCATTACTTTATTGTGCACTTTTTGCACAGAAATTAGCATATTTTGACTGTGGACATTGAAAATGATGCATGTGTTTTTCCCAGGGTTAAAGTCATCGGTTAATTTCCACTTTGAAAAGAAGACATTTTACGCAAATTATCGGACTGTTTTGATTCATATTCCTGTGAAATTGATTTATCTTTATTTTATTTTGCCATTATTCTTTTTTTAAAGAGATAAAAATGGTCCTTATCAACCTTGACATGGCAATAAAATTCTCATTGTTTTGGCAGTTAAAATTTGGGCGGGTTTTTGTTGAAGTGGGCGGGTTTTCGTGAGCTTTTGGGCTGGAAATCGTCAACCCAAAATGGCAACACTTATCTCAGGGGCAAGTGAGCAGTGGAGAAGACAGCCATTGCAGCTCTCCGTCGAGCCAGATTAAGGAGCTTAAATCATTAAATCACACAGTGACTGAGAAAATCTGACCAATCAAATATAGCCCCTACTACTTAGATTATAAATACTACTTAATAAATAAAAATTTAATTCATCCCAGTGTCTTTTGGATCAGTTCACCAAAATGATTTGTTCAGTGACTATTTCTTCATATTACATATTTGCGTCAGTAAATTAATTTAGTAGAAGCAATTAATTTTTTTGTGTTAGACTTAAAGGGTTACTCCACCCCAAAATGAACATTTAGTCAATAATCACTTACTCAATGTCGTTCCAAACCCTTAAAAGCTTTGTTTGTCTTCGAAACACAATTTAAGATATTTTGGATAAAAACCGGTAGCTTTTTGACTGTCCCATTGACTGCCAAGTAAATAACACTGTCAAGGCTCAGAAAAGTATGAAAGACATCGTCAAAATAGTCAATTTGCCATCAGTGGTTCAACCATAATTTTACAAAGCTATGAGAATACTTTTTGTACGCAATGAAAACAAAAATAACAACTTTATTCAACAATTCATCTCCTCCACGTCACCGTAGTGCCATTTTGGAGAGTGTGCCCTGGACACAAACAGCGTACACTGTTCTCTGTCAGTTGCAACACACGGATACATTTTCTAAGTTTATTTACATTTTAATTCAAAGGAAAACAGCGTATCCACGTGATGCAGCTGACAGAGAACAGCGTACGCTGTATGCAAAATGGGGCTACGGTGATGCGGAGGAGATAAATTGTTGTAATTGCTCAGAAGGTCAAATTAGTTGAACACGTTACTATGTTACATGTACTACTACTACTACTACTACTACTACTACTACTACTACTACTACTACTAAAAATTAACAGTTTGCTTGTGCATTCAAGCTATGATTTTATCTGAACAACTAAAATAGAGGCAAGCAAGAGCCAACAATTTCCATAGTGTACAATGCCAAAGCAGAGCAGAGGAGAAGTACAAAAAGGAGTTTAAATTGTGGAGTGGTTAAGTATGTGCAGTGTGGCTTCTGCAGCAGTTCGGGTGGAGGTTGGCAGCTCATTCCACCAGAGAGGAGCAAAGAGTTTTGATGACCAGATAGGCTTTACCACTCACATTTCAACATTCACCAGGTTTTGTAGGTTTGCACTATACAAAATCAGAGCATTCTTGGAAAAGTATTTGGTACAGCTCTTGGACCAAATCAATGAATGAGTACTGAACGAGCAGAGTACAATGCGTTGTTTTACAAACTAACTAGTTAGTCATGACTGTTTTCCTAAGAAGGTTACATCTCGTCTTTTTAACCACTTTGGTTCAACAATATAGAAAGGTCATTAATAACATTACTGGTTGGAGTAATGGAGTAATTACTACTAATTCATCAATTTCAGATTGTCAAGATGCAAACGAACATGGCAGCTAATGACTACTTTATCAGAATCAGAATCAGAATGAGCTTTATTGCCAGGTATGTTTACACATACTAGGAATTTGTTTTTGTGACAGAAGCTCCACAGTGCTACAGAATGACAGTGACAAGACGATACATATTATAAAAAGAACAATATACAAGTATACAAGACAGACAATGTGCAAAGATAGCAAAGACATTTGAATGGAAGTAAGTATGTGCTTTAAATAAATAACGGAACAATGAATAAAGAGTGTATAGTGTTGTATGTTCCACGATATAATCTTTTGTTAATCTTTTGTTTCCTGTTATTCTGCTTTATTTGCTTTCCTTATGCATTTACACACATAATTTAAGTCCACATGTAATCCTAAGAAGAAACTATGCTTTTAACAATAGGTTGAAAGTTATAGTTCCTACCACACATGGGCGTCGGACGCAAAAAAAATGTGGGTGGGTCCCAAAAAACTGACTGTAGTGTATGCCATTTTCTGTAGTCTGGTGCCTTTTAATTAATGTCTTTTTACACAAAGTGCAAATAAGCCGCCTTTTTGGCAGGGCCTATTTGCATTACATCTGTCCACAAAGTCACAGCATTATAAAAGATGGCTGTAATGACAATATGTGTAACTTATCATTTTTTTACGCAGGAGACCTGAGTTTACATCCGCCTTTTGGCGAAATTGGTTATCTCCTTTTTCACTTTTCTTATAACATCAGAAAGGCATCTGTTTTCAATAAAAATAAAAATTTATAAAATAATCGAAAAGTTAAAATAAAGTATCGGGTAGGGTTAGGTGTATCTGAGCACAGGTACGCTGCTTTGTTTACTTTGCTGTGTCCCGGCAGTGCAGCAGGCGCAAGTGACTAGTGAAAACACAAAATGAGTTTAATTTATATGGACTCTGAATGAGCCAAGTGGAATGGGTTTGAGGAAACAGTAGCATGCAATTTGGGCTGTAGCTAAATGGAGTTTAATTTATTAGGGCATTCATCATACAATGGATTTGACTGAGTCTGATGGCACTCTGAAAAGTACACAGACATATTCGCAGAATTAGAGACGGTAAAAGTATCATTGGTCTTCGAAAGTACAATGGTTCCGATGTCCATGCTACCATATAAGTTTTCAATGCTGTCTGCAAATGTTAATTTGATCTATGGTTCTGAAAAATATTGAATAGCTGAACTATGTTGGTAATGATAGAACTTGCAAACATAGTTGGCTAATGATGCTTTTGATAAACATAACGTCTCGGGTTACTTGACTGTAACCCAGTTCCCTTAAAAAGCGGGAACGAGATGCTGCGTATCAATACGCTAATGAGAACATTCTTTGTTCGACCGGTTGTGAAACATGTGTGTCAAACACGCCAAGAATTTGGCCTAAATAACCTCGGTAGGTGACGTAATTGATTGCACGCACCTGAGGGTTATAAATAGATGTGAAACGAACACACCTTCAGGTTATGCCTTTGTCTGAAAGGACGTCCAGGCACGCCTGCAGTGCGGCATTGAGGCGCAGCATCTCGTTCCCGCTTTTCAAGGGAACTGGGTTACAGTCAATAACCCAAGACGTTCCCTACCAAAAGCTACACTCGATGCTGCGTATCAATACGCTAATGGGAATGAGAATACCAACGCCGCCGCACTGGAAGTGTCTGGACCACTCAAGGTTGTGTAGTGTGTGCGCACAAGCACTGAAGAGGTCTCAGACATGACTGTGGGATGTTGACTCAGGGACATGCGAGCCCGGAGTTGCATGGACATCCAAACTGTAGAATCTGATAAATGTGTGCGGGGAGGACCAGCCTGCCGCATCACACACTTGCTGTAAGGGGGCACCTCTTGCTACAGCCGTGGAGGATGAAACTCCCCTGGTTGAATGGGCCCTAAGTCCTAGAGGTGGAGCTTGGTTGCGCACCTCATAGGCTAGAGCAATAACATCCTTCACCCAATGTGAAATCGTCCGTTTAGTGGCAGCCGCCCCCCGGTTGCGGCCTCCATAACATATGAAAAGCTGCTCAGACTTACGCCACTGGCCTGTGCGGTGGACGTAAATCGGAAGAGCACGTACTGGACACAGTAAGTGAAGTCTTTCTTGCTCCGGTGTTGTGAACCGCTAAGGGCCGAAGGCTTCAAGAATGACTGGATTTACAGTTGAGAAAGGAACTTTCGGAAGATATTTAGAGTGAGGATGCAAAAGGGCTGTCACCAGCCCAGAAGCAGGATGGTGAGGTTGCCAGAGCCTGCAAATTCCCAATTCTCTTGAGAGAAGTAATAGCTATCAGAAAAACCATCTTAAGAGTCAGAAACCTGACATGGGCTGACAATAGTGGTTCAAATGGGGTCCCGACCAGACCCTCGAGCACTATGGCTAAATCCCACGAAGGGATTGTAGCTCTGGTGGGCGGCCTCAAGCGCCTAGCTCCATGGATGAAGTGGAGGACTAGTGGATGCTTTCCCACTGACACCCTATCAGTCAGAGCGTGGCAAGCTGAAATGGTGGCCACATAAACTCTGAGAGTAGCAGGACTTGTACCTGAGGAAAATTTCTCTTGCAGGAACTCCAGCACTGAAACGACCTGGCAGTGAACTGGGTCTGCATGGTGTGACATACACCCTTCTCAAAAACACGCCATTTGAGGGCATAACTCTTTCTAGTGGAGGGAGCCCTAGCACTTAGAATAGTGAGTATTACATTAGCTGGAAGACTCCCGGAAGCAGAGCGATTGGGGGAAAAGCGAAAAGATGTAGTCTGGGCCACGGATGGGCCATTGCGTCCAGACCCAGGGGAGCTGGAGGAGTCAGAGAGAAGTAGAGGGGATAATGTGCTGTCTCCTGTGTAGCAAAAAGGTCCACCTCTGCTTCGTAAAATCTTTCCCAGATTTGACTGACTACTTCGAGGTGAAGTTTCCATTCCCCGTTTGTCACAGATTGTCTGGACAGCAAGTCTGCTCCCACATTCATATGCCCTGGAATGTAAATCGCTCTGAGGGACAGGAACTTGTCCTGTGCCCAAAGCAGAAGCTGCTGCGCTAGCCTGTTCAGGCGGCGCGACCGCAGTCCGCCCTGGCGATTTATGTAGGAGACCACCGCTGTGTTGTTCACCCGCACTAGGACATGGTAGCCTCTTAACTGCTGGAGGAAGAATTTCAGGGCCCGAAATACAGCCATCATTTCGAGGCAATTTATGTGCCAGTCGAGAAGATGACCTCTCCAGATCCCCTGGGCTGGACGGCCATCTAAGACCGCACCCCAGCCCATGAGGGAAGCGTCTGTCGTTAGCATCTTGCGACGACAACACGGACCTAGAGTGGGACCCAAAGTCAGAAACCGGGGTCTGAACCACATAGAAAGGGTACGAAGCCCCTGGCACGTAATCCTTATTTGCCTCTGGGGATTGGCCCTTGGATGAAATCCCCTGGCCCTGAGCCACAACTGAAACGGTCTCATGTGCAGAAGCCCCAAAGGTATCAACGTGGATGCAGCTGCCATGAGACCCAGAACTCTCTGAACGTAATGAACAGTAACTTTCTGGCCTAGCTTGATGTTCTTTAGGGCGTTTAGAATGGATTCGACATGCGCAGGTGACAACTGTGCCTGCATTGCGATCGCATCCCATACGACCCCCAAATATGTTGTCGTCTGGGCAGGAGAGAGAACGCTTTTCTTGGTGTTGAGCCTCAGCCCCAGAGATTCGAGATGAGCTAGTACGACATCCCGATGTCGAAGCACCAGCTCTTGAGACTGGGCCAGAATGAGCCTGTCGTCTATGTAGTTCAAAATGCGGATGCCCTGGAGTCGTAGAGGAGCCAGTGCTGCATCCATGCATTTTGTATACGTGCGGGGTGACAAGGCTAGGCCGAAGGGAAGAACCTGATATTGGTAAGATTCGCCCCCGAAAGCGAACCTCAGGAACTTCCTGTGTTGTGGCAATGTGGCAATGTTTCTATATGAAAGTAAGCGTCCTTGAGATCGATTGTCACGAACCAATCTCCTGGCTGGATCTGGGAAACAATCATCTTGATTGTGAGCATCTTGAACTTGTAAGTTCTTAGATAGCGGTGCAGCCCGCAAAAATCCAAAACTGTACGCAACCCCCCCATCTTTCTTGGGAACCAGGAAGTATCGGCTGTAATAGCCTGACTGTCTGGCAGAGGAACATGTTCTATGGCCCCTTTTTCCAGCAGAGTCTGCAACTCCTGTGTCAATAAATGTGCTCGTTCCGGTTTCACGGAAGTGGGGACCACGCCGTTGAAACACGGAGGACGATGTGCAAACTGAATCGGCCATGTAACACTTCGCTGGAGACTGCAGTTTCCTGAAACGCCAGAAGCGGCAGAGATTTTACAGCGATCTCCTGGGGGTGCCGGGAAGAAGCACCTATATTCTGCTGGATATTTACGCGCCCCTCCCCGGGGGGACACACACCCACGGTCCTGGGCGCACCACCTTCAGGACTTCTTTTTAGAGAGGTCCGGCCTCTTAGAAGCAGACTGAGGAGTGCGGCGAGCCGCCCCCATTCTTTGCGAGGAGGTGCATGACTCGCCACACTCTCCTTCTGAGCCTCTCGCCTCAGCGAGACCGGACCTGATCGGGACTGGGTGGCCAGCAGTCCCGACGCTTAAGCACGGCGGGGAAGAAACCTCACAAACGCCTCTTTGTGACGCTTCGCCTCCCGGAACCTAGTGACGATGGTGTTGACAGCGTCGCCAAATAGGCCGGAAGGCGAGGGGGGCATCAAGGAGGAATGATCAAACCCTCTCCTTGATGCCTGTGAGGTTGAGCCACAGGTGTCTCTCTGTGGAAACCATAGCAGCCATAGAACAGCAGATGGCACGGGCCGTCTGCTTGGTCGCACGGAGAGACAGACTGTGGCTTGGCGCAGTTCAAGAAACGCCTCTTCATCAATAGACCCACCAGTGCTACAAGTCTTTTTGCAGGTCAGCCTGGTACGCCTGCAAGATGGCCATGGTGTGCAGAGCCGCACCAGCCTGACCCGCTGCCTGAAATGCTTTCCCCACCAGCGAAGATGTCATTCTACATGGCTTGGTAGGGAGCGAAGGCTTTTTAAGAGAAGATGAGCTCCCAGGGGAGAGATAGCCCGCAAGCGTCTCTTCTATCTGGGGCATCATCTTGTAGCCCCGTGCCTGTGCATCCACGATAGTAGAATAAATCGACGTCGAGGGTACAAAGACACGGGACGAGTAAGGTTTACTCCATGAACGAGCTAGCTTGTCATGGAGATTGCCAAAGAAGGGGAGAGACATCGTTGAGGCCCCTCCCCCCGGCCACCTGACAGATATCTGTCATCCAGCTTCGAACGTTTGGGGGTCTCAGACTCCTGTGGCCAGTCAAGATTTAATCGGTCGACTGCACGAGTCACCACCACGAGTAACTCGTCATTTGATTTATTATCACGGGAGGAGCGCTCTGAGGTGGCACTCTCAATGTCAATCTCCACAGAAGCGAGAGATGAAGTATCCTCCGCCGGCTCTGAAGAAGCACCTTGATGCGCTTCAGAAGTGGACGGTAGAATGTCATGATCTGGCGAGAGCATGAAAGAAAGGGGTGTGACCGTCTCACGCGCCTCGGCCAGATCGACACGCGACCCCCAGGACTTTAACGAGGGAGCGGCGGCTCGCTGATCTTTGAAAAAGGCGAGCCGAGCACAGAGCACTGATCGGCAAAAGATCGCAGTGTTTGCATTCTCTCTCAAGCCCGAGAGCAGCGTGCTCCTCCCCCAAACACTCGAGGCAAAAGCCATGTGAATCATCTTCAGAGATTAGCCTGTTACACGGAGGCACGCATCTCTTCGAATCAGACATGGTAAGGGCTGTTTATTTTCCTTTTTATTGCTTTGTGTAAACCTTAGCAAGCGTAACGTGGCAAAGAGATAACACACACACACACACACACACAAACACACACACAACAGGGTCCTTGAAGACAAAGAAACCTGAAGGTGTGTTCGTTTCACATCTATTTTTAACCCTCAGGTGCGTGCAATCAATTACATCACCTACCGAGGTTATTTAGGCCAAATTCTTGGCGTGTTTGACACACATGCTTCACAACCGGTCGAACAAAGAATGTTCTCATTAGCGTATTGATACGCAGCATCGAGTGTAGCTTTTGGTAGGGAACCCTGGTTAGTGTTGTAGAACCTAGTTGCACAGTGGTGGTCAACTGATAAGTTTGCTAGAGCTACTTTTCTTAGCAAGGTTGTGTTGAAAATGATGCTCTGTCGTCCAAACTGAGATGTCTGAAATGAGTCAGAGATATAAGCTGAGGCAGTGGGATCATTGGGTAGGAGAATCCATGTGTATATGGAGAAAAAAGGAGTGACCACTGAACCTTGAGGCACCCCTGTGATTAGCTGATGTAACTCAGCCACCTCCTCTCAGTGAGACTATGAAAGATCTTCCAGGTAAGACTAAACCACCAAAAGACCATAACTGTGAGTCCCAAGTCAGAAAGTGTGGACAGGAGGATCAAGAATTTTACTACAGTCTCAAAGGCATCAGAGAAGTAAAATAGAATAAGGACTGATGATTGGAGTACACTTTTGCCATCTGAAGACTTTCACCAATAGGCAGCATTTTTGGACCGCAAGAACAGCAGGTCGTAGGTCATAGCAGTCAAGTCCAGCTAAGATCCCACAGCAGCACAATCAAGCTCAAGGCAACAATCTCCTGGATCCATTCTGCTTAAGTCTTCTGTAATGGTGAGAAACTCGAAGAAGAGGAAGAGTTGGACCCAGAAGTGAGGACATCAACAATACAAGGACAAGACTCAATAACTAACACAGGAAACATATAGGCAGACACAAATGATTGAACAAGACGCACCTGGAATCAATGATAGGGTAATCGACAGAACAACTACAACTGGAATACAAACTGTTTTTTGGATACGTTTGTGGATTACTGTTAATAAATACTATGTTTGGATCCTCAGCCTTCGTGACTCAGTGCAGTCTGTGACACAAATACACAGGAAACTAATTAAACAGACAAAAGACAAGACCCCAAATACTGAAAACATACCAAAACCATAACAGGCAATTGTACATTCAATGTACACTCGAAAAAACTGTGGGTATAAATGAGTGAACAAATGTAGGGCAGCAATTTTATCAATTAAATTCAGATACCACTACTAATTTTTAGACACCTGATATAGTGCACTACAAAGGGGATAAGGAACAATTTCAGGTGTTGTTCTGCTTGCTGCTTATCATAGTTCCAGCTGGCTATGACAAAAATTGTGATTAACATGGTAGACACCTTTTATCACTGATGTTGTTTTAGCACATCATGTACAAAGTCTGAACAAATTATTGCTAATTGCCATGTTGCCATAATCTTACGAACTAATTTATTGTAATCTCTTATGTAATATGTATGTGTGTTCAGTTTAATGAGACGGGCCGAGGCAGTGTGTGCAGTCAAGCCATTATGTTGGTGACGGATGGAGCTGTGGAAACATATGACGCTGTCTTTGCCGAGTACAACTGGCCTGATAGAAAGGTAAGAAGAGTTTCTGTAGGCCCAGTTTGCCAGGTCAACTGCCAAATAATTTTACAGACTGGAATTCTTTAAATGTAAAAACGTCTCAGGTTACATATGTAACCCTGGTTCCCTGAGGGAACGAGACGCTGCGTCATCAATGCTTTGGGGGAATGCCATTGGCGAGCCGCACTCTGAACGTAGTCTGCAAACAATCAGATGACGGGAGTGACGTCACAGGCGTGGTGATGTAAGCGACCAGGAAGTATAAAGCACGTGCGTTTGAAGCCAGCATCAGCCTCTTGGAATGAAGCGAGCGCCGCAGGGATGCGGGAATTATGGTCCATGACACAGCATCTCATTCCCTCAGGGAACCAGGGTTACATACGTAACCTGACACGTTCCCTTCCGGGAACTCGCGCTGCGTCATCAACGCTTTGGGGAACGAGATGTCCACGCCCCCAGAATTCCAAGTCCCTGTCTAGGGTCTGCTGGGACAAGGGTGGAAAGAGATGTGCCTGGTGGAACATGCCAGGACAGGAAAGATAAAAACTCTGCCTAGGGAAATTGCTAGGGCAAGAGCGATAATACACCACTGTCTGGGGAACCGCCAAAACAAGAGGGAAGAGGAGTGTCTGGTGAACATGCCAGAGAACGAGAGAAAAAGTCTCCGCCTGGGGAAATTGCCAGGACGCGAGGGATAAAACTGTGCCTAGGGAACCGCTAGGACAAGGATGGTAATATACCTCTGTCTGGGGAACCACCAGAACTAAGCGGGAAATAGGAGTACCTGGTGACCATGCCAGGGCACGAGGAAATCTCCGCCTGGGGAAATAGCAAGGACGAGAGTGGTAATACACCTCTGTCTGGGGAACTGCCAGACCAAGAGGGGTAAAAACTCTTATGCTTCATGAGAGAATGGCAATACACCTTTGTCTGGGGAACTGCCAGACCAAGAGGGGTAAAAACTCTTATGCTTCATGAGAGAAATACACCTCTGCCTGGAGAAACAGCCAGTGCAAGAGGGAGAAAGAGTGCGCCTGAGAATATGTGCCTGGGGGATATGCCAGGACACTAAAAGAGGTCTCCTCCTGGGGAACCGCCAGGACAAGGAGAGGTAAAGCTCTGTCTGGGAAGATTGCTAAGACAAGAGTGGTAATACACCTCTATCTCGGAGACTGCCAGAACAAGAGGGATAAAAAAGTGCACCTGGTGATCATGCCAGGGCACGAGAAAAAAACTCTGTCTGGGAATATTGCCAGGACGAGAGTAGTAATACGCCTCTGTCTGGGGAACTGCCAGACCAAGAGGGGTAAAACTCTGTGCCTAGCCCATTGCTAGGGCGGGAGGATAAAGGAGCCAGGAGCGGCTCTGAGGTCAAGTTCATAAAACCTGACAAATGTGAGAGGTGAGGACCAACCTGCAGCACTGCAAATGTCCCGGATGGGGACACCTGCCATCACAGCTTTAGAGGAAGCCAAACCTCGGGTAGAGTGAGCCTTGACCCCCAAGGGTGATGGGAGGCCAGAGGACTCATATACAGTAGAAATGCTCGCACTGGAAACATGCAATTATACTTCCGATGGTCGGGCTCCACGAATAGAGGAGGAAAGAAGGCCTGAAGTGTAATTGGCTGTGGTACTGAAGATGGGACCTTAAGAACATACCCAGCTCTAGGGTAGAGAAAAGCTTTGGCCAAACCGGGCGCAAAGTCAATATAAGAGGGGGCCACTGAAAGGGCCTGCAGGTCCCCGACTCTCTTGAGAGAGGTAAGTGCAAGAAGCAATGCTGTCTCGATAGTAAGCATTCGATCAGAGATCTCTTCTATAGACTCGAATGGAAGCCTACATAGAGCTTCGAGCACCACAGCGAGATCCCACGTAGGGACCCTCGGTTTCACTCGAGGCCTCAACCTGAGTGCACCGCGGAGGAATCATATGACCAAGGGGTTTCTACCAACTGACAGGCCACCGAGAGGGGCGTGGTAAGCCGATAAAGCCGCCACATACACCTTCAGGGTGGAGTGCCTCGGCCACGCCTGTACCATAGCATCCAGTCCCAGAGGAGCTGGAGGAACTAGAGAGTACAAGAGGGGACATTGCGATGTCTCTCGAGTCGCAAAAAGGTCCACCTGAGCCTGGCCAAACACTCTCCAAATCTGCTTCACTACTTCTGGGTGAAGCATCCATTCCCTGGGCCTCGGCCCCTGCCTCGACAGAACGCCTGCTCCCACATTGAGTCCAGGGATATGAACTGCTCTTAATGACAGGAGTTTTCCCTGTGACCACAGGAGAATCTGGTACGCCAGCTTGTACAAGGGGCGTGAACGCAGACCCCCCTGGTGATTGATATAATAGACTACCGCAGTGCTGTCGGTGCGGACCAGCACATGAAGGTTTCTCAGGTCTGGGAGGAAGTGCTTTAGAGCCCAGAACACAGCCAGCATTTCTAGGCAGTTTATGTACCATGAAAGATGGTGGTCGCTCCCCATCCGGTGAGGGACGCATCTGTCAACACCTGGCCCTGAGACAGAAACCAAGGTTTCTTCCACATGTCCAAGGCCCGTAGGCATCGCTGCGTGACCCTGATCTTGCGGAATGGGTTCCCCCTCAGGGAAAACCCCTTGGTTTTGAGCCACCACTGTAGCGGTCTCATGTACAGCAGTCCAAAAGGTATCACGTTGGATGCAGCTGCCATTAGACCTAACAGTACTTGAAACTGTTTGACAGTGAGTGACAGGCCTAGCTTGACCGCATTTGCTGCAGTAAGGATCGACTCGATCCGAGCAGGTGACATACATGCCTGCATCGTGGTAGAATCCCATATGACACCTAGATAAGTGGTTCTCTGTAATGGAGAAAGTACACTTTTCTTGGCGTTGAGTCTCAACCCCAGCTCTTTCATGTGAGCGAGAACAACTATTCGATGTTGAACCGCTAACTGTTCTGTGCTGGCTAAAATCAGCCAGTCGTCTATATAGTTGAGTATGCGGATGCTCTGGAGTTGCAGAGCCAGAGCAGCATCCACACACTTTGTAAAGGTCCGGGGTGAGAGTGCTAGGCCGAAAGGAAGAACTCTGTATTGGTAAGCTACGCCCCTGAAAGCGAACCTGAGAAACTTCCTGTGTTGAGGAAGGATGGAGACGTGAAAATACGCGTCTTTTAGATCTATTGTGACCAGTCCTTTGACCTGATTTGAGACACGACGTGACTGACAGTTAACATCTTGAACTTCAGCTGTCTGAGATCTAGAATGGGCCGCAGCCCTCCATCCTTCTTGGGAACAATGAAGTACCGGCTGTAGAACCCGGACTCTCTGTGTTGAGGAGGGACCACCTCGATGGCCTCCTTCCTCAGAAGAGAATTTACTTCCTGTTCCATTACCAGACCCTGCTCGGGGCTTACAAGAGTAGAAAATACCCCGTTGAACGGTGGCGGCGGAGCGCCGAACTGGATATAATAGCCTTTCTCTACAGTACGCAGAACCCATGCAGATATATTCGGCAGTAGTTTCCACGCTGCCAGAAATTCTACTAGGGGAACCAGCCTCTCGAGACTGGTTTCTGATATTATTTGAGGCAATGATTCGGTGAGCTGTAACAGCTGGCTGGCAGGAGACACCTGAATCAATTGTCTTGGAGACCCCCGTGGGGGTGGCCAACCCTCTAGTTCCGCTACGATACAGGGCATAAAGACTAGAGGAAATGGTTCGCGGGAGATTGCTGCACCCTGTAACACTGGCAGGGTTAGCTGACAGATCTCCTGAGGGCCCCGAGGAGGGGCGGCCACCATGAACTGTGGTGAACCACAAACCTCCCTGAGAGGGGCTGCCCTCATTGACCCTGAACTGGGGCAGTCAGGGCCGTTTAGCCGAGGACCTCTTCGACTGGAGGACGACCCTCAGGTCCGGCCTCGTCTTAGAAGCCCCCGGCTTGGAGTGTTGCTGACCCAGCCCTCTAGGTCTGTCCGGAGGGGCACGGGCTGCAACACTCCTCTTTTGAGCCTCTCTGTGTGAGGAGCTAGTACACGGCTGGGGCTGCTCCCGTCCAGCAGCCCCAGAGGAATAAACGCGGCGAGGGAGGTAGCGCTGGAACGCCGCCGCTTGCTTGCGAGCCTCCTGGTGTCTGCTGACAACCGTGTCAACAGAGTCACCAAAGAGGCCAGAAGGCTGCAGCGGGGCGTCCAGGAGGAGGACCCTGTCCTTTTCTTTCATTCCGGACAGGGTCAGCCACAGATGCCTCTCCGCAGCCACCAGGGCTGCCATAGACTGCCAGACAGCGCGAGCGGTCTCCTTGGTGGCATGGAGAGCAAGATCTGCAGTGCGGCGCATCTCAGTGATGTTAGCCTCCTCGCCGTTGCTTAATTCCTTAAGCAGGTCAGCCTGGTATGCTTGCAGAATGGACATTGTATGACGGTAAGCACCAGCCTGACCCACAGCCGTGTACGCTTTGCCCACCAAGCTCAAAGTTGTCTTAAGTGGCTTGGAGGGCAAGGACGGAGCCTTCAAGGACGATGCCAGACCAGGTGACAGATAGCTAGTTAGCATCTGTTCAACCCGTGGCATCGCCTTGTAACCACGCTCATCCAGCCCCCCACATTACCGTAGTAATCTGAGGAGGGGGTGAACAAGCGGGCTGAAAAAGGTTTTTCCCATGACCTGGAGATCTCTGTGTGCAGGTCAGGGAAAAAGGGAAGGCTCCGTTTTGGAGGTGCTGACTTTGTCCGCAGAAAGCGCTCATCGAGCTTACTTTTCTGCGGCTCATTATGCTGTTCAGCGGGCCAACTGATGTTGAGTTTGGCTACCGCATCAGTCAGCACCTCCAATAGCTCCTCATACTGAGGTGATCGGGGGGGCGGTTGAATACTTTCGGCAACGCTCTCCACATCAACCTCATCGGAGGAAGACAGGAGAAGTGTTGACTCCTCTTCCTGGAGGGAAGGAACCGCAGCGCGGGCTTCCTCATCCAGTAAGAGGTCAATCGATCCACCCGGTGAGGAGGGAGATAGGGGTTCACCCGTCTCCATTCCCTCTAGTAGATCGAGCTGCGAACCCCACGAGTGCACCTGCCGCTCCGCCTTAGTGGAAGCGGGGCCAGACCCGCAAGGAACGCTTGCGAAGGCTCCCTCCTCAAAGAGAGCCTTCCGGGAAAGGAGCACCCGCAGTGGAAGACGATTTCACTGCGGGCAGCCAGCCCCCTCGAGAGCTGACTGTGCATGCTCCGCACCCAAGCAGACTACACACAGACTGTGTGTATCCCCACCAACAATGAAACGTTGGCAGGGAGGAACACACCGTCTGTGTGGCTGCTCAACCGCTTTAGAAATGTCTTTCCTCCTTTTCTCTTGGTTGACATATTGCTCAAATAAAAGTTGTGCAAACTGGCACAGATAAACAGCAATATGCAATAGACAGACACACATAGAGCGCTCTCGCTGAATGACAAAAGCTGACGCCGGCTTCAAACGCACGTGCTTTATACTTCCTGGTCGCTTACGTCACCACGCCTGTGACGTCACTCCCATCATCTGATTGGTTGCAGACTACGTTCAGAGTGCGGCTCGCCAATGGCGTTGCCCCAAAGCGTTGATTGCAAAGATTGCTGTTCTTATTTCTTCTTTCCCAAGCAGTTTTTACTGATGAGTAAGATAGTGGTTAGAGATATATAAAATATTAATAATATTCGATTCAAAACAATAATATTCAATTCATCAGAAACTCCAAATACTAATACACTCCTTCATCCATTCCTGAAAAGAGGATGGAATGGAAAAAACATGGGATGTCAAACTCTTAATAAATTGTCAAAGGGTTAAAAAAAAACCACATTTTAAATCCTTCTGAACAAAAGAGGACAGAGCATGACACAGCAAAATTAGCTACTATGCAAAACTGTGACATAATGTGGCGTATAGTACAGTGGTGGTATGAAAAAATACCATGGTACTTTGACATGAACTTTTTAAAATTATTACCATTACCATATTATAGAGGTACTTTTAATGTTGTTTTTTTATAGTTTCACATGATTCAGACTGAATCGGAAACTGATTCAAACCATTTGTTAATCTGCCTAACATAGAGAAAGAACCAACTGATAAATCTGGTATACTAAACAAACAACAAAAAAATCACTGCAGGAATACTGTAAAGGGATAAATAAATGTTTCTCGGGTCAGTATTTTGTTAACTCGTTTGCCAGACAAGAACAGTAATATATTAATAGAGTTGGTGGCAGGATACATTTTGCTTGGTAAAAAAGCACCTCATTGTGAGCCAATATGGTGTTCTTTTGTGTGTCTTCCCCATTAATGCCGTTATTATTCCCCAAATGTAAAGTACTGTTAATGCTTCCCTCGCTCAACATGTCTAATGTCTTTCTGGGTGGTCTAAATCTACTGAAAAGCTACTGCTTATTAATGTTTCACACTTACTGGTCGTATTACTAGTGGTACTTTGCAGTTTACATTAAACCACTGTAATCTAATCATCCTTCATTAATCTAAAATGCCATGCAATGATTCCTTTATACCTTAAATCATTATTTTTTGTTGAGTGTAATGACATTATCAAGTCATTGAAAATCTTGAGCTTTTGAAAGTGAAACTGAAGCGAGATGTGGCCAAGTATGATGACCCATACTCGGAATTTGTGCTCTGCATTTAACCCACAGTAACCACAGTAGTGAACACATATACTGAAGGTGGAAGAGAGCGCTGGTTGTTCGCTCCCCCTACTGAAAATTCCTGCCGGACCTCATACTTGAACCCGCAATCTTCAGGTTACAAGTCCGACTTTCTAACCATTAGGCCACAGCTGCCCCCACGTTTGATACTTTCGATACCCTAAAGTGGGAATGCTTACCAAACAAAGTATTATTTTGAATAAATGAAGAAGACAAGATTTAAGAACCCAAATGTCAATTATTTGGATATTATCCGTAGGGAATATTATTTACAGCACTCACTAGCCATAATGTGTCCCTAACTGCTGAACCGAAGCAGTAAATGTACACAGGTCCTATCCCAAATGGCAATCTAAACCGTTGCAGTCCTCCTCCGAGTCAACATTTTCATGACATAATGCCATTTTGACTGTTGCCTAATGCCTTATGTGTCTGCTGTGGAGCCTAAAATGACAAATGGGACACCCAAATGGTACACTCTACAGTCTCTTGGACTGAGTATGTGACAGCATAGTCAGCAGTCAGCAAGACCCCAAGTACACATTAAGTGTGCCATTTGGGACAGGGCCATATTTTCTTGCTCAGGGTTCTGTGGTGTTGGACCTGCCTTTCTCTAATTCATTCATTGTTTTTCTCATTCTATCAGGTCTTTTCTCAAACATAATCTTTACTTGGCCACTTATGCACTTCATTATGTACCTAGATTTGTCACAATCTAATCTTTTCTTAGATTTGTTAGATTTAGACACAGTTTGAGTCTGATAGCTCTTTCACAGGACTAAAATGCTTTAACTAAAACAAGGGAACCAATAATTAAGCAGTGGGAATCCAATTCTAATTTGTAGCCACAATCTTTTTTTCCCATGTCATGTGTGGAGAACATTGCAATGGGAAGTGAATAATTTTATGATTAACACATATATTAGTTGAGGAAAGTGCACACACGGTTTCACAAAAAAGCTTGGATTGTTTGGTTGTCCAAACTTTTATTGAAGTTAATGCATTTAATAATATTAAAGAGCAAACTAATTAGATGCAGTCAGGTTGCTGTGTCTTATCTCCTGTTAAGGGATTGTACATTAGCTCTATCGTCAGCAATTAAACATGACTGACAGCTAACCAAAGCTCTCCTGTCTGCAGGTGCGAGTGTTCCCTTACCTGATTGGTCGGGAGTCTGCCTTTGCTGATAATCTGAAATGGATGGCCTGTGCTAATAAAGGTTAGGCTTACTCATTCTTCCGTATGCAGTTCTGTAAACAGTTCCGCAGCTGATTAATGTACAGTGAAAGAATGACCTGATCTCTGTGTGTGTCCAGTGAAAAACAACCTGCATTTGTCTGAAATTGCTCTATTCAGTTTGTTAAAGTTAAAGCAATGGCTTGTGTATAGTGTATGAATTATTATTAATTTATAGATTAGATCATACTTTATTTATCATTTCTTAGTTTATGTGTGTGTGATTTGATCCAGTTGACAAGACAATGTTGAACAGGATGATAATCTGAACAATGAGATTTTGTGAGTATTTGTATGAAATTTTATATAAAATGTGTTTATACCACACATACATTTTCTTACATTTTGTATAGACAATAAAACATACTGTCACACATTGGTGATGCAAAATGCACAAGGACAAAAAGAGATCAAAAGCAAAGTCTTTTAATTTGATGAATTCAGGAGACAAGGCAAATAAACCAACTCAACATAGATAAGAACGGATGAAGACTAAGGGAGAACTGAGGACTTATAAACATGAATCCAACAAAAGGAACTAATGAGATGATTAACAAGACACAGGTGGAAACAAATAACTCAGAACAGGAGAACTAGGTCATGGGGAGCAAAGCAAAACACAATGGAAACACAGGAAGGCACTTTGGGAAGGCACTTTCTCGGGCCACACGACACAAAGTCCAACTGAGGAGGGAGGGTGGGGGCTCTGGAGGTGGGTGTGGAGCAGGAGAGAGGCAGAAATCACACCAGACGCGACTTGCGTGAATAAATCTCACTATTCGTGCGTAGTTGGATGCTTGAACATTTTGAGTTTACTCGCTTCATTCGTGCGTGAAATTCACTTCACAACAGACGCAAATTCGCGTCAAGGAGGGGCATCTGAAAGTAGTTGTAAAATACAGCAAATAAGCACAATTTGCTGGCTTTAACTAGCTTGTAGTCTCAATATGTATATATACATAGCTCAAATTGAGTAAAGGGCGTTTTTTACAACTTACCAGATTGTCTGACCTCCTCACTCACTTTCTTCCAAGCAAGATCCTTTTTATTCCTGTTTCTATAAAAGTAATAAGATGTATCGTACAGCTCCGAGTATCCACATACAGCAAGGATGATTTTGTCATCCATTGTTGGTTCGGATTTCTGCCTCCTTCACTACTAGAGCAAGCTCCTGATTGGTTAATGCGGCGCGAATTTTCGGCAAAGTTCAGATTTTTTCAACTTCACGCGAATCACGTATTATGCGCGTCAAATGCCAGAAACACTCAATTTGCGCCGCGGCATTCATGCGAATCACACCTCAGGGAGGTCTATCGCATCTTTGCATTGACTTAACATGTAAATCACTCACGCTTAACGCGCCATCTGGTGTCGTCTGGTGTGAACGCACCTTAAGTCCAAAAAAAAGTCCATGGGGGAGTGGAGGGTGGGAGGAGCCAAATGTTGGTCCAGAGACCAACCAGGACGATGCCCCAGGGTGGAGTCGTAGGAGGATCCATTGTGGAAAGCTGGCAGATGACACCCTGAGGACAAGTGATGGAGACCCAGGTGGAGGTAAGCAGATGGAGAGCCCGGGCGACACACAGGATCTGGATGGCCAAGACAGAGCTGACGGCTCAGGCGCCCGAGGCATAGCCGGGAATCCGGAAGACTGTGGTAGAGCCGGGGTGACAGAGGACCAAGGTGGAGCCAGAGGAAAGGACAATCCTTACAGAGCCAGAGGGATGAGTGATGAGGCAAAGCCAGAGGAGTGGAGTCCCATTCCAGTTGATGGTCAACGACTGACCAAGGTGGAGCTAGGGATGAGGGAGCCCGGTGGAGCTGGTGGGATTATGGGTCACAGTGGAGACGAGGGAGCTAGGAACCCAGGTGAAGTCGGACTTGGAGGCTGGAGGCGGAGTCAGGGGATCCTAATGCCTAGGCAGATCTGGAGACTGGAAGTCTCAGATGGTGCTGACTGAGGGTGAGCTGAGGGACTGACAGGCACCCACGGACACAGGGCTGAGGAACTGGCTGGCATATGAGGAGGCAGGAGAGGGAGGGTGGGTGGGAGCTTAAGAATTACAGGGAGTTTAGGAGACACAGATCTGGATGAAACCAGCAGAGACTCAGGAGAGCTGGACATAACCAGCAGAGACACAGGAGAGCTGGACAGAACCAGCCGAAACACTGGAGAACTGGGCACTACCTCCCGAAACCAGTCTATGAAGTCCATTTGAATAATATCCATAAGTTCCTCATGATATTTCCCAGAAACCAGTTGCAGCTCACCTTCAGTGGCGGGAGTGTGGCGATCTCAACCAGTACTCTCTCAGGCACGTGCGATGTTTTACGCTCTGGCTCTCCACCTGCGGTGGAGTCAGGCACTTGCTCCGTGCTGCAGGATGATACCTGGCAGGTCTCTGATTCGGGAGTGGGGCTGGAGATGTCCTCCTCAGCGAGGCAGATAGAGAAATACAGTCGATTTTTCTCCAGCACCCACTCCACGAAAGCGCCGAAATTCTCACAGGGACCGTTTCCTGGGAGGCATGCCTTGGATGAGGTAGAAAACATAAAGCAAGTGGTCCATATAGTGAATTTGGCACGCCAAATCCAAAAAGTCTCTGGTGTGATCTTCCAGGGAATGGTCAGGCAGAGGAGTTGGACGTTAGGCAGGTCTATATAGAAAAAAAAAAGAAAGAAAAACTCTGCTAAAACAGTACTGGTCCATTCTTCTGTCACATGTTGATGATGCAAAATGCATGTGAATGAGGGGGATGAAAAAAATCTTTTAATTAGATAATCCAAGAGACAAGGCAAGTAAACCAACTTAACATAGATAAGAAAAGACAAAGACTAAGGGAGAACTAAGGACTTATAAACATGAACCAAACAAAGGAAACTAATGAGATAACTAATGAGGTAATTGAAAGCAGCAATTACAGGGCCAAGCAAAATCAGAGGCAAATAGAGAGCTAAGCATGGCAACAGGTGGTGCTGTTATTAAATTGATGTTGTGTGTGTTGTGTGAGGTGACAAAGGCACACACAAAGTTTGGTGTCATTATGAAATTGGCTTTGCAGAGATAAAGTCTCAGAGTCATTTTTGGCATCAAGCCTAAAATTTGTAGCGGCGCTGTACGAAAACGGTTTCATCTATCAACATGAAATTCATAACTTTTTGTCAGCACAATCTGAAGATGATATGACACAATTTTGGTGAAAATCGGACGAACAGTCCAGGACAAGTTCGGAAAAGTATGTTTTCAACATAAATCAAAATGATGGACAGGAAGTTCGACAAACTATGGCATAATTGGTATCTATGTTGTTGGCATGACCCAAGGAATATTTTGAGATCACTTTCATTACAACAGGCTAACAACAACAGAGCAGGTGAGGACGAATAGTCCTTGGATGAAGGTAAATTGCACCACACACACACATAAATTTTCCACAGTCGCTGGATATACACTATATTGCTAAAAGTACTGGGACACCCCCTTCTAATGAATAGGTTTGACTACTTTAGCAATTTCCATAAGTTCAAATCTTAATGTTTAAGCATATGATTATACTAGGGAATTGTGTGCTTCTAATTTTATAACAACAGTTTGGGAAAAAAAAAATTCTCACTCATAACAGCAGACAACAAATCACTGAATGTTTTTTGTGTATAAACTGTATACACATATCAATTAATATTTTTTATTATTCATCTTTTGTCTGTGTTGTCAGGTTATTTTACCCAGATCTCCACACTAGCAGATGTTCAGGAGAATGTGATGGAGTATCTGCATGTGCTCAGTCGGCCAAAGGTCATTGATCGAGAGCATGACATGGTGTGGACAGAAGCCTATGTTGATAACACTGTAAGTGACTAATTTATGTGTTGGACATTTTGATGTTTTTATGTAGTATCCACATATGAATTATTGTTAACCTTATGAACCCCATGCACACAGGGAAGAATATTAAAATATAATGAACTGAAAGTGCAGTGTATGTGCATACACTGTCTGTACTTGTTTATTTTTTTTATGCAGATCAGGCTACAATGCAAACGTTCCCCATATTATGCACTGCGTAGTTCAGATTTTGTTGGCAAAATCGGAATGCCACATGACCTGGGACTGTACATCACCCAGAGATTCCGGTGCTTGAATAATTTTTTCAAAATGTAGTTTACAGGAATTCATTAACACTTTCCACTGCCTCCTAAGGTCCTGTTCTGCATTTGTAAGCTTATTGCTTATTGATTTGTTTCAATTCGGACAAGCAACTCCTTTCAACCGCATCTTCTTCTGATGAATAAGATGGCTTCAAGGAGCCGAGTGCAACCGTAGAGCATCCTACTCACTCAATAGCGTATTATGAGCTGTTTAAAGCTGTGATAAGGGTGGTGGCTAAACATAGATGGGAAGCACCTCGTAGTAAACTTTGTTTTTTAACTAGTGGTTGGGCCCAGCCACCGAAGAGAAATTGCTGGCTGGAATTTCAGGTTTACGAGGCTGATCTGCTGAAGGAGCTGAGTGCCGCCAAGGCCATCAAGGGCTCTCATCTATGGCTAAAACTCTCTGGGATCAGTGAAAAAGAAAAAAGCATGATGTCATCATCTGGCCTGTTTGGTGACATTGTCAACCCCATTGTAAGGGTTCAGGTTGTTAAAAAGCAGTCAGAGGTGTTCCGGGAGTTTATTCCTCACTGGGTCTAGGGGTTAATGGTATCTACCAGCCAGCCCTGGCCTCCTCTTAGCTCCCACAGAGAAACAGAAGGCTATTGTTGGCAGACCATGTTCCCCCTCATAGGGATTGAACAAGAAGAAGACCTGACACCAGAGCATCCAGGTTTTCTTTGCCGTGTCCTCCCTCAGAGGGAAGAACCAGAAGAAGGCTTGACACCAAGGCATCCAGTTGTTTTTTGGCAAGCCCCTTTGAGAGAAATTTACACCACTACGTTGTGATGCCTCGACACCCTATCGAGACTGCTGCACTAGCTCCACCACTAGCTGAGTTTACACAGCGGAGTCTTTATTCATTAAAAGTGATTCAAGAAGTTTACTTTGGGGCCATTCAGTGAAGGTCTGGCCCCTTCTTCTAGAGCCCCTTCTGCCAGGAGATTGAATGCTCTTTAACAGGAGAGAGTCCCCATGGTGTCTCTTTATATCATGGTGTGATATGAACCATTTGAACGTACTCTACTCCCCAGTTGGTTCAGTGCTGGAGCTTATGCAAGAGCGTCTTTTAGCAGGGTGGACCCCTGCCACTCATAAGGTGCATGTGGTCACCATTTCAGCTTGGCACATTCACATGGATGGTCCTCTTTGGAGAAACATCCCCTTGTGTATCATTTTATGCATGGTGCCAGACAACTGAGGGCTACCTGCAGACTACCTTCCTGGGAGGTTGCTATAGTTCTGGAAGGGTTATTAGAGGCTCCCTCTAAATCCTTGGAATCACCCTTTGAGAAGTTTCTGTTTGTCAAATTAGTTCTGTTAACAGCTGTAAATTTGCTAAATAGGCTAGGGGATTTGCAGGCCCTGTCAGTTGCTTTTCCCTGTCTAGATTCTGTACCCTAGGCCAGATTATGTGCATAAGGTGCCTTTATACCTCTTTAATGCTGTTGTTTTTCAAGCTTTCTGTCCTCTGCCTGTTGAAGAGAGGCTGCACAGGTTATGTCCAGTCAGGGCCTTGGGGATTTATGTTCACTGCTCAGGCCAATGCTGTAAAGTGTGTCTACGTGAGAGTCATCTGACTTTGTCCTTGGCCAGTCAGATTGGCATGTGTTTACATGTGACTCAGATACCGGTTCCCACATAGCAGCAATGCCAAGAGGCAGTGTCTTGTTCTCTATACTGTCAAATAAATAAAAAAATAACAAATTAACAAATTAATAAACGAAAAAAAAAAAAAATGAATGCTCCATATTTGGGGGCAGCTGTGGCCTAATGGTTAGAGAATCAGACTTGTAATCCAAAGATTGCAGGTTCGAGTCTCAGGTCTTGTACTTGATTGTAGGTGGGGGGGGAGTGAATTACCAGCGCTCTCTCCACCCTCAATACCACGACTGAGGTGAGTCCCTAGAGCAAGGCACCGTACCCCCAACTGCTCCGCGGGCGCCGCAGCAATGGCTGCCCACTGCTCCGGGTGTGTGTGTGTGTGTGTGTGTGTGTGTGTGTGTGTGTGTGTGTGTGTGTGTGCACTTGGATGTGTTAAATGCAGAGCACAAATTCCTAGTATGGGTCACCATACTTGGCCTCATGTCACCTCCTTTCCTTTCCTTTCCTTACATTTTAGATCCAGACAACACTTTAGGAAGTAATGACCAAGAGCATAATAAGAAGTTATAACAAGCGTGCCCACACTCATTTGATCATAGTTTGTGTTTTGTCTTTGTAGCGTCCACAGGCTCAAAAGGTAAAGGTTTAATTCACATTTTGTGATTTAGTGGTGTTTCTACATAGCACATCACATAATGTGATGATCACATTATGTGAATTTGCTTTGTTACTGTGTGCAGTTTGGACAAGTTTTCATTCTTCTTTGACTTTTCATGAACTTTTTTTTTTTTTTAATTACGTGAAGGCATTGTGTCATCTATGTCACACTGTCATACTTGATTTTACAGTCATCTGTGCACTCAGAGTATCTTTATTGCAGTTAATGGCAGTCTTTATATGTGTTGACAGAGACAGAGTTGACCTGACCCATATTTACACATCACCCATTTCTTTAAAAAACACTGGTTGCCTGAAAACCATAAAATTCTGTTGCTGATGTGCAACATTGTTAAAAGTAGAATGCTTCATTGTCTCATAGTCTTACTATTTTACCTAAATGTACCTACATTTAGAATTTAGAATTTTTTCGCACCCCACATGGAAAGCAGAACTCTTCAAAACACAATATTTTCTACCAAACCTTGTCATACTCTACTATTCTGCTTGAGTGACACTAAACTAAAACTCATACAAAATTATCATAAGATTCCTTCAGTAAGCTGACCCTTAGTGCAGTGAATCTTAACTCCAGTCCTCGGGGCCCACTGCTCTGCACATTTTGTATGTTTCTGAGTCTGACAAACTCAATCCACAGTTCATGGATCTTTCTCCTAACGAGCTGATGATCTGAATCAGGTGCGTTAAATGGGGAAGACATACAAACTGTGCAAAGCAGTGGGCCCTGAGGACTGGAGTTGAGAACCACTGCCTTAGTAAACTTCAGCATACCTTTAAAAAGAGTACTTATTTTGGAAATAATATACTTTAAAATAGTATACTTAGATACAAACTGAAGGTGGTGTTTTCAGAACTTAAATGCATGTTATTTAGAATTTTATGAAAACATGTTATAGTTTAAATTTGTATTAAATGTAGTGAGTTGAATTTAAAAATGCTTTTTTTGACCCACTTAAGTAAGACTTAAGTAAGTGCATTGTTATGTTATTTTATAAATGCATATTGAGCATCAGTCAAGTATATGATCCAAAAATCAATTTTAGTGACATCTGATGACTAATTCAGTGTTTTATTCAGCATCATACACTCTTAAAAATGAAGGTGCTTTAAAAGGCTCTTCAAGTGATGCAATAGGGGAACCATTTTTGGTTCCACAAAGAACCTTCTCTTTCACACCTTTTTCTAATCTGAAGAACCTTCTTTCACCACAAAGAACCTTTTGTGAAACAGAAAGGTTCTTTATGGAACCATTTCGACAAAAAAGGTTCTTCTATTGCATCATAAAGCACCTTTATTTTTAAGAGTGTAGACAAAAAAACATTGTGTTTGGATGATGCTCTGAGTGTGTGTGAGTGTTCCCAGAGTCTGAGCTACTGTTGTGCTTCCAAATTTTCACCGCAACCCAGCTCAATCATCCATCATTCTACAGCCCATTTACTCTAACAACAAGACATCAAAAGAGCAAATAAGGGAAGAATATATATATGACAGTTTAAGCTGATTTGTCTCTCTTCCACTGATTCGCAGCTCATTGCCCCACTTCCGATGTCTTGTGATAATGTATGATTGTGACTTTTGGATGTTTACAGATCATGAATTCATCAAATGAGTTATTGTGAATGTGTAATTGAGCATGAATCGTGCATATGCATGTGTGTTTCTGCAAATGGAGAAGTAGGCTGTGACGTTACTGATTTAGATGCAGATGATGATGCTCTTTTCCAAGTCAGCCTCTGCCATTAGCCACTGAGTTCCTGGCAGCTGAGCGCATCCATCCACACCTGAGCATGAAGTCACATGATCTGAGTGCACATGAGTCTCTGCGTTTCATTCCGATTTTATCACAGAT
>NC_133375.1:15585397-15612494 GCF_049309525.1 Garra rufa
CTGTAATAATGTTATTTTATTGCAGATTTAGATAACAATCCAGTGCATAATGGTTAAAAAAACGATTTATTTTTCGGCTGTAAGCATTAACAATGCCCTACCATATTGTAACGCATCAAAGCAGTCAATTAGAGCGTTGCATTTCAGCCCCGGCCGACTGGCCGACTTTTTTACACCTCTAGTTGCTGGGCTTCAAGGCCAATTTTCACGTCAAAGTTCAGAGGCGGGCGGACACCGGTTTATCTGTTTTTGGTTTCTCCTTATTTTAATATTTTAGACATCCATAAATTATGGTGAAGAAAAAAATGCCGCGCTGGTGGAAACAACAGGAGACTTCACTTTTGCTTTCACTTTCGAGACCGTTACAGACGGCAGCGCAGCTGGAACAGATCCGCGCTCAAGCACACAATATGCTGAAAATTGCAACAAAGATAAATAAATAGCACTGAATGTGTCGGGCCGTAAAGAGTAAAGCTTATTTAAATTATATATTAATAAACTAGTGTATTCTGAGTCAGCGTAACAAAAATCCTTTTTGGATGCGCCTTTAGAGAGAAATTTTTCTTTACGGATTACATAATGAGAGAGTTTTTGTTTTCTATTTGTTTTATTTCGTTAAGTAATAATGTAAAACTATTTTATACGTTTTGTTAAGTGCACACAAATAAAAGTACGCTACACCCTTTACAGTACCGAATGATGTATTACTCTTACCTTTGTGAGCAAAATTGACAGATCATTTTAAATTGCTTCCACTGAAAAAAATGCACTGGCGCCCATGTCCTGCGTCTTTAGCTTCCACTCTCTGCATAAACTATTGGATATGCGCCTAATACCGCACATTTATATAGGTTTAACGTTTAAACTAACATTGTTTTATACTTGAACTATTTTATATCTATAGATTTTAGGCAAATCATGATGATTTGAGTAGGCAAACTGATCAAACAGACAGTCTACCGCTGGGCGCTGTTCGTTAAAAATAATAAAAATACAATAAAAAAAACAACAACTTATATTTACGAACAAATATGCTCCAAACGTTTTTTCTAAATTAACTTAATTAAAAATAAAACTAAACTAATTATAATCAATTTGCCATTACATACCAAACTTAAGTATTTTGATTTTAAAATCTGGCTCAGGACGCGCGACATCAGTGGTAGACCGGCTCCAGAATTAAATCCCTGAGGCTGCTTTCACATTTATATTTTTGCCCCGCACATTACTTTGATATCACTGTGTTAGTCACTGCTATTTCGAGAACGAATCCAGCATAAATATTCAGATGTAATTCCCTAAACATGGCAGCGTGTATGTGTCCGAAAAAAGACAGTTTCATACAAATTCTGAATGGACTGTAGTCTGGAAAGTGTAGGCTACAATACAAGGTCCCTTTATTAGCATCACTAAAAGCACTGAATTTATAGAGATCTCACAAAATTCCATTATAATAATCAATAAAGCTTTCTAAACTACACAATGAGTCTTGTATTTATCGCGCCATCCCCCCTCCTACCCCCTAATGTCGCCTGTGGGTATAAGTTTAGAGCACCCTCATTAATTTAGGAAGCACCCTCAGTGATTAAGTTCTGGAACCGGGCCTGGCTGTGACCCTCAAGGTACTGAGTTTGACATTCCCGACATAAACAAACTACACCAGTGTATGATTTATTCAGTCAGCAGCATTCTCCTTAAAGGGGTCCTATTATACTCTTTTACAAGTCTTTATTTTGTTTTGGGGGGTGCACTAGAACATGCTCTCATGCTTTGTTAAAAAACGCATTTTTTTTTCACATAATTTACATTATTACAATAGCTTTCTACCCAGGCTGGCACAAATGGCTTGATTAGTTCTGGGTTTGATGAAGGTCCGCCTTTCGAAAAACTAAATGTGTTCTGATTGGTTAGCAGTCCCATTGCGTTTCAATTAGCGAACAGCTTAAATGGCGTTTCCTTCCCAAAGCAGCAAGCTAGATTAAAGTGATTCTTACATTTTAAATATGGATATTTTCTTACAAAAACCCATTGGATCACTAAAGGAGCCTTTTCTGAACTGTGGTTTCAGGAAACACAGAAACTCTTTGAGTTACGTTGAAAACAATAGAACTTGCAACCATAGTTGACCAACAATGCTTTTGAGAAGTGCACATCTGCAGATTTCAGCTCCATCCCTATCAAACACACTTGAACCAGCTAATCAAGGTGTTCAGGAAAATAACAGGCAGGTGTGAAAATAACTGGCAAATATGTTGAAGCATGGTTGGAACTGTGGGCGTGTTTACACAACGCCATTTTCAAATAAAAACAGAAGACTTTTTATGCGTTTTGACCATTCATTTACATGACAGTGGTGTTTTGATGGCCCTATCAGATTCAAAAGATGAATGAATTTCTTTCATTAATTTTATTCATTTTAGTGCCAAAGCAAATAAAATCAAATGTTAAAAAAGTATCTGTTGAAGAGCCTAATGTAAAAGCACATAAGAACCAGTTAATAAATGACATATGTGACCCTGGACCACAAAACTAGCCTTAAAGGTGCAGTGTGTAGATTTTGCGGCATCTAGCGGTGAAGTTTTGAATTGCAACCAACGGCTCTGTCCACCGCTCACCCCCTCCCTTTACAGAAACTACGGCAGCCAACACGTGATTAAGATGTCGTTGTTTCAGACAGCAAAGAATAATGAAGTTTCTTTTAAAACGTAAATTAGGGAATTATATTTACTTGATAATTCAATAAAACGATGTTATTGTGAATATTGCAGTTACTTGTTCACCATTGTGTGAGTGTTTTTTCGCAAGAACAGCAGTGATGAAACGCGATCTGTAGAGCAGTTTGTCCGTTTAGGGCTACAGTAGAAACATAACGGCGGCTTCCATGTGGGGGGACCCGCGGTGTATGTAGATATAAACTGATAATTGTAAGGTAGTAAAAACATAATGGTTAATTAAGTAAGGTCTTTATACACCCCTGAAAACATAGTTATGTATATTATATTGCATTTCTGTATAGAGATAATCTTAAATATTACACACTGCACCTTTAAGTCGCTGGGGTATATTTGTAGCAATAGCCAAAAATACGTTGCATGGGTCAAAATTATTGATTTTTCTTTTATGCCAAAAATCATTAGGAAATTAACTAAAGATCATATTCCATGAAGATTTTTTGTAAAATTCCTACTGTAAATATATCAAAATGTAATTTTTGATTACTAATATGCATTGTTAAGAACCTAATTTGGACAACTTTAAAGGTGATTTTCTCAGTATTTTGATTTTTTTGCACCCTTGGATTCCTGATTTTCAAATAGATGTATCTCGGCCAATATGATGTATACATCTCAGTTGTGTAAAATTTAATCTTATGACTGGTTTTGTGGTCCAGGGTAACATATATCTACCTCTTTGTTATGTGTTGTTGTGTATTTGTGTAGCTGGAAGATGCTCAGGGACCTGTGCTCATGACTACTGTGGCCATGCCTGTGTTCAGCACCAAGAACGAGACTGTGAGTGATGCTAACCTTTGACTTCTATAATGTTAAACAATGGTTATTTAGTCAGTATGAATGTCTGTTGGAAATTGTAATCAAAACTCGTCAAAACTTTTAACCAATAACATATGATTAATCACAACAAATACTCAGGTAATTCATTTTTTGCTTTAATTTAACATCTAACATGCTTATGTTCATTGTTTTTGTAAGAGAAATAAAGGGATTCTTCTTGGAGTAGTTGGCACAGATGTTCCCGTGTCTGAAATACTGAAGGCCATCCCCAAATACAAGGTACACAAACATATTCATTTCATGTTCACTAAAAACCTAAAAAACATTGTGGCATTGGCAGTTCCCCTTCAGGTAACTCGAGCTGCATCGAACGCTTTGGGAACGCCTCCAGCGTGACCGCGTCCTGAATCATGTGTGCAACTATCCAACGAGAGTGTGAGACGTCACGGGCGTCATGACGTCACCGACCGGGAAGCATAAGAACACGTGCGGTGGAGTACAACGCCAGCTTCTGTTGTTTCAGCAAGCGCTCTGTGTCTGTGTGTGATCGCTCTCCGTTAGTACAGCTTTTGTTTTGAGAGTGATGTTTCTTTCTACTAAGAGTGTTAAAAGAAAGCAGCACTACAAGCAGTGTGTCCCTCCGTGCACTCGTTTTATTACGCGTGAGGATACACACAGCTTGTGTGTTGCTTGTGTGGGTGCCAACCATGCGGCATCAGCCCTCAAGGGGACTGATTGCCCGCATTGTTTGAGCATGCCACTTCATGTGCTTCGTTCAAGGAAGGCTCTCTTTGAGAAGGGAGTCTTCACCAGCGCTCCTCGCGGGTCTGGTCCCGCTTCCGCCGAGGTGGGGCGGCGATTGCACTCATGGGGTTCGCAATTAGATCTAGCAGAGAGAATGGAGACGGGCGAGTCCCTATCTCTTTCCTCTCCTGCTAGATCTGCTGCTTTCTCTTTGGGATCGGAAGCCCGCTCTGCGGTTTCTTCCCCCCAAAGAGAGGGCTCGGCACTTCTCTTCTCTTCCTCTGAGTAGGTTGATGTGGAGGGTGTCGATGAGGAAGCACCGCACCCCCAGTCCCCCCAGTATGAGGAGCTGTTGGAGGTGGTTTCTCGCGCTGTGTCTGCTCTAAGCCTAGACTGGCCGGCTGAGAAACGGGCTGAATCGCGGAGAAATATGCTTGATGAGCGTTTTCTGCGATCTCGACCGTCACCTCCCCGCAGAAGCCTTCCATTTTTCCCTGACCTCCAAACTGAGGTGTCGAGGTCATGGGGAAATCCTTTTTCGGCGCGTCTCTACAGCCCATCTGCCGCTCATTATTCACACGTTGCGGGGCTGTCAGAGCGCGCTTATGGGGAAATGCCTCGGGTGGAACAGACGCTTGCGGGCTATCTGTCCCCCGATACTGCATCTTCCCTGAAGGCTCCAACCCTTCCCTCTAAACCTCTCAGAACTACTTCCGCACTGATGGGGAAGGGTTATGCGGCAGCAGGTCAGGCTGGTGCGTGTCTGCACACCATGGCGGTGTTGCAGGCGTACCAAGCCGACCTGCTGAAACAGCTGGACGAGGGCGATGGAGTTCAGCCCGAAGATCTAGCTGAGCTCAGGAGAACCGCTGACCTGTCTCTACGCGCCACCAAGGAGACCACCCGCTCCATTGGGCGTTCTATGGCAGCCCTGGTGGCTGCAGAGAGACACTTGTGGTTGACCCTGTCTAACATTAAAGAGAAGGACAGGGTCTTCCTCCTGGACGCCCCGCTTGTGCCTTCGGGTCTGTTCGGCGATGCCGTGAGCGCTGTCGTCGACAGACATCAGGAGGTGCAATGTCAAGCGGCAGCGTTCCAGAGGTTTCTTCCTCGCCGTCCTCCAGCTAGCTCCTCACTCCGGAAGGCACAGGAACAGAGCGTTCTCTCCCGTCTCCCCCCTTCGGGTAGGAAGCGGAAGCCCCAGTGACGCTCTAAGCCAAGCTCTTCAAAGCCCCAGACTGACATTAGGGAAGTCTTGAGGACCAAGAAGAGCTCGGCCAAGAAGCCCTGACGGTCAAGGCCCAGGGCTAATGAGGACAGTCCCCTCTAGGGAAGAGCGGCCAACACCTCAGTATACGGTGCCCGTCTCTCCTCAGTGTCTTCAGGGGGCCACCAGCGAGCATATCTTTCAGTCACCGCCTGATCTTGTAGTGGTGCTAGGAGGCTCACGACCTCCTCAGAGGTCCTTCGAACAGCTTGTTGGGTTATTCAGTCCCCAGTTTCGGGACCCCCGGCTAGCCGTTCCTTTAAATCTAGTGGTCAGTCTCGAGAGGCTGATTCCCCTAGTAGACTTTCTGGCAGCGTGGAAACTTCTGCCAAATGTCTGTCAGTGGGTCCTGCACACTGTAGAAAAAGGTTACCGCATTCAGTTCGGTTTACCTCCACCCCCCTTCAGCGGGGTCTTTCCCATCGTGGTGGGTCCCGAGCAGGCTCTGGTCATGGAACAGGAAGTAAAAACTCTCCTGGGGAAGGAGGCCATTGAGGTGGTCCCTCAGTCCTGGTTCTACAGCCGGTACTTCATTGTTCCAAAGAAGGATGGAGGGCTGAGGCCTATTCTAGACCTACGCGTTCTAAATCGCTCGATCATGCACCTCAAATTCAAAATGCTGACGGTGAAACAGGTGGTCTCACACATCAGGTCCGAGGACTGGTTTGTGACTATAGATCTCAAAGATGCCTACTTTCACGTCTCCATCCTTCCCCAACACAAGAAGTTCCCGAGGTTTGCTTTCAGGGGCGAAGCATACCAATATCGGGTTCTTCCCTTCGGCCTTACACTCTCAACCCGCACTTTTACGAAGTGTGTGGATGCAGCTCTGGCTCCTATGTGACTCCAGGGCATCCGCATACTCAACTATATCGACGATTAGCTGATTTTGTCCCAATCAGAACAGATGGCGGTTTAACATCGAGATGTTGTTCTGTCACATATGAACGTGCTGGGGTTAAGACTAAATGCCAAGAAAAGTGTGCTTTCTCTATTACAGAGAACCACTTATCTCAGTGTGGTGTGGGATTCGACCACGATGCGGGCACATCTGTCTTCCGCTCATGTCAGTTCAATTTGCACCCAGGTCGCGAGAGTGAAAGAGGGCCGGGCACTCACTGTAAAGCAGTTTCAGAAACTGCTGGGTCTGATGGCAGCTGCGTCCAACGTAATTCCTTTTGGCCTGCTGTACATGAGACCCTTACAGTGGTGGCTCAAAGCCAAGGGGTTCTCCCAGAGGGGAATCCAACTCCGCATGATCAAGGACATGCAAAGAGGCTTTCGTGCCTTAGACATGTGGAGGAAACCTTGGTTCTTGACTCAGGGCCCAGTGCTGGGAGCTCCTTGTCGCCGAGTCACGCTGGCGACCGATGCATCCCTCAGTGGTTGGGGAGCGGTCATGAGTGGCCGCTCAGCCCGCGGTCTGTGGAGGGACCACCATCTCACTTGGCACATCAATTGCCTGGAGATGATGGCCGTGTTTCAGTCTCTGAAGCACTTTCTCCTAGACCTAAGAGATCACCATGTGCTGTTGCGCACCGACAACACAGCGGTGGTCTCTTACAACCACCAAGGAGGTCTGCGCTCGCGCCCCTTATACAAATTGGTGCACCAGATCCTTGTGTGGGCCCAAGGGAAACTCCTCTCACTGAGAGCAGTGCACATCCCTGGGCACTTCAATTTGGGAGCAGACATCCTGTCGAGGCAGGGGCTGAGCCCGGGGAATGGATGCTTCACCCCGAGATGGTGAAGCAGATCTGGAGAATTTTTGGCCAGGCTCAGGTGGACCTCTTCGCGACTCAGCAGAATGCGCAATGCCCCTCTGGTTCTCTCTTCATCATCCAGCTTCTTTGGGACTGGATGCTATGGTACAGACGTGGCTGAGGCTACGTCTGTACCCATTTCCCCCGATTGCTCAGCTCCCGGGAGTTCTGGCGAGAGTGCACTGGGACGGGGCCCAGCTTCTTCTAGTAGCCCCGTGTTGGCCGGGTCGAGTCTGGTTCCCGGATCTAATATCCTTTCTAGACGGCTCTCCCTGTGAGATTCCCGTCAGACCAGACCTTCTCTCACAGGCAGGGGGAGAGATTCTCCACCCTTGCCCAGAGCGATGGAAGTTATGGGTGTGGCCCCTGAGGGGGCACAATTCGTAGCTTTGGGTCTCTCAACTGAGGATGTAGAGACCATCCTCCAATCCAGAGCTCCGTCTACGAGGAAACTGTATGCCATCACGGTAGCCTATGAGTCCCCTGGTCTCCCCTCACCATTGGGAATCAGAGCTCATTCTACCAGAAGTGTCTCTTCTTCTAAAGCCCTACTTCCGGGCCTCTCGGTTGCCAACATCTGTGATGCGGCGGGCTGTTCTATGCCCCTAACGTTTACCAAGTATTATGGCCTGGACCTCAGAGCCTCTCCAGGCTCCTTTGTCCTTTCGTCTTTACCGACTAGGACTTCCTAGAGACACCACCCCCCCCCCCCCTTGCCTTGTTTCGGGCATTTACCTAGCCCTACTTTCGGGCCTTCCCTAGCCCTACTGTCGGGCCTTTTTATCGAGCCTCTCATGGTTCCTTCGTCCCCTTGCTCACAGGCAGGGACATTCCTCAGTATGGCAGCATGGGCATTCTCGTTCCCAAAGCGTTCAACGCAGCTCGAGTTACCTGAAGGGGAACGTCTCGGGTTACATATGTAACCCTAGTTCCCTGAAGGGAACGAGACGCTGTGTCTCTAAGCCATACTTTGGCATCCCTGCAGCGCTTGCTGTCTCCAGAAGCTGGCGTTGTACTCCACTGCACGTGTTCTTATGCTTCCCGGTCGGTGATGTCATGATGCCTGTGACATCTCACACTCTCGTTGGATATTTGCACACATGATTCAGAACGCGGTCACGCTGGAGGCATTCCCAAAGCGTTCGACGCAGCGTCTTGTTCCCTTCAGGGAACTAGGGTTACATACGTAACCCGAGACGTTTTCCTTTCTGAATCAAATCTACCATCTTTCCTATTTAAATTATTATTAGGCTTCAGTTATATCATAGAAATGAAACATGAAACCCACCCCATTCACACACACATGCATATTTGAGTGTCTGTGATGGTCAGTAATGAGCATAGTAAATGTGTTAAGGTGCTATAGCTTATTGAGCTGTTCACATTTAACATAAAAGTACTTCTTGAGCCAAGTAAGAAAAATCCATCTCCCATAGTTTCAGTCCTATGGCTGCTGATCAACTTTAAGCTTGAGGCTGTGGAGAGTGAGCAGACAATTTAGTTTTCACTCTCACTTTCTGAAACATGAGCAATGTAATTCTCAGGTGAAGTTCACACATAAGGAGTTGTGTTCAATCCGGAAGTTCACAATCTTCAGCCTGCATAAGTGTCTGTTTACTGTTGCTTCAGGCACTAATATGTTTGACAGTGGGCAGGCTGGCACTTACTGTATCAGGAGGATCTTCCCTTGCACGATTATTCAAGGAGTATAGACATGCAATTGATTTGGCACTTTAGCATGCAGTTCATTCAAGAATGTTGTGCAAGTTTTCTGCAACAATGGCGTAACCATAGTTCCCTTCCGGGAACTCAACACTGCGTCCTGAAACGCTATGGGGAACGCCATTGGCGAGCCGCACTCTGAGTCATAGTCCAACAACCAATAGAATGACGGGAGTGACGTCACAGGCGCGGTGACGTCAGCGACCAGGAAGTATAAAAGCACGTGCGTTTGAAGCCGGCGTCAGCTTTTGTCATTCAGCGAGAGCGCTCTATGTCGATTGTCTGTCTCTCTCATACTGCTGTTTTTTCGTGCCAGTTTGCACAACTTTTATTTGAGCAGTATGCCTAAGGGGGGAAAGAGATCTTTTAAGAAAGAAAGGAAAGCGGTTGAGCAGCCACATAGAAAGTGTGTCCCTCCCTGCCAACGTTTCATTGTTGGTGGGGATACACATGATCTATGTGTGGTCTGCTTGGGAGCGGAGCACGCTAGGTCAGCTCTTGAGGGGGCTGACTGCCCGCAGTGCGAGTGGATGCCGCTGCAGTTGCTCCGTTCCCGGAAAGCCTTCTTCGAGGAGGGGGCTTTCACCAGCGTTCCCCGCGGGTCTGGCCCCGCTTCCGTTGAGGCGGAGCGGCAGCTGCACTCGTGGGGTTCGCAGCTCGATCTACTAGAGGGAGTTGAGACGGGTGATCCCCTATCTCTCTCCTCACCTAGTGGTTCGATTGACCTCCTCTTGGATGAGGAAGCCCGCGCTGCGGTTCCTTCCCTCCAAAAGGAGGAGTCAACGCTTCATTTGTCTTCCTCTGAGGAGGTTGACATTGAAAGCGTTGGCGACCCACAACCGCCCCCCCCCCCCGTTCACCCCAGTATGAGGAGCTAGTGGAGGTGCTGACAAATGCGGTGGCCAAGCTCAACATCAGTTGGCCACCCGCACAAGAGAATGAACCACAGGGAAGCAGGCTTGATGAGCGCTTCCTGCGGGCTAAATCAGCACCTCCCGAACGGAGCCTTCCATTTTTCCCCGATCTCCATAAAGAGATCGAGAGATCATGGGAAAAGCCGTATTCCTCACGCCTTTTCTCCCCCTACTCTGATTACTACGGTAATGTGGGGGGGATGGAGGTGTACGGCTATAAGGCGATGCCCCAGGTCGAGCAGACACTAGCGAGCTATCTGTCTCCCGGCCTGGCATCGTCTTTGAAGGCTCCGTCCTTGCCCACCAGGCCGCTAAAAATTACATCTGGCTTGATGGGCAAGGCATACACGGCGGCAGGTCAGGCTGGTGCATGTCTACACACCATGTCTGTTCTTCAGGCATACCAGGCTGACATGCTGAAGGAGTTCAGCGATGGCGAGGAAGTGAGCGTAACAGAGATGCGCAGGACTGCAGACCTAGCGCTCCGCGCCACCGGTCTATGGCAGCTCTGGTGGCCGCGGAGAGGCATCTCTGGTTGACCCTGTCCGACATGAAAGAGAAGGACAGGGTCACGCTCCTGGACGCCCCCCTGCATCCCACCGGCCTCTTTGGTGACTCTGTTGACACAGCTGTCAACAGGCACCAGGAGGCCCGCAAGCAGGCAGCGGCGTTCCAGAGATACCTTCCTCGCCGCGTTTACTCCTCTGGGGCTGCTGGACGGGAGCAGCCCCAGCCGTGCTCTAGCTCCTCATACAGGGAGACACAGAAAAGGAGTGTTGCTACCCGTACCCCTCCGGCAAGACCTAGAGGGCGGGCTCAGCAACACTCCAAGCCGGGGTCCTCTAAGACGAGGCCGGACCTGAGGGTCGTCCTCCAGTCTAAGAGGGCCTCGGCTAAACGGCCCTGATGGTCGTGGCCCAGGGCCAATGAGGGCAGCCCCTCTCGAGGAGTTAGGTGCCCCACCGCCATTTACGGTGGCCACCTCTCCTCGGGGCCCTCAGGAGATTCGTCAGCTAACCCTGCCAGTGTTACAGGGCGCGGCAATCTCCCGCGAACATCATCCTCCGGTCTCTCCGCCCGGAAACGTAGCGGAACCAGAGAGTTCGCCACCCCACGGGGTCCTTAGAGCGCGCACTTCAGGTGCATCCTGCCAGTTCGCTGTTACAGGTCACCGAGTTAGCTCCTCAAGTAAATCCAGAAACCAGTCTCGAGAGGCTGGTTCCCTTAGTAGAATTTCTGGCAGCGTGGAAACTACTGCCAAATGTTTCTACATGGGTCCTGCACACTGTAGAGAAAGGTTATTGCATTCAATTCGGCGCCAAGCCGCCACCTTTCAGCGGGGTATTTCCTACTCTTGTAAGCCCCGAGCAGGGTCTGGTAATGGAACAGGAAGTAAAAACTCTCCTGAGGAAGGAGGCCATCGAGGTGGTCCCTCCTCAACACAGAGAATCCGGGTTCTACAGCCGGTACTTCATTGTTCCCAAGAAGGATGGGGGGCTGCGGCCCATTCTAGATCTCAGACAGCTAAACCTCTCAGTCAGAAAACTGAAGTTCAAAATGTTGACTGTCAGACATGTCGTGTCTCAAATCAGGTCCGAGGACTGGTTTGTCACGATAGATCTAAAAGACGCATACTTTCACGTCTCCATCCTTCCTCAACACAGGAAGTTTCTCAGGTTCGCTTTCAGGGGCGAAGCTTACCAATACAGAGTTCTTCCGTTCGGCCTAGCGCTCTCACCCCGAACTTTCACGAAGTGTGTGGATGCTGCTCTGGCTCCTCTGCGACTCCA
Source organism: Garra rufa (assembly GCF_049309525.1). NCBI lineage: Eukaryota > Metazoa > Chordata > Actinopteri > Cypriniformes > Cyprinidae > Garra > Garra rufa. The sequence goes on from NC_133375.1 coordinate 15,597,110, forward strand.
GGGCATCCGCATACTCAACTACATAGATGACTGGCTCATCCTACCCAGCCCAGAACAGTTAGCGGCTCAACATCGAGATGTTGTTCTTGCTCATATGAAAAAGCTGGGGTTGAGGCTCAACGCCAAGAAAAGTGTGCTTTCTCCATTACAGAGAACCACTTATCTAGGTGTAGTTTGGGATTCGACCACGATGCAGGCACGAATGTCACCTGCTCGGATCGAGTCGATCCTTACTGCAGCAAATGCGGTCAAGCTAGGCTTGCTACTCACTGTCAAACAGTTCCAAGTACTGTTAGGTCTTATGGCAGCTGCATCCAACGTGATACCTTTTGATCTGCTGCACATGAGGCCGCTACAGTGGTGGCTCAAAACCAAAGGGTTTTCCCCGAGAGGGAACCCATTCCGCAAGATCAAGGTCACGCGGCGCTGCCTACGTGCCTTAGTCATGTGGAAGAAGCCCTGGTTCCTATCTCAAGGCACAGTGCTGGGAGCTCCTTGCCGCCACGTCACGCTAGCGACAGATGCATCCCTCACCCGGTGGGGAGCGGTCATGAGTGGCCGCTCGGCCCGCGGCCTATGGAACGACCACCATCTTTCCTGGCACATAAACTGCCTAGAGATGCTGGCTGTATTCCGGGCTCTGAAGCATATCCTCCCAGACCTAAGAAACCGTCACGTGCTGGTCCGTACAGACAACACTGCGGTAGTCTATTACATAAACCACCAGGGGGGTCTGCGTTCACGCCCCTTATACAAGCTGGCGTACCAGATCCTCCTGTGGTCTCAAGGAAAGCTTCTCTCATTGAGAGCAGTTCATATTCCTGGACGCCTCAATGTGGGAGCAGACATCCTGTCGAGGCAGGGGCCAAGGCCCGGGGAATGGATGCTTCACCCAGAGGTGGTGAAGCAAATTTGGAGAGTGTTCGGTCAGGCCCAAGTGGACCTCTTTGCGACTCAGGAGACATCGCAATGTCCCCTTTGGTACTCTCTATTTCCCCCAGCTCCTCTTGGACTGGATGCCATGGTACAGACGTGGTCGAGGCTTCGTCTGTACGCCTTTCCCCCGATCGCTCTGCTCCCGGGAGTTCTGGAAAGAGTACGCCGGTGCGGTGTACGGCTGTTACTAGTAGCCCCGTACTGGCCAGCCCGAGTCTGGTTCTCGGACATAATCGCCCTCCTCGACGGCTCTCCATGGGAGATTCCTGTCAGGAGGAACCTTCTCTCCCAGGCTGGGGGCGCAATTTGCCACCCCCACCCAGAGAGGTGGAAGTTATGGGTGTGGCCCCTGAGGGGGCACAACTCATAGAAGCTGGTCTCCCAACAGAGGTTGTCGAGACCATCCTTCAATCCAGAGCTCCCTCTACGAGGAAACTTTATGGCCTAAAGTGGAACTTGTTTGCTTCATGGTGTCATGAACGCCGATTAGACCCAGTTCACTGCCCGGTCGGTACAGTGCTGGAGTTCCTGCAAACTCGTCTTTCCGCAGGGTTAGCTCACTCCACCTTGAAGGTGTACGTGGCGGCTATATCGGCTTACCACGCCCTTCATGGTGGCCTTTCAGTGGGCAGAAACCCCCTGGTCTCACGTTTCCTCCGCGGTGCACTCGGGCTGAGGCCTCGTGTGAAACCGAGAGTCCCCACGTGGGACTTAGCTGTGGTGTTGGAAGCGCTATGTAAGCCTCCCTTCGAGCCCTTAGAGGAGGTCTCCGATCGGATGCTTACCTCAAAGACAGCACTGCTGCTTGCACTGACCTCACTTAAGAGAGTCGGGGACCTGCAGGCCCTTTCGGTGGCCCCTTCTTACATTGACTTTGCCCCTGGGTTGGCCAAAGCATTCCTTTACCCAAGAGCTGGGTATGCCCTTAAGGTCCCGTCATCAACACCACAGCTAATCACGCTTCAAGCATTTTATCCTCCTCCATTCGTGGAGCACGACCATAGGAAGTATAACCTAATGTGTCCAGTAAGAGCACTAGACACATACGTCCACAGAGCTGCCCTGTGGCGTAACTCAGAGCAACTCTTCGTTTGTTACGGCCCCCCTAAGAGGGAGTGCCCGGCTTCGAAGCCCACTATCAGTAAATGGATCGTTGATGCCATTTCAACTGCCTATGAGTCCTCTGGTCTCCCATCTCCGTTGGGAGTCAAGGCTCACTCAACTCGAGGCGTTTCTGCCTCTAAAGCTCTGATGGCAGGTGTCCCTATCCAGGACATCTGCAGTGCGGCGGGTTGGTCCTCACCTTTAACGTTCGTCAGGTTTTACGAACTTGACCTCAGAGCCACTCCTGGCTCGTTCGTCCTCTCGCCCTAGCAAAGGCTAGGCCCAGAGGTCAAAATAAGGCGCATTCCTTCTATCAAGGAAAAGATGTTTTACCCCTGGCAATTTCCCCAGACAAAGGCGTATTACTCGTGTCCTGGCACCTATAACTACCAGGCACACCTCACCCCTCAGTGTTCTGGCTGCGTCCTGACTGAGGTGGATTGCTTACTCCTCCTGGTCTGGCAGTTCCCCAGACAGGAGATGTATTCCTACCCTCTTGGCCTGGCAGTCTCCCAGGCAAGTGGTGTGTTATCTCTCCTTGTGTGCCTGAGGGCCGAGGTTCATATATCCCTCTTGTCTGATGGTTGGTCACAGACAGAGATGTATTACCACTCGCATCCTGGCAATTTCCCCAGGCGGAGCCATTTCAGTGTCCTGGCAGGTTCACCAGGCACTACTTGAGTCCCTCTTGTTCTGGGTGCTCCCAGACGAAGGACTACTACCTTCTCCTCGTGTGCCCGAGGGCCGAGGTTCATATATCCATCTTGTCTGATGGTTGGTCACAGACAGAGATGTATTACCACTCGCGTCCTGGCAAATTCCCCAGGCGGAGCCATTCCAGTGTCCTGGCAAGTTCACCAGGCACTACTTGTGTCCCTCTTGTTCTGGCCTTCCCCAGACAAAGGACTGCTACTTTCCCCTCGTGTGCCTGAGGGCCCGAGGTGGATATATATATATATATATATCCCTCTTGTCTGGTGGTTATCACAGACAGAGATGTATTACCACTCGCGTCCTGGCAATTTCCCCAGGCGGAGCCATTCCAGTGTCCTGGCAGGTTCACCAGGCACTACTTGAGTCCCTCTTGTTCTGGGTGCTCCCAGACGAAGGACTACTACCTTCTCCTCGTGTGCCCGAGGGCCGAGGTACATTTATATCCCTCTTGTCTGGTGGGTACCACAGACAGAGATGTATTACCACTCACGTCCTGGCAATTTCCCCAGGCGGAGGTCTGTTCCTGTGTTCTGGCAAGATTCACCAGACATAACTCTTTCCACCCTTGTCCTAGCAGACACTAGGCAGGGCTTTGTAATTATGGGGGCGTTGATATCTCGTTCCCCATAGCGTTTCAGGACGCAGTGTTGAGTTCCCGGAAGGGAACGTCTCAGGTTACGTATATAACCCTGGTTCCCTGAGGGAACGAGACACTGCGTCTCGGACCATAATTCCCGCATCCCTGCGGCGCTCGCTTCATTCCTATGAGCTGACGCCGGCTTCAAACGCACGTGCTTTTATACTTCCAGGTCGCTGAATTCACCGCGCCTGTGACGTCACTCCTGTCATTCTATTGGTTGTTGGACTATGACTCAGAGTGCGGCTCGCCAATGGCGTTCCCCATAGCGTTTCAGGACGCAGTGTCTCGTTCCCTCAGGGAACCAGGGTTACATACGTAACCTGAGACGTCCTGTACACTTCACATATTTTTGAAAATCTTTTGATAAGTGATGAGTGACTATTAAATAATGCAACACACATCTCCCAGAAATCCTGTAGAGTTCAACCAATGCAAATCTTATCAATTCAGGTTTTTCCTTTTGGCCTGGCCATATCTCAGTATCAATACTTTAGAGGCTAGGTTTGGGAAAACCTTAGAAGAATTTTGTTCTTTTTGCTAATTCTTCTTGCAGCATATTTTATTTCTGAGGGTGGATCTAAACTCATGCATGATGCAGGCATGACTGTCTATATTCCTGTCATGTCTGTTTTGCAGACTTCTGGCTTTCATGGCAGTGGCCTCACCAGTGGAAATGGGCCTGCTTCATATGTTATTGGTTATTGTGGCACATTTCACTTATGTTGCAGGTCAAGTTTGTGTCAGTAAAGACAGTGCAGATATTTGGGAAATCTAGGAGCATATCTTTTCTCATGACACAGGATGATACCCAGGCAATGGAGGTTGTAACCTAAAAATGTGGTTCTGAGGACCGTGGAAAAGCCAGTAAAATGGGAGACCTCTGAAGGGCCGGCACAATGGGAAGGCCTTGGGGAGTCAGTAGAGCATTAGACCTCTGGACAGAGATGGATACCACCAAAGTGTAGACAACAGAGATGATGACCATGGTGGAGCTAGAGGAGATGGAGAATAGGGAACTTATGAAACCTGAAGACAGTGCACATGGGCTGTAAAAATGAGATTGACTGTGTCTAACAAATATTATATATATTTTTTGGTTAGAAGTTTTGAAGGTTTTCAGCTTCAGGCACATCTCTCCTAACACACTCACTAAACTGGACGTATCATCTTGTTTTGTTATTCAATATGTCCTGTTGTCTGGAGTGTCTTAAGTGCATGGAACACGTCAGAAATAGAACTAGGCCTCTGTGTGTACTACGGGATCCAGCAATATCCAGCGGGGTCAGCGCCATTGGTTATAATGGGCTGTATCTGCAATGCAGCATGCACTGTATTTCAAGCAAGGTTCATGTTTATAGCCATAACCTTGGGGGTATGACACACAGAGCACATCCAGATTATCGTTTAATAATTGTTTACAAGAAGGGCTTTCTCTTTCTTTCTTTCTTTCTTTCTTTCTTTCTTTCTTTCTTTCTTTCTTTCTTTCTTTCTTTCTTTACAGCCCATAGCCACATACAAGGACGATATTGTTTTATGTGATATCATATGTCATGGAAAATCTAAGCCCTGGGCAACACTCAAATCATTGCCTAGCACACTGCACAAACAGACATGGAAAACATAAACTAATCAGTGCAACCACGTGCAATACTAGAATAAATGTAGGTTAGCAATGACACATTTTCAGGTGGTGCAAGTCAAAATATATTATTCATTCTGATAATGTGACACAATAATTCTGATGGGAACAGCCTCAACACACTAGTCAATGGCAGGTGGTATTAGGGAGAGGAACACTTTCACACTGTGTCCTAACCAGATTTAATAATGATACACAACAAGCGACAGAGGATTCTATTTTTCAAATGGTTTCTAATTCTGCAACGTTGCAGCTAACAGCTTAGGTACTGATTGTGTTTCACATTAGATAAAATAGTTTGAGTTTCAATATCATTTTGTGATATGACTTCAAGATCAACAATTTACAGATAATTTACTCACCGCTTTGCCATCCAAGATGGTTATGTCTTTCTTTCTTTATTCATAAAGAAATTATGTTTCTTAAAGAAAACATTTCAGAAATTATCTATATTATTAATTCCATATAGTGGACTTCAATGGTGCCCCCGAGTTTGAACTTCCAAAATGCAGTTTAAAGGCAGCTTCAAAGGGCTCTAAACGATCCCAGCCGAGGAAGAAGGGTCTTGTCTAGCGATACGATCAGTGATTTTTTTTTAAACAAATTAACTATTTATATACTTTTTAACCTCAAATGCTTGTCTCGTCTCTGCGTTGCACATGCATAGTCTGTGTAATCCGGGTCAGTTCAGTTAGAGTATAAAACTCTTGCTTTCTTCTTCAACTTCCAAATCTCCCGACATCGCTGTTTTACCTTTTTTTTTTTTTTTTTTTTTTTGTAAAGGGCATTTCTTTCATGGCACAATTGAAGTCCATTATATGGATAAAAATCCTGAAATGTTTTCCTCAATAAACATAATTTCATATCGACTGAAGAAAGAAGGACATAAACATCTTGGATGACAAGGGGGTGAGTAAGTTATCTGTAAATTTTTGTTCTGAAAGTGAACTACTCCTTTAATGAAAAAGAAAATGAATAATTGTCCTAAAATATCCAAACCATGAATTTTATGTAAATGATGTAAAGTGTATTCTATGACAACATTGTAGCAATCACTCAGTATGTATTTTGAATATTTTTTATAAATTTGATAACGTATTTATACATTTTGTTGTAAATGTAAGCAAAATCTCAAGGAAAGTCAGTTCACATAGCAATATTTGCAAAACCTCCAGGCAGCTATTTTCCGACCTGTTAGACTAATACTCCTGTATTTTTTAATAGGAAAAGGCAGGACTTGCATTAATAGAGCTGCCCTGGATACACCATATTGTGCAGTTTCTGGCAATCACAGCAATACATGTGCAACATCTTGGTATGCGCACAGTCTCTGTGCTTGCAGAGAGACAGACAGCCCACACATTCTTCTGATTGGCTGTGATTTTTGATAGATTTTTTTGGGTATTGTAGATATGTTGCATCTGGTGCGGACAGATAAATTGCTTGAATCCTATCACATCACAATTGGATAGAACATTGTGTCATTCTTGAGAGAGTGTGATTGCACTAAAATCGTTGAGTGCTCAACACAAGATGAGTGCTCAACATTTTTGGTCTAGTTTAATGTAAATATTAAATGTGTACATTTGTTAAATGTTAATTTTGTAAACTTGTATTATCAGTCTAGATTATAGATAGCTGAAGAAGCACTAATAGAGAAACTCATGGGGTCTGTGTAAGGCTGGTGACTCCCGCAGCCTCACACTTTGAAAATGTGACTGCTGCAAATCTGATTTTGATTGCTGCTTCTGGTGTGTGTGTCTGTTCACAGCTGGGAATCCATGGTTATGCCTTTGCCATCACCAATAATGGATACATACTCACCCATCCAGACTTGCAGCCTCTGGTAATGTATCGCTTGTGATGATAATAGCAAAGAAGCAGTCCTCCAGCACATGCTGAGGCTGATGGGAGAATCCATCTCATTAGAATCATTGTGCTGTGAGACGACAGCTGCATACAGCCTCTGATCAACTGTAATGAGTGTTTGACAGATGATGAGATGGGGACACACTCTACTTACATCAACAGGCATAATAATCAAAACCTTTTGTCATGATCTTGCTGCTGTGTGAACTGTGTCAATAAACAAAGCTGTGAAATAATCAAAAAGGGAAAGTACTTAGGATAAACAGGATGTGTGTAAAAGGGCAATGAAAATGGTCAACACGCTCACAAGTTTTTATATATCTCTACATCCTCGGCTTGAATCTCAGCAAGCCATTGATGAAAATCTAGGTGATATTTCATCTCATCAAAGTCAAACTGAAGGAGGATTTTTTTAGAGCCATTAAAGTTCATAACAATTAAGCATGTGGTCATTTCACTGCGAGACACTGCAGGTGAATAAGGTAAAAAAAAAAACTAATAGTTATCACCTTACTTACCCAGTTAATTGATTACATTGACAATTGCAAACATTTTTTGTATTGCACGTTTTCTAAAATGTCAGGTTTAAATACACAAATGTCTATAAATGCTGCATACAAAAATCTGCATACATTTCTAGTATACATTTTTTTACAGAGGGGATTTTGGGTATCTCATCTTGTTACTCCATAATTCAGAATACACTTAGAACAGACAGAAATCAATGCATTTTGGGGGACTAAAATGTTGTATAAATTCAAGCAAATTATATATGATCAAATCCCTCTGTCAAAACCTTCAGGATATAGACAGGAATAAAAATTTATAATTTGGTGTGTGTAAGTGCTACTGAAGTGGAGGTTTATGGATCAGTGTAAGAGAAAAAAAAAATAATTTTGAGAAAATGGCCTTTAAAAATATGGATTGTAATTGAAATCGTCTCGGGTTACGTATGTAACCCTGGTTCCCTGAGGGAACGAGACACTGCGTCATCAACGCTTTGGGGAATGCCATTGGCGAGCCCGCCTCTGAATCAGTCTGTAGCCAATAGAACGACGGGAGTGACGTCACCGGCGCGGTGACGTCAGCGACCAGGAAGTATATAAGCACGTGCGTTTCAAACCGGCTTCAGCTTCCAGGAATGAAGCAATGCGCGGCAGGAATGCGGGAATTATGGTCAGAGACGCAGTGTTTAGTTCCCTCAGGGAACCAGGGTTACATACGTAACCCGAGACGTTCCCTTCCGGGAACTCAACACTGCGTCATCAACGCTTTGGGGAACGAATACCAACTACCCATAATTCCAAGTTCCTGCCCAGTGGTGTTTGTCTGGGAAAGGAAAAGGAAAGCGTTGCTTCTGGTGGATCAGGCCAGGAAGAGCTCTCTGCCTGGGGTTTCCAGGGCGAGAGAGAATATCCCTCTGTCTGGGGGACCAGCCCAGAGCGAGAGGGCAGTGCCAGAAGATACTTACCTGTGGGGCACTGATGGTTCTCCGCCTGGGAAACTGCCAGGACGCGAGAAGTATTACACCTCTGTCCGGAAAAATGCCAGAGCAAGAGGGAGATGGTATATACCTCGGCCCTCGGGCTCACGAGGAAGGCAGAGCTCCGCCTGGGAAACTGCCAGGACGCGAGCAGAATCACATCTCTGCCTGGGACGCGCCCAGCGAAGAGGAAGAATGTTGTGTACCTCGGCCCTCAGGCACACGAGGAAATAGTCCAAACTCCGTCTGGGGAACAGCCAGCACGAGAGGGACTGGATTGGCTCCGCCTGGAAACTGTCAGGACGTGAGTGGGATTACATCTCTGCCTGGGAAACTCCCAGCGAAGAGGGATCTGATCCGCCTCGGCCCTCGGGCACACGAGGAAAAGAGTCCACCTCTGTCTGGGGACCAGCCAGACGTAGAGGGACAAGAGGTGTCTGGGGGTACCAGAACACCAGGTTGCTTCGCCTGGGAAACTGCCAGGACCCAAGCGGTATTACATCTCTGCCTGGGACGTACCCAGCGAAGAGGGATAAACCTCGGCCCTCGGGCTCACGAGATTTTGGTCATACGCCCCAGTCTGGTCACCAGCCAGAGAGGGGGTTCTCCTCGGCCCTCGAGCGCACGAGGAGGAAGGTGGTCCTTTGTCGGGGCGTACCCGGATCAAGAGAGACTCAAGTAGTGCCTGGAAACTTCTGGCCAGGACACTGGAATGGCTCCGCCTGGAAACTGCCAGGACGCGAGTGGAATTACATCTCTGCCTGGGACGCGCCCAGCGAAGAGGGATATGTAAAGCACCTCGGCCCTCGGGCTCAAGAGGTGGAGGCTTCTGTCTGGTGACCAGCCAGATCAAGAGGAAGGAGTCGTCCTCGGCCCTTGGGCACACGAGGAGACAATAGTCCTTTGTCGGGGTGCACCCGGACAAGAGGGACACAAATAGTGCCTGGAAGCTCTGGCCAGGACACTGAAAGGGGCTCCGCCTGGAAAACTGCCAAGACACGAGCGAAATTACATCTCTGCCTGGGGAGCACCCAACGGAGAGGGAACATCTACCTCGGCCCTCAGGCTCACGAGGTATATTTTCTGTCAGCTTAGGACAGAGGAGCCTGGAGTGGCTCGTAGGTCTAGCTCGTAGAACCTAACGAAGGTCAAAGGTGTAGACCAACCTGCCGCACTGCAGATGTCCTGAATAGGGACACCTGCCATCAGAGCTTTCGAGGCTGCCATGCCTCGGGTAGAGTGAGCCTTGACGCCCATCGGTGATGGGAGGCCAGAGGACTCATAGGCAGTAGTTATGGCATCTACGATCCATCTACTGATAGTCGGTTTCGTTGCAGGGAGCCCTCTCTTAGGGGGACCGTAGCAGACCAACAGTTGCTCTGACTTCCGCCACAGGGCAGCTCTGTGGACGTATGTGTCCAGTGCTCGCACTGGACACATACAGTTATACTTCCGATGGTCACTCTCCACGAATGGAGGAGGGTAAAAGGCCTGCAGGGTGACTGGCTGTGGTACTGCTGTCGGTACCTTCGGGACGTACCCGGGTCTAGGGTAGAGAAATGCTTTGGCCAACCCAGGCGCAAAGTCAATATATGAAAGGGGCCACTGAAAGGGCCTGAAGGTCTCCTACTCTCCTCAGAGAAGTAAGAGCCAACAGCAGCGCCGTCTTAATGGTAAGGAAGCGATCTGAAATCTCCTCTAAGGGCTCGAAAGGAGGCCTGCAGAGGGCTTCAAGTACCACAGCGAGATCCCACGTGGGGATTTTAGGGTTCACCCGAGGCCTCAACCTGAGTGCACCGCGAAGGAACCGTATGACCAGGGGGTTCTTACCCACTGACAGGCCACCAAGAGGGGCGTGGAAGGCCGATAAAGCCGCCACGTACACCCTCAGGGTGGAGTGGGCTAACCAGAAGTGAGACTCCAGGAACTCCAGCACTGTACCAACCGGGCAGTGAACTGGGTCAGCGTGTCGCTCTCTACACCATGAAGTGAAAAGTTTCCACTTTAGGCCATAAGGTTTCCTTGTAGATGGAGCTCTAGAGTGAAGGATGGTCTCAGCAACCTCGGTTGAGAGACCCTCACTTATGAGATGCGCCCCCTCAGGGGCCACACCCATAGTTTCCACTTCTCTGGGTGGGGGTGGCAGATTGCGCCACCAGCCTGAGAAAGGAGATCCCTCCTGATCGGAATCTCCCACGGAGAGCCGTCTAGGAGGGCTATGATGTCCGAGAACCATACTCGGGTCGGCCAGTATGGGGCTACTAATAGTAGACTGACTCCGTACCGGCGTACTCTTTCTAGAACTCCCGGGAGCAGAGCGAACGGGGGAAAGGCGTACAGATGGAGCCTCGGCCACATCTGTACCATGCCGTCCAGCCCAAGTGGAGCTGGAGGCACTAGAGAGTACCAGAGGGGACACTGCGATGTCTCTTGAGTCGCAAAGAGGTCCACCTGAGCCTGGCCAAACACTCTCCATATCTGCTTCACCACCTGTGGGTGAAGCATCCATTCCCCGGGCCTTGCTTGCCCCTGCCTCGACAGGACGTTTGCCCCCACGTTGAGATACCCAGGAATGTGAACTGCACTCAGTGAGAGGAGTTTCCCCTGGGACCACAGGAGGATATGGGACGCCAGCTTGAACAAGGGGCGTGACCGCACACCTCCCTGGTGGTTGATATAATAAACCACTGCTGTGTTGTCGGTGCGGACCAACACATGGCGGATTCTCAGGTCTGGGAGGAAATGCCTCAGGGCCTTGAAAACCGCCAGCATCTCCAGGCAATTTATGTGCCACGAGAGGTGCTGACTGGTCCACAGGCCGGAGGCCGAGCGGCCACTCATGACCGCTCCCCACCCGGAGAGGGAGGCATCTGTCGCTAGTGTGACGCGGCGACACGGAGCTCCCAGAATCGGGCCCTGAGATAGAAACCAAGGTTTCTTCCACATGTTTAAGGCACGAAGGCATCGCCGCGTGACCTTGATCTTGCGGAAAGGATTTCCCCTCGGGGAAAAACCCTTGGTCTTGAGCCACCACTGTAGCAGCCTCATGTGCAGCAGGCCAAAAGGTATCACGTTGGCTGCTGCTGCCATAAGACCTAACAGTACTTGGAACTGTTTGACAGTGAGTGACAGGCCTAGCTTGACCGCATTTACTGCAGTAAGGATCGACTCGATCTGAGCAGGAGACAACCGTGCCTGCATCGTGGTCGAATCCCATACGACACCTAGATAAGTGGTTCTCTGTAATGGAGACAGCACACTCTTCTTGGTGTTGAGTCTCAACCCCAAATCTTTCATGTGAGCGAGAACAACATCTCGATGTTGAACCGCTAACTGTTCTGAGCTGGCTAAAATCAGCCAGTCGTCTATGTAGTTGAGTATACGGATGCCCTGGAGTCGCAGAGGAGCCAGAGCAGCATCCATACACTTTGTAAAAGTTCGGGGTGAGAGTGCTAGACCGAAAGGAAGAACTCTGTATTGGTAAGCTTTGCCCCTGAAAGCGAACCTGAGAAACTTCCTGTGCTGAGGAAGGATGGAGACGTGAAAGTATGCATCTTTGAGATCTATCGTGACAAACCAGTCCTCGGACCTGATTTGAGACACGACCTGCTTGACAGTTAACATACTGAACTTCAGTTTTCTGACTGAGCGGTTCAGTTGTCTGAGATCTAAGATGGGCCGCAGCCCTCCATCCTTCTTGGGAACAATGAAGTACCGGCTGTAGAACCCGGATTCTCTGTGCTGAGGAGGGACCACCTCGATGGCCTCCTTCCTCAGAAGAGAATCTACTTCTTGTTCCATTACCAGAACCTGCTCGGGGCCAACCACAGTAGGAAACACCCCGTTGAAAGGCGGCGCCGGAGCGCCGAACTGGATTTGATACCCTCTTTCTACAGTACGCAGGACCCATGGAGACACATTCGGCAGTAGTTTCCACGCTGCCAGAAAGTGTACTAAGGGAACCAGCCTCTCGAGGCTGGTTTCTGGTAAACTTTGAGGAATTAATTCGGTGGCCTGTAACAGCTGACTGGCAGGCGACACCTGAATTAACTGCTCTGAGGACCCCCGTGGGGGTGACAAACTTACTGGGTCCGCTACGTTGCCGGGCGGGACCACCAGCAGAGGTTTGCGGGAGACTGTCGCACCCTGAAGCACTGGCAGGGTTAGCTGACTGGTCTCCTGAGGGCCCCGAGGAGAAACGGGCACCATATAATGTGGTGAACCCCACTTTTCCCCGAGAGGGGCTGCCCTCAACGGCCCTGAGCCACAGCAGTCAGGGCCGTTTAGCCGAGGACCTCTTTGTCTGAAGCACGACCCTCAGTTCGGGCCTAGTCTTAGAAGCCCCCGACTTGGAGCGCTGCTTACCCCGCCCCCTTGATCTGTCAGGAGGGGTGCGGGTAGCAACGCTCGCTTTTTGCGCCTCGCGGCGTGAGGAGCTGGTACGCGGCTGGGGCTGCTCCCGTCCAGCAGCCCCAGAGGAAAAGACATGGCGAGGGAGGTATTGCTGAAAAGCTGCCGCTTGTCTGCGGGCCTCCTGGTCCTTTAGCAGGTCGGCTTGGTATGCTTACAACACTGACATAGTGTGCAGACATGACCCAGCCTGACCTGCTGCCGCGTACCCCTTGCCCAACAAGCTAGAAGTTAGTTTAAGTGGCTTGGTGGGCAAGGTCGGAGCCTTCAGAGATGATGCCGCTGCAGGAGACAGATAGCTCGCAAGCGTCTGTTCAACTGCCGGCATCATCTTGTACCCGTGCTCCTCGACCCCTTCCACGTTACCGTAGTAACCGGAGGAGGGGGTGAAAACACGGGCCGAGAATGGTTTTTCCCATGATCTCGACAGCTCACTGTGGAGATCAGGGAAAAATGGAAGGCTCCGCCCTGGAGGTGGCTTGCGTGTCCGCAGAAAGCGCTCATCTAATTTGCTTTCTAGCGGCTCATGTGGTTGCTCGCCGGGCCAGCTGATGTTAAGTCTGGCCACCGCACGAGTTACCACCTCCAGGAGCTCCTCAAACTGGGGGGATTTCACAGGCGGTTGTGCTTGGAGATCGACACTCTCTACATCAACCTCCTCGGAGGAAGATAAGAGGAGTGCCGATGCCTCCTCCCGGGGGGAAGAAACCGCAGTGCGGGCTTCCGCATCCAGGAGGAGGTCAACCGATCCGCTAGGTGAGGAAGGAGATAGGGGATCACCCGTCTCCATTCCCTCTAGCAGATCGAGCTGCGAACCCCACGAGTGCAGCTGCCGCTCCGCCTCGGCGGAAGCGGGGCCAGACCCGCGAGGAACGCTGGTGAAGGCTCCCTCCTCGAAGCGAGCCCTCCGGGAACGAAGCACCGGCAGTGGAAGACGCTCACACTGCAGACAGCCAGCCCCCTCAAGGGCTGACTGAGCATGCTCCGCTCCCAAGCAGAAAACACATATCCTGTGTGTGTCCCCACCAACGATGAATCGCTGGCAGGGAGGAACACACATTCTGTGTGACTGCTGAACCGCCTTTACAAAGTCAAACTTTCTACCCCTTTTGGCTGACATTGCTCAACAAAAGCTGTGCAAACTGGCACAAAAAACAGCAATGAAAGACCAGACAGACCAACATAGAGCGCTTTGCTGAATGACAAAAGCTGAAGCCGGTTTGAAACGCACGTGCTTATATACTTCCTGGTCGCTGATGTCACCGCGCCGGTGACGTCACTCCCGTCGTTCTATTGGCTACAGACTGATTCAGAGGCGGGCTCGCCAATGGCATTCCCCAAAGCGTTGATGACGCAGTGTTGAGTTCCCGGAAGGGAACTATTGACACAAATAGATGAGTGCTAAAAGAAACACTTAACAGTGTCTTTTGGATGTTTTCTTTCCGCTAACCTGAAAAACCACTTTATTAAACACCAAAAAGCCCAAAATCTCAAACTGAACAGGTGCATGAAAAAAAGTGTTTTTGCCTGCAGTGTCTCCCGTTAAGGCATTCAAACTACACAATTCAACAGACGAGCCCACTCTTTTATTATCTACCACTTTAAAAGATAAACTTCTGGACCACTCCTTCAGTTTCATTCTGCCACTGGAGGGCAGTCTATATCTTTCTTACACACTGATGCACAGAAATCTTCTTTAAAAAAAAAGCATCAGTGACACCAAAAGGAGTAACAGACTAGTGATGAGAGCATATTATTATAATGATAATAGTGTTTATTATAGCATCACTGTAATGCACATCTTGTTTGTCCATGTTAATTAATGGTTCTATGGCTTGTGTTTCCAGTATGAAGAAGGGAAAAAGAGGAGAAAACCCAGCTACAGCAGTGTGGATCTGTCTGAGGTGGAGTGGGAAGACAAGGAGGATGAGGTAAAATTGTGTTTTGTACAGTTAAAAATGTTTAAATGAAAGTTCAGGTGTAAACGTGTCTACTAAAACATTTTAATCATAACACAGGGATATATAGATACTTATATGTGACCCTGGACCACAAAACCAGTCTTAAGTCGCTGGGGTTTTCTCAGTATTTTGATTTTTTGCACCCTTAGATTTCGGATTTTCAAATAGATGTATCTCGGCCAAATATTGTCCTATCCTAACAAACCATACATCAATAGAAAGCTTATTTATTTATATATATGATGTATATACCTCAGTTTTGAAAAATTTAACCTTATGACTGGTTTTGTGGTCCAGGGTCACATATATATATATATATATATATATATATATATATATATATATATATATATATATTAGGGGTGGGAATAGAATTATTTTTTTTAATCTAGATTAATCTAGATTAAATCTTGGAATTAATGTAGATTAATCTAGATTAAAATGGCTAATTTTAATTTTGCTGACGGCATTTTCAGAATATGTGTGCTACCCAAATAATGACTAAAAGTAAGTCTTCGAGAACGGGCCAGGTGGCGCATTAGACCAGGCGCTCATCTCCTGTTTCCAAAATGCATCACAAACTGCTTGACATTTGCATTTACAAAATAATTACCTATACAAACTTGTGT
>NC_133375.1:15612994-15633933 GCF_049309525.1 Garra rufa
CACCTGGGAAACTGCCAGGACAAGGAGGGATAACGTCTCTGCCTAGGGAAATTGCTAGGACAAGAGTGGTATTGCACCTCTGTCTGGGGAAACTGCCACAGCAAGAGGGATAGAAATCTCTGCCTAGCGAGAGCTAGGGCAAGAGGATAGAAGGGCCAGGAGCGGCTCTAAGGTCAAGTTCATAGAACCTGACGAATGCAAGCGGTGAGGACCAACCCGCAGCACTGCAGATGTCCTGGATAGGGACACCTGCCAGCAGAGCTTAAGAGGCAGCCACGCCTCAAGTAGAGTGAGCCTTGACTCCCACGGGTGATGGGAGGCCAGAGGACTCGTAGGCAGTAGAGATGGCATCCACGATCCATCTACTGATAGTAGGTTTCGATGCAGGGCACCCCCTCTTAGGGGGACCGTAACAAACCAACAATTTTGTCTGTTTTACACCACAAGGCAGCTCTGTGGACGTATGCAATTATACTTCCGATGGTCGGGCTCCACGAATGGAGGAGAATAGAAGGCCTGGAGTGTAACCGGCTGTGGTACAGAGGAAGGGACCTTAGGGACATACCCAGCTCTAGGGTAGTGGAAGGCTTTGGCCAATCCGGGCGCAAAGTCGAGATAAGAAGGGGCCACCGAAAGGGCCTGTAGGTCCCCTACTCTCTTGAGAGAGGTAAGTGCAAGAAGCAAGACTGTCTTGATAGTAAGCATACGATCAGAGATCTCCTCTATAGGCTCAAATGGAAGCCTACAGAGGGCTTCAAGCACCACAGCGAGATCCCACGTAGGGACCCTCGGTTTTACTCGAGGCCTCAGCCTGAGTGCACCGCGAGGGAAACGTGTGACCAAGGGGTTTCTACCCACTGACAGGCCACCAAGAGGGGCGTGGTAGGCCGATAAAGCCGCCACGTACACCTTCAAGGTGGAGTGGGCTAACCCTGTGGAAAGGCGAGTCTGCAGGAACTCCAGTACTGTACCAATCGGGCAGTGAACTGGGTCTAAGCGGCGTACATGACACCATGAAGCAAACAGTTTCCACTGAAGGCCATAAAGTTTCCTTGTAGAGGGAGCTATGGATTGAAGGATGGTCTCAGACCTCAGGGGCCACACCCATAGCTTCCACATATTTGGGGGAGGGTGAAGAATCGAGCCCCCGGCCTGGGAGAGGAGGTCCCTCCTGACGGGAATCTCCCAAGAAGAGCTGTCTAAGAGGGCAATTATGTCCGAGAACCATACTCGGGCCGGCCAGTATGGGGCTACTAGTAAAATATGGACTCGGTACCGGCTCCTCTCTTTCCAGAACTCCGGGGGCAGAGCGATCGGGGGAAAAGCGTACAGACAAAGCCTCGGCCACGCCTGTACCATAGCGTCCAGTCCCAGAGGAGCTGGAGGAACTAGGGAGAACCAGAGGGGACATTGCGATGTCTCTCGAGTCGCAAAGAGGTCCACCTGAGCCTGGCCAAACACTCTCCAAATCTGCTTCACTACTTCCGGGTGAAGCATCTATTCCCCGGGCCTCGGCCCCTGCCTCGACTGGACGTCTGCTCCCACATTGAGACATCCAGGGATATGAACTGCTCTTAATGAGAGGAGTTTTCCCTGTGATCACAGGAGGATCTGGTACGCCAGCTTGTACAAGGGGCATGAACGCAGACCCCCCTGGTGATTGATATAATAAACTACCGTGGTGCTGTCGGTGCGGACCAGCACACGACGGTTTCTTAGGTCTGGAAGGAAATGCTTCAGGGCCTGAAACATAGCCAGCATCTCTAGGCAGTTTATGTGCCATGAGAGATGGTGGTTGCTCCACAGACCACGGGCCGAGCGGCCACTCATGACCGCTCCCCATCCCCATCTGTCGCTAGCGTGACGCATGACAAGGAGCTCTCAATACCGGGCCCTGAGACAGAAACCAAGGTTTCTTCCACATGTCCAAGGCCTTGATCTTGCGGAATGGGTTCCCCCTCGGGGAAAACCCCTTGGTTTTGAGCCACCACTGTAGCGGCCTCATGTGCAGCAGTCCAAAAGGTATCACGTTGGATGCAGCTGCCATTAGACCTAACAGTACTTGAAACTGTTTGACAGTGAGTCACAGGCCTAGCTTGACCGCATTGGCTGCAGTGAGGATCGACTCGATCTGAGCAGGTGACATACGTGCCTGCATCGGGGTCGAATCCCATACTACACCTAGATAAGTGGTTCTCTGTAATGGAGAAAGCACACTTATCTTAGTGTTGAGTCTCAACCCCAGCTCTTTCATGTGAGCAAGAACAACATCTCGATGTTAAGCCGCTAACTGTTCTGAGCTGGCTAAAATCAGCCAGTCATCTAAGTAGTTGAGTATGCGGATGCCCTGGAGTCGCAGCGGAGCCAGAGCAGCATTCACACATTTCGTAAACGTCCGGGGTGAGAGTGCTAGGCCAAAAGGAAGAACTCTGTATTGGTAAGCTTTGCCCCTGAAAGCGAACCTCAGAAACGTCCTGTGTTGAGGAAGGATGGAGATGTGAAAATAAGCGTCTTTTAGATCTATCGTGACAAACCAGTCCTCGAAACTGATTTGATACATGACTTGGCTCATAGTTAGCATTCTGAAGTTCAGTTTCTTGATCTAAGATGGGCCACAGCCCTCCATCCTTCTTGGGAACAATGAAGTACCGGCTGTATAACCCGGACTCTCTGTCTGGAAGAGGGACCACCTCGATGGCCTCCTTCTTCAGAAGAGCATTTACTTTTTTCTCTACAGTACCATGTAGACACATTTGGCAGTAGTTTCCCTGCCAGAAAAATCTACTAAGGGAACCAGCCTCTCGAGACTGGTTTCTGGTGTTACTAGAGGTATTGATTCGGTGGCCTGTAACAGCTGACTGGCAGGACACACCTGAACCAATTTCTCTAAGGGCCCCTGTAGGGGTGGCGAACCCCCTAGTTACGCCACGATACCGGGCGGAGAGACTAGAGAAAGCGGTTCGCGGGAGATTGCCGCACCCTGTAACACTGGCAGGGTTGGCTGACAGATCTCCTGAGGGCCCTGAGGAGAGGCGGGCACCATGTACTGTGGTGAACCCCGTTCCTCCCCGAGAGGGGCTGCCCTCAGTGGCCCTGGGCCATGACCATCAGGGCCATTTAGCCGAGGACCTCTTAGACTTAGACTTAGACCCTCAGGTCGGGCCTTGTCTTTGAAGCCCCCGCCCTCTTGGTCTTTCTGGAGAGGTACGGGATGCAACGCTCCTCTTTTGCGCCTCGCGGTGTGAGGAGCTGGTACACGGCTGGGGCTTCTCCAGTCCAGCAGCCCCGGAGGAATAGACACGGCGAGGGAGGTATCGCTGGAACGCTGCCGCTTGTTTACGGGCCTCCTGGTATCTGTTGACGACCGAATCGCCCGAGTCGCCAAACAGACCAGAAGGCTGAAGCGGGGCGTCCAGGAGGAGGTCAGCCACAGATGTCTCCCCAAGGGCCACTGTCAGGCGGTCTCCTTAGTGGCGCGGAGAGCCAAATCTGCTGTACGGCGCAACTCCGATACATTAACCTCCTCACCACCGTCTAGTTCCTTGAGCAGGTCAGCCTGGTATGCTTGCAAGATGGACATCGTTTGCAAGCAAGCACTGGCCTGACCTGCAGCCGCGTACCCCTTACCCAAAAAGCCGGAAATTGTTTTGAGTGGCTTGGAGGGTAAGGACGGAGCCTTCAAAGACGATGCCAGATCGGGTGACAGATAGCTGGCGAGCGTCTGTTCAACCCGTGGCATCGTCTTGTAGCCGTGCTCATCCACCCCTCCCATTTACCGTATTAATCAGAGGAGTGGATGAATAAGCGGACTAAAAATGATTTTCCCCACGACCTCGACTGCTCACTGTGGAGATCGGGTAAAAACTGAAGGCTCCGTCTTGAAGGTGATGATTTGGTCCGCAGAAAGCGTTCGTCTAGTTTGCTTTTCTGCGGCTCATGATGTTGCTCGGAGGGCCAGCTGATGTTTAGCTTGGCAACTGCACGAGTCACCACCTCCAAGAGCTCCTCATACTGCGGGGATCGGGGGAGCGGTTGAAAACTTTCTGCAATGCTCTCCACATCAACCTCCTCAGAGGAAGATAGGAGAAGCGTTGACGCCTCTTCCTGGAGGGAAGGAACTGCAGTGCAGGCTTCCACAGTCTGTGTGTATCCCTACCAACAATAAAACGTTGGCAGGGAGGAACACACCATCTGTGTGGCTGCTCAACCACTTTAAATGCAAACTTTCCCCCTCTTTTAGTTGCCATAATCGCTCAAATAAAAGTTGTGCAAACTGGCACAGAAAAACAGCAGATTATGCAACAGACAGACCAACATATAGCGCTTCGCTGAATGACAAAAGCAGATGGCTCATTATGGGATGCCCTATGGGCCTGTTTACACCTGGTCACTTCATGTGTTTTCTCTGACCAGATAACAATCTGATTTGTTAAAACATTTCAGTTTACACTTGGCCACATAAACATGTCTTCACAAAAAGGATATAAATCCGATCTTCAATTCCTGCGCTATATTTAAAGTTAACAGAGTTCACGTCAACGAAAGCAACTGATAAGTGCTGCATTTTATTAATTATCAGTTAATTTCAATATCAAACTGCAACAAGAGAGAGTGTGGCATCAGCACTGGAAAGACAGGTGATTGTGTGTTTGGCGTCTGCAACTTTCAGTTTCATTTGTGAGAGCTACTCATCTGCGGTGATGCGTGTTGCATTAGCACTTTTGTGCCTGACTATAACATGCCATATAGTCTATAAAATGCTTTCAGACATTTATTATTTTAATATTTTGGGAGGAGTACCTTTGCATATGTGGTTTCAACTACCAGATGCATTTACACTTGTCCAATTTTGTATGGAATGCGACCCAGACCACCTCTTGAAGTGGTTTGAGCGATCGGATTTAAATGCATCTTGAACGCGTTTTGGAGGGCATTTACACCTGGTCCTTTCACAATCGGATAGCTATCCAATCAGAAAAAAAACACATGAAGTGACCAGCCCCTTTGTCCCTTAGGTGTGAATCACTAAATATTCATGGTCTTTGTCACTCCCTCGCATACAGCCCTTCTAATACAAATCATGTCTTACAAAAGTTAAATCAATATATTGTTTTCTGTGAATGAATGAACAAGATGATTTTACTCCGTAGCAAAAAATCTAGTCTTCCACATCCAGTTCTCAAAAGTCGTGTGAACAAATGTTCTGTATGTGACTCAATTACTTAAAAATGTTTTTTACTAACTATGCGTAAGCATTGTCTTCTCAAAAACTCCAACATGTACTGTACATTCATGCTACTTACATAATATTGTAGCACAGTTTGGGCTGACTACAGTGTAATCAGACTTAAACTATTAATATATAAAAAAAACAGGGCATGTCAAAACTCTTACAGGGCCCCAAAACCCCATCTGACCCCAGAGGATTAAATGCCCTTTCATATCGATAGCTGTTCCCTGCTTTGTGAAAATTATATGCAATACTATAATGTTTGCGGGAGCGGGACACACATATTGTGGGAGTGAGCAATATGGGTCAGAAATTCAGTTGGGGCAGGCGGTAGTGGGATTAAGAAAACAGTCCCATGCAGGGCTCTACTGGCTACCAATATCTGCTTACATAAAATTCAAGACATTGATGTTTGCCTACAAAACCACATCTGGCTCTTTTACCTACATTAACTACTTCAGACTTACAGTACGTGCCCTTTAGAACCTTGCGTTCTGCAAGTGTATGATGCTTTTTGGTGCCAACTCAACGAGGCACAAAATCATTTTCACAGACTTTTACATTAACTGTTCCCTTCTGGTGGAATGACCTGCCCAACTCAATCTGAGCAGCTGAGTCCTTAGACATTTTCAAGAAACGTCTTAAAACACATCTCTTCCATCTTCATTTGACCCTCTAACTCTAGCACTCTATTCTAATACAATTTTATCTATTTATCTACTTGTTAAACTCTAACACTAGCATTCTCTATTCTTTTTCTGTTCTTTTGACTTGTTTTATTTATTTATTAAAAAGACCCAATTACACTAGCATTTCCTACTCTTGTTTATTTTCTATCTGCTTGTTTTTGTATTTATTATAACCAAGACTTGTCACAGCACTTACATATTATTGCTCTTTTGTTGGTTTTGATTGGTTCTATTGTGCTCATTAGTACATCTCTTTGGTTAAAAGCATCTGCTTAATGTCTAAATGTAAATGTACTACTGCATGGATTTAAATGAAATTATAAAACATTTAAATATAAACTTAATTATTTTTTAGTGTTAATTGATTATCATAGTTGCACAGCATCAGCAGGATGTGTGAGTGCGCTTGTGAGAGCCTACTGCCAACAGATATTTATTTTAAGTGCATGCTTAAATTATGTTCTGTGAACATAATTGCAGTGCACTTTAAAGCAGGAAGGATTTTGACTTTTTCCATTATTAGTGTTTTTATTATTCATCAGTATGGAAAAAAATTCCAGTGATATCACAAACTGCACTATTCAGTCTTTTTAAAACTCTGTGCTTGTAATTATCATTTCTGGTGTGAACAAGCTTTTACAGGGCCAAGTGTGACAATGTAATGCTAAGTTGAACGAAAGCAAGATTAGGCAGATCCAAATGCATATTAGGACAAGAGCAAGAGCATCTACAGAGAAACACGTCGACTGACACTGAACAAGGGAAACACAGGGGTATAAACATACAAGGTGGATTTAATAAATCAATATGAATAAATCATAATGAGGTTAACTAAGCCCTGAACAAGGAGGAAAACACTTCAAAACAAGAGTCTATACACACAAAACCAAAACAGGGCTCAGATCAAGCTCACCTGACTCTATTATCTATTTTTATGTAATACATGAAGCTCTTTTTAGCTTAGTTGGATTCTGTTGAAAAAAATCTCTCTTTGGCTTTTTGATTTAGAAAGAGTATTATGTCAATATAAAATAGAAATAGCAGGTGGAGTTAGCACAGTGGACTTAATAAATTGGCTTTATATATATATATATATATATATATATATATATATATATTAGTGGTGGGCCGTTATCGGCGTTAACATGCTGCGTTAACGTGAGACTCTTATCGGGCGATAAAAAAAATTAATTAAATTAATCTATTCTCAAAGTTGGGTTGGGAGCTGGGTCTAAACTACGTAAGCTATGATGACTTTCACCTTGTTATTTTAGCGTGGATGATGTATACCTAGTCGAATTGCACTGTAGGGGGCGAGAACGAGTCTTCAACTTCTGTGAAATTACCACATCAAATGAGACATGCAAACATGCCCCAGTGAAAATCTGCTGTTCTCCAGTAAAATTTCAAGTTTGAGTTATAATTTACTTTGATAATCCCGAAATAAAGACATTAAACTATATGCAACAACTGAATTGACACTTCTAAAAGCAACGCAGTTTAATGGAAGACGCAGAAATCCATGCCCGTGCGCGTCTGTGTATTTAACGGCAACGCGTACGTCGTGCAGCCTTTTGCGTAGAAGTACTTGGTTACACAAGTTTGTATAGGTAATTATTTTGTAAATGCAAATGTCAAGCAGTTTGTGATGCATTTTGGAAACAGGAGATGAGCGCCTGGTCTAATGCGCCACCTGGCCCGTTCTCGAAGACTTACTTTTAGTCATTATTTGGGTAGCACACATATTCTGAAAATGCCGTCAGCAGAATTCAAATTAGCCATTTTAATCTAGATTAATCTACATTAATTCCAAGATTTAATCTAGATTAATCTAGATTAAAAAAAAATAATTCTATTCCCACCCCTAATATATATATATATATATATATATGTGACCCTGGACCACAAAACCAGTCATAAGGTTAAATTTTTCAAAACTGAGGTATATACATCATATATATAAATAAATAAGCTTTCTATTGATGTATGGTTTGTTAGGATAGGACAATATTTGGCCGAGATACATCTATTTGAAAATCCGAAATCTAAGGGTGCAAAAAATCAAAATACTGAGAAAACCCCAGCGACTTAAGACTGGTTTTGTGGTCCAGGGTCACATATAAGTATCTATATATCCCTGTGTTATGATTAAAATGTTTTAGTAGACACGTTTACACCTGAACTTTCATTTAAACATTTTTAACTGTACAAAACACAATTTTACCTCATCCTCCTTGTCTTCCCACTCCACCTCAGACAGATCCACACTGCTGTAGCTGGGTTTTCTCCTCTTTTTCCCTTCTTCATACTGGAAACACAAGCCATAGAACCATTAATTAACATGGACAAACAAGATGTGCATTACAGTGATGCTATAATAAACACTATTATCATTATAATAATATGCTCTCATCACTAGTCTGTTACTCCTTTTGGTGTCACTGATGCTTTTTTTTTTAAAGAAGATTTCTGTGCATCAGTGTGTAAGAAAGATATAGACTGCCCTCCAGTGGCAGAATGAAACTGAAGGAGTGGTCCAGAAGTTTATCTTTTAAAGTGGTAGATAATAAAAGAGTGGGCTCGTCTGTTGAATTGTGTAGTTTGAATGCCTTAACGGGAGACACTGCAGGCAAAAACACTTTTTTTTCATGCACCTGTTCAGTTTGAGATTTTGGGCTTTTTGGTGTTTAATAAAGTGGTTTTTCAGGTTAGCGGAAAGAAAACATCCAAAAGACACTGTTAAGTGTTTCTTTTAGCACTCATCTATTTGTGTCAATAGTTCCCTTCCGGGAACTCAACACTGCGTCATCAACGCTTTGGGGAATGCCATTGGCGAGCCCGCCTCTGAATCAGTCTGTAGCCAATAGAACGACGGGAGTGACGTCACCGGCGCGGTGACATCAGCGACCAGGAAGTATATAAGCACGTGCGTTTCAAACCGGCTTCAGCTTTTGTCATTCAGCAAAGCGCTCTATGTTGGTCTGTCTGGTCTTTCATTGCTGTTTTTTGTGCCAGTTTGCACAGCTTTTGTTTGAGCAATGTCAGCCAAAAGGGGTAGAAAGTTTGACTTTGTAAAGGCGGTTCAGCAGTCACACAGAATGTGTGTTCCTCCCTGCCAGCGATTCATCGTTGGCGGGGACACACACAGGATATGTGTTTTCTGCTTGGGAGCGGAGCATGCTCAGTCAGCCCTTGAGGGGGCTGGCTGTCTGCAGTGTGAGCGTCTTCCACTGCCGGTGCTTCGTTCCCGGAGGGCTCGCTTCGAGGAGGGAGCCTTCACCAGCGTTCCTCGCGGGTCTGGCCCCGCTTCCGCCGAGGCGGAGCGGCAGCTGCACTCGTGGGGTTCGCAGCTCGATCTGCTAGAGGGAATGGAGACGGGTGATCCCCTATCTCCTTCCTCACCTAGCGGATCGGTTGACCTCCTCCTGGATGCGGAAGCCCGCACTGCGGTTTCTTCCCCCCGGGAGGAGGCATCGGCACTCCTCTTATCTTCCTCCGAGGAGGTTGATGTAGAGAGTGTCGATCTCCAAGCACAACCGCCTGTGAAATCCCCCCAGTTTGAGGAGCTCCTGGAGGTGGTAACTCGTGCGGTGGCCAGACTTAACATCAGCTGGCCCGCCGAGCAACCACATGAGCCGCTAGAAAGCAAATTAGATGAGCGCTTTCTGCGGACACGCAAGCCACCTCCAGGGCGGAGCCTTCCATTTTTCCCTGATCTCCACAGTGAGCTGTCGAGATCATGGGAAAAAACCATTCTCGGCCCGTGTTTTCACCCCCTCCTCCGGTTACTACGGTAACGTGGAAGGGGTCGAGGAGCACGGGTACAAGATGATGCCGGCAGTTGAACAGACGCTTGCGAGCTATCTGTCTCCTGCAGCGGCATCATCTCTGAAGGCTCCGACCTTGCCCACCAAGCCACTTAAACTAACTTCTAGCTTGTTGGGCAAGGGGTACGCGGCAGCAGGTCAGGCTGGGTCATGTCTGCACACTATGTCAGTGTTGTAAGCATACCAAGCCGACCTGCTAAAGGACCAGGAGGCCCGCAGACAAGCGGCAGCCTCTGGGGCTGCTGGACGGGAGCAGCCCCAGCCGCGTACCAGCTCCTCACGCCGCGAGGCGCAAAAAGCGAGCGTTGCTACCCGCACCCCTCCTGACAGATCAAGGGGGCGGGGTAAGCAGCGCTCCAAGTCGGGGGCTTCTAAGACTAGGCCCGAACTGAGGGTCGTGCTTCAGACAAAGAGGTCCTCGGCTAAACGGCCCTGACTGCTGTGGCTCAGGGCCGTTGAGGGCAGCCCCTCTCGGGGAAAAGTGGGGTTCACCACATTATATGGTGCCCGTTTCTCCTCGGGGCCCTCAGGAGACCAGTCAGCTAACCCTGCCAGTGCTTCAGGGTGCGACAGTCTCCCGCAAACCTCTGCTGGTGGTCCCGCCCGGCAACGTAGCGGACCCAGTAAGTTTGTCACCCCCACGGGGGTCCTCAGAGCAGTTAATTCAGGTGTCGCCTGCCAGTCAGCTGTTACAGGCCACCGAATTAATTCCTCAAAGTTTACCAGAAACCAGCCTCGAGAGGCTGGTTCCCTTAGTACACTTTCTGGCAGCGTGGAAACTACTGCCGAATGTGTCTCCATGGGTCCTGCGTACTGTAGAAAGAGGGTATCAAATCCAGTTCGGCGCTCCGGCGCCGCCTTTCAACGGGGTGTTTCCTACTGTGGTTGGCCCCGAGCAGGTTCTGGTAATGGAACAAGAAGTAGATTCTCTTCTGAGGAAGGAGGCCATCGAGGTGGTCCCTCCTCAGCACAGAGAATCCGGGTTCTACAGCCGGTACTTCATTGTTCCCAAGAAGGATGGAGGGCTGCGGCCCATCTTAGATCTCAGACAACTGAACCGCTCAGTCAGAAAACTGAAGTTCAGTATGTTAACTGTCAAGCAGGTCGTGTCTCAAATCAGGTCCGAGGACTAGTTTGTCACGATAGATCTCAAAGATGCGTACTTTCACGTCTCCATCCTTCCTCAGCACAGGAAGTTTCTCAGGTTCGCTTTCAGGGGCAAAGCTTACCAATACAGAGTTCTTCCTTTCGGTCTAGCACTCTCACCCCGAACTTTTACAAAGTGTATGGATGCTGCTCTGGCTCCTCTGCGACTCCAGGGCATCCGTATACTCAACTACATAGACGACTGGCTGATTTTAGCCAGCTCAGAACAGTTAGCGGTTCAACATCGAGATGTTGTTCTCGCTCACATGAAAGATTTGGGGTTGAGACTCAACACCAAGAAGAGTGTGCTGTCTCCATTACAGAGAACCACTTATCTAGGTGTCGTATGGGATTCGACCACGATGCAGGCACGGTTGTCTCCTGCTCGGATCGAGTCGATCCTTACTGCAGTAAATGCGGTCAAGCTAGGCCTGTCACTCACTGTCAAACAGTTCCAAGTACTGTTAGGTCTTATGGCAGCAGCAGCCAACGTGATACCTTTTGGCCTGCTGCACATGAGGCTGCTACAGTGGTGGCTCAAGACCAAGGGTTTTTCCCCGAGGGGAAATCCTTTCCGCAAGATCAAGGTCACGCGGCGATGCCTTCTTGCCTTAAACATGTGGAAGAAACCTTGGTTTCTATCTCAGGGCCCGATTCTGGGAGCTCCGTGTCGCCGCGTCACACTAGCGACAGATGCCTCCCTCTCCGGGTGGGGAGCGGTCATGAGTGGCCGCTCGGCCTCCGGCCTGTGGACCAGTCAGCACCTCTCGTGGCACATAAATTGCCTGGAGATGCTGGCGGTTTTCAAGGCCCTGAGGCATTTCCTCCCAGACCTGAGAAACCGCCATGTGTTGGTCCGCACCGACAACACAGCAGTGGTTTATTATATCAACCACCAGGGAGGTGTGCGGTCACGCCCCTTGTTCAAGCTGGCGTCCCATATCCTCCTGTGGTCCCAGGGGAAACTCCTCTCACTGAGTGCAGTTCACATTCCTGGGTATCTCAACGTGGGGGCAAACGTCCTGTCGAGGCAGGGGCAAGCAAGGCCCGGGGAATGGATGCTTCAGCCACAGGTGGTGAAGCAGATATGGAGAGTGTTTGGCCAGGCTCAGGTGGACCTCTTTGCGACTCAAGAGACATCGCAGTGTCCCCTCTGGTACTCTCTAGTGCCTCCAGCTCCACTTGGGCTGGACGGCATGGTACAGATGTGGCCGAGGCTCCATCTGTACGCCTTTCCCCCGTTCGCTCTGCTCCCGGGAGTTCTAGAAAGAGTACGCCGGTACGGAGTCAGTCTACTATTAGTAGCCCCATACTGGCCGACCCGAGTATGGTTCTCGGACATCATAGCCCTCCTAGACGGCTCTCCGTGGGAGATTCCGATCAGGAGGGATCTCCTTTCTCAGGCTGGTGGCGCAATCTGCCACCCCCACCCAGAGAAGTGGAAACTATGGGTGTGGCCCCTGAGGGGGCGCATCTCATAAGTGAGGGTCTCTCAACCGAGGTTGCTGAGACCATCCTTCACTCTAGAGCTCCATCTACAAGGAAACCTTATGGCCTAAAGTGGAAACTTTTCACTTCATGGTGTAGAGAGCGACACGCTGACCCAGTTCACTGCCCGGTTGGTACAGTGCTGGAGTTCCTGGAGTCTCACTTCTGGTTAGCCCACTCCACCCTGAGGGTGTACGTGGCGGCTTTATCGGCCTTCCACGCCCCTCTTGGTGGCCTGTCAGTGGGTAAGAACCCCCTGGTCATACGGTTCCTTCGCGGTGCACTCAGGTTGAGGCCTCGGGTGAACCCTAAAATCCCCACGTGGGATCTCGCTGTGGTACTTGAAGCCCTCTGCAGGCCTCCTTTCGAGCCCTTAGAGGAGATTTCAGATCGCTTCCTTACCATTAAGACGGCGCTGCTGTTGGCTCTTACTTCTCTGAGGAGAGTAGGAGACCTTCAGGCCCTTTCAGTGGCCCCTTTCATATATTGACTTTGCGCCTGGGTTGGCCAAAGCATTTCTCTACCCTAGACCCGGGTACGTCCCGAAGGTACCGACAGCAGTACCACAGCCAGTCACCCTGCAGGCCTTTTACCCTCCTCCATTCGTGGAGAGTGACCATCGGAAGTATAACTGTATGTGTCCAGTGCGAGCACTGGACACATACGTCCACAGAGCTGCCCTGTGGCGGAAGTCAGAGCAACTGTTGGTCTGCTACGGTCCCCCTAAGAGAGGGCTCCCTGCAACGAAACCGACTATCAGT
This sequence comes from Garra rufa, assembly GCF_049309525.1. Classification (NCBI taxonomy): domain Eukaryota; kingdom Metazoa; phylum Chordata; class Actinopteri; order Cypriniformes; family Cyprinidae; genus Garra; species Garra rufa. Next base: position 15,626,136 of record NC_133375.1, read on the forward strand.
AGATGGATCGTAGATGCCATAACTACTGCCTATGAGTCCTCTGGCCTCCCATCACCGATGGGCGTCAAGGCTCACTCTACCCGAGGCATGGCAGCCTCGAAAGCTCTGATGGCAGGTGTCCCTATTCAGGACATCTGCAGTGCGGCAGGTTGGTCTACACCTTTGACCTTCGTTAGGTTCTACGAGCTAGACCTACGAGCCACTCCAGGCTCCTCTGTCCTAAGCTGACAGAAAATATACCTCGTGAGCCTGAGGGCCGAGGTAGATGTTCCCTCTCCGTTGGGTGCTCCCCAGGCAGAGATGTAATTTCGCTCGTGTCTTGGCAGTTTTCCAGGCGGAGCCCCTTTCAGTGTCCTGGCCAGAGCTTCCAGGCACTATTTGTGTCCCTCTTGTCCGGGTGCACCCCGACAAAGGACTATTGTCTCCTCGTGTGCCCAAGGGCCGAGGACGACTCCTTCCTCTTGATCTGGCTGGTCACCAGACAGAAGCCTCCACCTCTTGAGCCCGAGGGCCGAGGTGCTTTACATATCCCTCTTCGCTGGGCGCGTCCCAGGCAGAGATGTAATTCCACTCGCGTCCTGGCAGTTTCCAGGCGGAGCCATTCCAGTGTCCTGGCCAGAAGTTTCCAGGCACTACTTGAGTCTCTCTTGATCCGGGTACGCCCTGACAAAGGACCACCTTCCTCCTCGTGCGCTCGAGGGCCGAGGAGAACCCCCTCTCTGGCTGGTGACCAGACTGGGGCGTATGACCAAAATCTCGTGAGCCCGAGGGCCGAGGTTTATCCCTCTTCGCTGGGTACGTCCCAGGCAGAGATGTAATACCGCTTGGGTCCTGGCAGTTTCCCAGGCGAAGCAACCTGGTGTTCTGGTACCCCCAGACACCTCTTGTCCCTCTACGTCTGGCTGGTCCCCAGACAGAGGTGGACTCTTTTCCTCGTGTGCCCGAGGGCCGAGGCGGATCAGATCCCTCTTCGCTGGGAGTTTCCCAGGCAGAGATGTAATCCCACTCACGTCCTGGCAGTTTCCAGGCGGAGCCAATCCAGTCCCTCTCGTGCTGGCTGTTCCCCAGACGGAGTTTGGACTATTTCCTCGTGTGCCTGAGGGCCGAGGTACACAACATTCTTCCTCTTCGCTGGGCGCGTCCCAGGCAGAGATGTGATTCTGCTCGCGTCCTGGCAGTTTCCCAGGCGGAGCTCTGCCTTCCTCGTGAGCCCGAGGGCCGAGGTATATACCATCTCCCTCTTGCTCTGGCATTTTTCCGGACAGAGGTGTAATACTTCTCGCGTCCTGGCAGTTTCCCAGGCGGAGAACCATCAGTGCCCCACAGGTAAGTATCTTCTGGCACTGCCCTCTCGCTCTGGGCTGGTCCCCCAGACAGAGGGATATTCTCTCTCGCCCTGGAAACCCCAGGCAGAGAGCTCTTCCTGGCCTGATCCACCAGAAGCAACGCTTTCCTTTTCCTTTCCCAGACAAACACCACTGGGCAGGAACTTGGAATAATGGGTAGTTGGTATTCGTTCCCCAAAGCGTTGATGACGCAGTGTTGAGTTCCCGGAAGGGAACGTCTCGGGTTACGTATGTAACCCTGGTTCCCTGAGGGAACTAAACACTGCGTCTCTGACCATAATTCCCGCATTCCTGCCGCGCATTGCTTCATTCCTGGAAGCTGAAGCCGGTTTGAAACGCACGTGCTTATATACTTCCTGGTCGCTGACGTCACCGCGCCGGTGACGTCACTCCCGTCGTTCTATTGGCTACAGACTGATTCAGAGGCGGGCTCGCCAATGGCATTCCCCAAAGCGTTGATGACGCAGTGTCTCGTTCCCTCAGGGAACCAGGGTTACATACGTAACCCGAGACGATTTCAATTACAATCCATATTTTTAAAGGCCATTTTCTCAAAATTAGTTTTTTTTTCTCTTACACTGATCCATAAACCTCCACTTCAGTAGCACTTACACACACCAAATTATAAATTTTTATTCCTGTCTATATCCTGAAGGTTTTGACAGAGGGATTTGATCATATATAATTTGCTTGAATTTATACAACATTTTAGTCCCCCAAAATGCATTGATTTCTGTCTGTTCTAAGTGTATTCTGAATTATGGAGTAACAAGATGAGATACCCAAAATCCCCTCTGTAAAAAAATGTATACTAGAAATGTATGCAGATTTTTGTATGCAGCATTTATAGACATTTGTGTATTTAAACCTGACATTTTAGAAAACGTGCAATACAAAAAATGTTTGCAATTGTCAATGTAATCAATTAACTGGGTAAGTAAGGTGATAACTATTAGTTTTTTTTTTTACCTTATTCACCTGCAGTGTCTCGCAGTGAAATGACCACATGCTTAATTGTTATGAACTTTAATGGCTCTAAAAAAATCCTCCTTCAGTTTGACTTTGATGAGATGAAATATCACCTAGATTTTCATCAATGGCTTGCTGAGATTCAAGCCGAGGATGTAGAGATATATAAAAACTTGTGAGCGTGTTGACCATTTTCATTGCCCTTTTACACACATCCTGTTTATCCTAAGTACTTTCCCTTTTTGATTATTTCACAGCTTTGTTTATTGACACAGTTCACACAGCAGCAAGATCATGACAAAAGGTTTTGATTATTATGCCTGTTGATGTAAGTAGAGTGTGTCCCCATCTCATCATCTGTCAAACACTCATTACAGTTGATCAGAGGCTGTATGCAGCTGTCGTCTCACAGCACAATGATTCTAATGAGATGGATTCTCCCATCAGCCTCAGCATGTGCTGGAGGACTGCTTCTTTGCTATTATCATCACAAGCGATACATTACCAGAGGCTGCAAGTCTGGATGGGTGAGTATGTATCCATTATTGGTGATGGCAAAGGCATAACCATGGATTCCCAGCTGTGAACAGACACACACACCAGAAGCAGCAATCAAAATCAGATTTGCAGCAGTCACATTTTCAAAGTGTGAGGCTGCGGGAGTCACCAGCCTTACACAGACCCCATGAGTTTCTCTATTAGTGCTTCTTCAGCTATCTATAATCTAGACTGATAATACAAGTTTACAAAATTAACATTTAACAAATGTACACATTTAATATTTACATTAAACTAGACCAAAAATGTTGAGCACTCATCTTGTGTTGAGCACTCAGCGATTTTAGTGCAATCACACTCTCTCAAGAATGACACAATGTTCTATCCAATTGTGATGTGATAGGATTCAAGCAATTTATCTGTCCGCACCAGATGGAACATATCTACAATACCCAAAAAAATCTATCAAAAATCACAGCCAATCAGAAGAATGTGTGGGCTGTCTGTCTCTCTGCAAGCACAGAGACTGTGCGCATACCAAGATGTTGCACATGTATTGCTGTGATTGCCAGAAACTGCACAATATGGTGTATCCAGGGCAGCTCTATTAATGCAAGTCCTGCCTTTTCCTATTAAAAAATACAGGAGTATTAGTCTAACAGGTCGGAAAATAGCTGCCTGGAGGTTTTGCAAATATTGCTATGTGAACTGACTTTCCTTGAGATTTTGCTTACATTTACAACAAAATGTATAAATACGTTATCAAATTTATAAAAAATATTCAAAATACATACTGAGTGATTGCTACAATGTTGTCATAGAATACACTTTACATCATTTACATAAAATTCATGGTTTGGATATTTTAGGACAATTATTCATTTTCTTTTTCATTAAAGGAGTAGTTCACTTTCAGAACAAAAATTTACAGATAACTTACTCACCCCCTTGTCATCCAAGATGTTTATGTCCTTCTTTCTTCAGTCGATATGAAATTATGTTTATTGAGGAAAACATTTCAGGATTTTTATCCATATAATGGACTTCAATTGTGCCATGAAAGAAATGCCCTTTACAAAAAAAAAAAAAAAAAAAAAAGGTAAAACAGCGATGTCGGGAGATTTGGAAGTTGAAGAAGAAAGCAAGAGTTTTATACTCTAACTGAACTGACCCGGATTACACAGACTATGCATGTGCAACGCAGAGACGAGACAAGCATTTGAGGTTAAAAAGTATATAAATAGTTAATTTGTTTAAAAAAAAATCACTGATCGTATCGCTAGACAAGACCCTTCTTCCTCGGCTGGGATCGTTTAGAGCCCTTTGAAGCTGCCTTTAAACTGCATTTTGGAAGTTCAAACTCGGGGGCACCATTGAAGTCCACTATATGGAATTAATAATATAGATAATTCCTGAAATGTTTTCTTTAAGAAACATAATTTCTTTATGAATAAAGAAAGAAAGACATAACCATCTTGGATGGCAAAGCGGTGAGTAAATTATCTGTAAATTGTTGATCTTGAAGTCATATCACAAAATGATATTGAAACTCAAACTATTTTATCTAATGTGAAACACAATCAGTACCTAAGCTGTTAGCTGCAACGTTGCAGAATTAGAAACCATTTGAAAAATAGAATCCTCTGTCGCTTGTTGTGTATCATTATTAAATCTGGTTAGGACACAGTGTGAAAGTGTTCCTCTCCCTAATACCACCTGCCATTGACTAGTGTGTTGAGGCTGTTCCCATCAGAATTATTGTGTCACATTATCAGAATGAATAATATATTTTGACTTGCACCACCTGAAAATGTGTCATTGCTAACCTACATTTCTTCTAGTATTGCACGTGGTTGCACTGATTAGTTTATGTTTTCCATGTCTGTTTGTGCAGTGTGCTAGGCAATGATTTGAGTGTTGCCCAGGGCTTAGATTTTCCATGACATATGATATCACATAAAACAATATCGTCCTTGTATGTGGCTATGGGCTGTAAAGAAAGAAAGAAAGAAAGAAAGAAAGAAAGAAAGAAAGAAAGAAAGAAAGAGAAAGCCCTTCTTGTAAACAATTATTAAACGATAATCTGGATGTGCTCTGTGTGTCATACCCCCAAGGTTATGGCTATAAACATGAACCTTGCTTGAAATACAGTGCATGCTGCATTGCAGATACAGCCCATTATAACCAATGGCGCTGACCCCGCTGGATATTGCTGGATCCCGTAGTACACACAGAGGCCTAGTTCTATTTCTGACGTGTTCCATGCACTTAAGACACTCCAGACAACAGGACATATTGAATAACAAAACAAGATGATACGTCCAGTTTAGTGAGTGTGTTAGGAGAGATGTGCCTGAAGCTGAAAACCTTCAAAACTTCTAACCAAAAAATATATATAATATTTGTTAGACACAGTCAATCTCATTTTTACAGCCCATGTGCACTGTCTTCAGGTTTCATAAGTTCCCTATTCTCCATCTCCTCTAGCTCCACCATGGTCATCATCTCTGTTGTCTACACTTTGGTGGTATCCATCTCTGTCCAGAGGTCTAATGCTCTACTGACTCCCCAAGGCCTTCCCATTGTGCCGGCCCTTCAGAGGTCTCCCATTTTACTGGCTTTTCCACGGTCCTCAGAACCACATTTTTAGGTTACAACCTCCATTGCCTGGGTATCATCCTGTGTCATGAGAAAAGATATGCTCCTAGATTTCCCAAAGATCTGCACTGTCTTTACTGACACAAACTTGACCTGCAACATAAGTGAAATGTGCCACAATAACCAATAACATATGAAGCAGGCCCATTTCCACTGGTGAGGCCATTGCCATGAAAGCCAGAAGTCTGCAAAACAGACATGACAGGAATATAGACAGTCATGCCTGCATCATGCATGAGTTTAGATCCACCCTCAGAAATAAAATATGCTGCAAGAAGAATTAGCAAAAAGAACAAAATTCTTCTAAGGTTTTCCCAAACCTAGCCTCTAAAGTATTGATGCTGAGATATGGCCAGGCCAAAAGGAAAAACCTGAATTGATAAGATTTGCATTGGTTGAACTCTACAGGATTTCTGGGAGATGTGTGTTGCATTATTTAATAGTCACTCATCACTTATCAAAAGATTTTCAAAAATATGTGAAGTGTACAGGACGTCTCAGGTTACGTATGTAACCCTGGTTCCCTGAGGGAACGAGACACTGCGTCCTGAAACGCTATGGGGAACGCCATTGGCGAGCCGCACTCTGAGTCATAGTCCAACAACCAATAGAATGACAGGAGTGACGTCACAGGCGCGGTGAATTCAGCGACCTGGAAGTATAAAAGCACGTGCGTTTGAAGCCGGCGTCAGCTCATAGGAATGAAGCGAGCGCCGCAGGGATGCGGGAATTATGGTCCGAGACGCAGTGTCTCGTTCCCTCAGGGAACCAGGGTTATATACGTAACCTGAGACGTTCCCTTCCGGGAACTCAACACTGCGTCCTGAAACGCTATGGGGAACGAGATATCAACACCCCCATAATTCCAAAGCCCTGCCTAGTGTCTGCTAGGACAAGGGTGGAAAGAGTTATGTCTGGTGAATCTTGCCAGAACACAGGAACAGACCTCCGCCTGGGGAAATTGCCAGGACGTGAGTGGTAATACATCTCTGTCTGTGGTACCCACCAGACAAGAGGGATATAAATGTACCTCGGCCCTCGGGCACACGAGGAGAAGGTAGTAGTCCTTCGTCTGGGAGCACCCAGAACAAGAGGGACTCAAGTAGTGCCTGGTGAACCTGCCAGGACACTGGAATGGCTCCGCCTGGGGAAATTGCCAGGACGCGAGTGGTAATACATCTCTGTCTGTGATAACCACCAGACAAGAGGGATATATATATATATATATATCCACCTCGGGCCCTCAGGCACACGAGGGGAAAGTAGCAGTCCTTTGTCTGGGGAAGGCCAGAACAAGAGGGACACAAGTAGTGCCTGGTGAACTTGCCAGGACACTGGAATGGCTCCGCCTGGGGAATTTGCCAGGACGCGAGTGGTAATACATCTCTGTCTGTGACCAACCATCAGACAAGATGGATATATGAACCTCGGCCCTCGGGCCACACGAGGAGAAGGTAGTAGTCCTTCGTCTGGGAGCACCCAGAACAAGAGGGACTCAAGTAGTGCCTGGTGAACCTGCCAGGACACTGGAATGGCTCCGCCTGGGGAAATTGCCAGGATGCGAGTGGTAATACATCTCTGTCTGTGACCAACCATCAGACAAGAGGGATATATGAACCTCGGCCCTCAGGCACACAAGGAGAGATAACACACCACTTGCCTGGGAGACTGCCAGGCCAAGAGGGTAGGAATACATCTCCTGTCTGGGGAACTGCCAGACCAGGAGGAGTAAGCAATCCACCTCAGTCAGGACGCAGCCAGAACACTGAGGGGTGAGGAGTGCCTGGTAGTTATAGGTGCCAGGACACGAGTAATACGCCTTTGTCTGGGGAAATTGCCAGGGGTAAAACATCTTTTCCTTGATAGAAGGAATGCGCCTTATTTTGACCTCTGGGCCTAGCCTTTGCTAGGGCGAGAGGACGAACGAGCCAGGAGTGGCTCTGAGGTCAAGTTCGTAAAACCTGACGAACGTTAAAGGTGAGGACCAACCCGCCGCACTGCAGATGTCCTGGATAGGGACACCTGCCATCAGAGCTTTAGAGGCAGAAACGCCTCGAGTTGAGTGAGCCTTGACTCCCAACGGAGATGGGAGACCAGAGGACTCATAGGCAGTTGAAATGGCATCAACGATCCATTTACTGATAGTGGGCTTCGAAGCCGGGCACTCCCTCTTAGGGGGGCCGTAACAAACGAAGAGTTGCTCTGATTTACGCCACAGGGCAGCTCTGTGGACGTATGTGTCTAGTGCTCTTACTGGACACATTAGGTTATACTTCCTATGGTCGTGCTCCACGAATGGAGGAGGATAAAATGCTTGAAGCGTGATT
>NC_133375.1:15634433-15673471 GCF_049309525.1 Garra rufa
ACTCATTTTCTTATCCAACATCATTGTTTTACCTCTTTATCTAAAGTGCTTTTGACTTTCTTTGCACATTCGTTTTGTAAACACTAGGTCACACATGACCTTTTCAACGTCACTAATATAATGCAGGAATTCGTGGACGCAGAGCTAGTGCAAGACGAGCATTTGTGGTTTAAAAGTACATACAATTTATTTATTTTTTTTAGAAAAGGATTTCGCTAGATACGACCCTTATTCTTTGGATAGGAACGTGTAGAGCCCTTTGAAGCTGCACTAAAACTACAATTTGGACCTTCAACCTGTTGGCCACCATTGAAGTCCACTCTATGGAGAAAAAAACTTGTGTTTTCCTCAAAAACCTTAATTTCTTTTTGACTGAAGAAAGAAAAACATGAACATCTTGGGTGACATGGAGGTGAAAAACTTTTTAATCTGGAAGCAAACTAATCCTTTAACAGTGTAACTTCTTTCGATTTGCTGCACCATTTTTAAAAGTCTCGTAATTAACTTGAGCTCCTGTCCTCAGAATATCGCTATGATGTTAACTTGTTCCTAGCAGCAAAACCCAGATGCATCCATCAGGCATCTAGATCCTCTCTCAATGTCAGATAATTATACAAAAGCTAAATGGTCCACTGTTTGCCTCAAAGAGTAACACTTATGTCTTGCATTGCCAACTTATTGACTACTATATGGATTACTGACAATGTTTAATATAAGCCAGACAGAGTGCATTACAGGACATTTCAGTATCTATTTACATTTTGAATTTCTGATGGCTAATTATTAGCATGTACAATAAATTAGATTGATCTATGCTCTCGAATTTATTTTATTTTTTTGAGTATTGTATAATTAATGAGCTCTTGTGATGGAGGTAAACATTCCTTCCTCCTTTCACTCTAAAATGGGCTCAGCTGTTGTAAGTGAGGTGGGATCCGCTGCCAATTCATTACAGCTTACCTAGAGATGCCAACACCTAAAAAGCCATCAAATCTAATGCTCATTTTAGCAATTCTTGTCTGCGCACTGAATACAGTGCCAACTGAGCCTACCTCCACAGCTAGATGTGGTGATTTTATCACTGGAGTAAATCATCTCTCACCGCTGACACATGTTTATGACAGCTTTTTAAAAATGGCAGATTTATTCGCAGCTGGGTTTAGTCAAAGTCAGATCACTCTGTGGCTATCTTGGTAACACCCCAGGCAGCTATTTTCTAAGCAGATAATACAAGTACATCTTTTATGTACTTGAATGAGGAATGATGGCAATATTCTTAACTGTCTGGCATTATGCCTTAATACCTAAAATGAAATCAGCAATGGTATCATATATTTTGAAGCTTTATCTCAAAGCACACTAAAAAGTGCATTTTAAAGTAAATAAACAAGCAATATATCTATAAAAAAAGCCTACTGGCTCTTATAATTGAAGGCCAGGACTTTCACAAGGACAGTCTTTGGTTTAGTACACCTGAACAGCCTTTCATGATATAAATCATTTAATATTAATGTCTGTACAGAACATTGTGTCTTTTTTGTTTGTTCTGACACCGACCGTGCTTCAGTTCACCTGAAAAGCTGAACTGATTGTGTCATACTGTTGGTGGAAGCACCTGAATCACAGGTTGTGCGTATTTTGTTACATAATCAGGTGTTGACATTTGTTTTATGTATATGTAATATAGCAATGCTTCAAAATGTGACAGACTGTACCTTAAGTCCTTGAATCTTATTACAGATGATTCGAACTCTGTGTTTAATGGCAGCATCTCCCTCTGCACTCCTGAGGAATTAGGAGAAACAAAATGTTATTAACTGTTACCATTTAGTTTTGTATATAGCGATGTTACAATTCAGAACAGTGGTTTACCCTTGACGTAGAACATCGTAAATTATTTGCTGTATCTGATCTTCGGTTGAGAACTCTGATCCTGAACTTTGACCTTGGTCCATCAAAAGATCAGGAGTCACCTGAATGGAGATAAGTCAAACACAACTCACACTGAAATATGTGCAAAGCAACAAAGTAAAGAGTGGGTTCAAATTGATACATCTGAGTTGTAACATAAGTGTACACTCCGTCAGCTGACACCAACCAGCTAAATCAAGCTAAAAGACATCCAATGCCAGAGAGAACAGAGTATCAAGTTGATGAATTGCTTTACTGTAACCTACTCAAATTACACTCTTTTAAAACTCTGACAGCATTTTAAGGCATCAGAGGGGCAGATGCAAATGCAAAGATCCAAAATGGTACAAATGCAAAGGCTGTTCCAACGAGTAGATCCTTTTTTGGCATGAATCATTCATAAAGAAGACCATTATAACACTACTTTACCAAATATTTGTTTATGTCATTACATGCTCAGAAAAATATATTGTTAATTTGCTTGCTAACATCAAAATCTATTGGAATCAACTTGGAGTTGAGCCTCCACTTGTTCATCAGAGGAGCACAATCTAAATCAGACGGTAAAATGATTTTAAGTGTCATTGAGGATGCTGCCATTTAAGACAGCTGCGTACTGTATGTAGATAGCAAAGCAGTTCACTATATTTTGGAACAAAGCCACAGAAGATATGCATGTATGTTCTAACTTTCATCAGATGTTTATCAAATTTACAATCTAAATCGCATATTCATTTACATGTGCAATATGTGTATTCAGAACAAAACTTGCACGTTTGCCCACTGACAAAGAAATGATCAGTCTATAATACTAGGTTTATTTGAACAGTGAGAGACAGAATCAAAACAAAAACAAAAAAATCCAGAAAAACGCATTTCAAAAAAGTTATAAATTGATTTGCGTTTTAATGAGTGAAATAAGTATTTGACTCCTTCGCAAAGCATGATTTAGTACTTGGTGGCAAAACCTATGTCGGCAATCACAGAGGCAATCACGTTTCTTGTAGTTGGCCACCAGGTTTGCACACATCTCAGGGGGATTTGGTCCCACTCCTCTTTGCAGATCCTCTCGAAGTCATTAAGGTTTTGAGGCTAACGTTTGGCAACTTGAACCTTCAGCTCCCTTCACAGATTTTCTATGGGATTAAGGTCTGGAGACTGGACTGTGTTTGTTCTTGAGCCACTTCTTTGTTGCCTTGGGGGTGTGTTTTGGGTCATCGTCATGCTGGAATACCCATCCATGACCCATGTTCAATGCCCTGGCTGGCTTCAATGCCCTAGCCCTGACGGTACATGGCCCCGTCCATCGTCCCTTTGATGCTGTGTAGTTATACTGTCCCCTTAGCAGAAAAACACTTAATTCGTTACATTTATATAGCACTTTTCTAGACACTCAAAGTGCTTTACAGTGTCAGGGGTATCTCCTCATCCACCACCAGTGTGCAGCATCCACCTGGATGATGCAACAGCAACCATAGTGCGCCAGAACGCCCACCACACACCAGCTTACTGGTGGAGAGGAGACAGAGTGATGAAGCCAATTGGAATATTGGGATGATTCGGAGGCCAATGGGCAAATTTGGCCAGGATGCTGAGGTCACACCTCTACTCTTTTCGAAAGACATCCTGGGATTTTTAATGACGTTTTACCGTCTCATCCGAAGGACGGTGCTTTTTGGCAGTATAGTGTCCCCGTCACTATACTGGGGTGCTAGGACCCACACAGACCATAGGGTGAGCACCCCCTGCTGGCCTCACTAGCACCTCTTCCAGCAGCAACCTAGTTTTCCCAGGAGGTCTCCCATCCAGGTTCTGACCAGGCTCAACCCTGCTTAGCTTCAGTGGGCGACCAGTCTTGGGCTACAGGGTGATATGGCTGCCGGCTTCCAAAGCATTATCTTTCCATCTCCATGTTTGATGGTGGGGATGGTGTTCTTGGGGTCATAGGCAGCATTCCTTCTCCTCCAAACATGGCGAGTTGAGTTGATGCCAAAGAGCTCAATTTTGGTCTGACCACAACACTTTCACCCAGTTCTCCTCTGAATCATTTAGATGTTCAATGGCAAACTTCAGACGGGAACTTTACATGTGCTTTCTTGAGCAGGGGGACCTTGTGGGTGCTACAGGATTTTAGTCCTTCACAGCGTAGTGTGTTATCAATTGTTTTCTTGGTGACTATGGTTCCAGCCACCTTGAGATCATTGACAAGATCCTCTTGTGTAGTTCTGGGCTGATTCCTCACCGTTCTCAGAATCACTGAAACTCCATGAGGTGAGATCTTGCATGGAGCCACAGACCAAGGAAAATTGACAGTTATTTTGAGTTTCTTCCATTTGCGAATAATTGCACCAACTGTTCATCTCACCAAGCTCCTTGGCGATGGTCTTGTAGCCCATTCCAGCCTTGTGTAGGTCTACAATCTTGTCTCTGACATCCTTGGACAGCTCTTTGGTCTTGGTCATGGTAGAGAGTATGGAATCTGATTGACTGATTGCTTCTGTGGACAGATGTCTTTTATACAGGTAACAAGCTGAGAATAAGAGCACTCCCTTTAAGAGAGTGCTTCTAATTTCAGCTCAACACCTGTATAAAAGACACCTGGGAACCAGAAATCTTATAGAAAATCAAATACTTATTTCACTTATTAAAATGCAAATCAATTTATAACTTTGAGATCCATTTTCTGGATATTTTTGTTGTTATTCTGCGTCTCACTGTTCAAATAAACCTACCATTAAAATTATTATTCATTTCTTTGTCAGTGGGCAAATGTACAACATCAGCAGGGGATAACACATCTCAAAGGAAAGCCGACATGTGTCAGAAAAAGCTTTTTTAGCAAATATGTAGTACATTTTCAGTTTTGACCTGTTTGAAAGATGCTATTGACTGTTTGAAACATCCTATTGAGAAAACAGTTGGATTCAATCATTTACCAGCTTAATTACTGTATTTTTCTATTAATATGATTGTTTCATGTATACACAACTCCCCCCAATCTGAATGAAATTTCATTCAGATCAAGCTCAGATCAGTTGTGGTGTTTGCATGAAGCCACCAATCTTACTTCTAATGATTATTTGGTTGCATGTAAACATAGCTACTGAACACATGAAGAATAAGGTTAAACTAGTGAGAGAGAATGCAGTATTAGCTGGAAACAGAAAGTTGTGATAGACAATATTTCTATGAAAACAAACTTGCATGCAAGAGACCTCAAGAATACATGTTATGGAGGTCAAAATGGAGAGACATGATCAGGTTCACTACTTGTTATTAAATTCAAAATTAATGTTAAAGGATTGGTTCACTTTCAAAATAAAAAAAATATGGATAATTTACTTGTAATGTCTTTCTTTCTCCAATCGAAAATAAATTAAGGTTTTTGAAGAAAACATTCCAGAATTTTTCTCCATGTAGTGGATTTCAATGGGGATCAACAGGTTGATCGGTCATGTTCTAAAAAAAATAAATGTATAAATTTATATACTTTTTAACTACAAATGCTTGTCTTGAACTAGCTCAACTTTACGCATTACATAATCAGGTTGGAAAGGTTGCGTGTGATGTAGGCGGAAATACAGACCCAGTGTTTACAAAACAAACATGCAAAGAAAGTTAATTGCCCTTTACAAAAAAAAAAGGGAAAACAACAATGATGGATGATTTTGAGGCTGGAGGAGAAAATGAGATGGAGTTTATCGTCCTACCATAACTCTTTAAACCAGAGTACACAAACAAACAAACAACCATGCATGACCTTTCCATTATTATGAAAGTCGTAGACGCGCATTGCAGAGCTAATGCAAGACAAGCTTTTGTGGTTAAAAATCTATAGAATTTTTATTTTTTCTTAGAAAATGAATGATTGTTTCACTGAATAAGATCTTTATTCCTCGGTGGGATTATGTAGAGCTCTTTGAAGCTGCACTGAAACTGCAATTCGGACCTTCAACCTGCTGATCCCCATTGAAGTCCACTTTATGGACCCTCATTTCTTTTCGACTGAAGATAGAAAGACATGAACAACTTGGAAGACATAGTAAATTATCAGGAATTTTATTTTGGAAGTGAACTAATCCTTTAAACACAAAGAGCAGATCATACTTTTAATAATGGAAGCCTCAGTTTATTTCACCCATCACTCACATGTCCATCAACTGAAGCAGATGAAGAAACAGCTGTGACCTTAGCGACAGAACCTGAGCCGCGACCCAGGCTGCTGTAGGCAGAAGCAGGTGAGGAAGACTGTGGTGAAGAGTATGTGTTTGGAATGAAAGAAGCAGCAGGTAATGATGTGGTTGAGGTGGGTCTGTTGTCTGCAGATGGGATAGGATAACGTCCTCTGGTGTTGGTCCCAGTGTTACCCGCCTGTGCAGCAGAGCTCCCATCATACCTGTCGGCCAGTCTGTGGGTGGGTGTCTGATGAATGGAGTTGGGAGCTGAATGGTTGTGAGTGTGCTGGTTGTATGGAGATATTTCGACTGATTCGGATGAGGTGTACTGACTGCCTCCACCTCTCCCTCTTCCCAAAGTGCCATTCAGTCCTGTCTGGTAGGATCCACCCCACTGATTTCTCTCAATTTTTTCTCTAGTCTGATTCCTCTCTGCTCCCATACCAATACCTCCATCCAGGTTGCCGTAGCTGCCAGAACGTCCATCTCCAAGCGGACGTCGGAGATGATCTGAGAAGTCTTCGCTGCCGTTTTCTCTATCCAACAGAGAGCCGTGAGACTGAGCTCGACGCAGAGGGGTGTCTCCAGATGAGAAATATGGCCCCTGGATTACCCCATCGTCTTTCCTCCTAACAAATAAACAAACATAATTAGAGAAATATGAAGACTGAAGACATAAATTAAACATTCTTAAAAAATAAAACAAAAAACAAAAAAAACTAAACACATTCATATAGATTCATGACACTGATAGCTCCAATTCTGGATGCTAATTGGTCAATGAGGGCCCTATGATTTCCAGGATGCGGAAAACATGTACGAAATCAGAATCCAGTCATAAAGTCAGTCGGTAAAAAAAAAAAAAAAAAAATTCAAATGTGATATGCACTAGAGTCTGCGAATATTAAGCCAAAAAAATACTATTTAATACCATTTAAATATTCTTTACAACAAAAAAAAAATATTGTTATATCACATACAAACAGAAACTTAGGTCTTCAAAAGCTCTTTAAAAGTTTGGTTTAACTTTTCCTTTTAAAGTTCCGAAGAAACTGTAACAGAAATATATTACTTAATGTAATGATAGTACTCCTACTACTAATAAAATGTTTATTAAAACAGTTTACATTGTTTTTTAAGGAATATTTATTAAAAACATTTTTACCAAACTTAATTTACCAAAAAAACGTAAATACACACAGTACTTCTGAAAAAAAAAAAACATTAATAATACATTTTCAGAGAATTTATTAATTAGTGATGCCTATGATTGTTAAAATTTAATGAAACCATTAATATGGAATCCAGAAATGTAATGGAAAACACAGAATTTGGTAAAAATAAAACTGAATTTGAGAAAACAGGAAAATGTATATCATAAGGCCTTAAAAATGTAATTTTTGTTAAACTTTTAATAAATTGCTGTCAAATTGTGGTTCATGATTTCAATTAATTAGACATACTTTTTGATTAATATTTTTTGTTAATAAATAATACTAATAAAACAAATTTTATTGGGCTTTAGTCAATACTTAAGTTACTTATTATTCTTAATATTATTTTTTATTTAAATAATTTAACCTTTTCTTTTTTGAACCTTCTAAATTACTGTGCTTCAATGCTAAAAACAGATTTGCCTATATATAAATGTATTTATGAGTCACCTGTTTGACACTGTTCTAAAACTTATGTATGTACCAGTTTTGGTTCCCAAAATTCTTCAAAATTTCTTCTTTTGTGTTGAGTAGTAGAAAGAAATGCACACAGGTTTGGAACGACATAAGTGTGAGTAAATGATCACAGAAATTTCATGAATTTACTTAAAGGATTACTCCACCCCAAAATTAAAATGTCATTAATCACTTACTTGCATTTTAGTAAATATATTCATATATTGGTTTTTAGATTATTATTTATTATAATTTAGATGAGGTGGTTTTAAGATCATCAAAAACTCAAAACTAAATATTTTGTTTAATAAAAAAAAAAAAACATCCGGAGCATACCTAGGCAGGCTGCCGTAAGCAGGTGGTTGGGTTCTCAGCTGCACTCCATATGAATCTCCTTTTTTTCCCTCTTTCAGTACAACATAGGGCTGCCCACCAATGCCCTGCACCCTCACTGCCACTCCATAGCGAGGCAGCGGCTTTTTAGGCACCACTTTCCGAGGCTGCCCACTCACTCCCCCTCCGATGTCTTGCAGGTCATTTATAAAGCGAATCTGAACGCCATGATCCACAGGGGTCTTCCTACCTGGGATAGGAGCAGACATCCTAGAGGGGAGATACAAAGAAAAAGAGAGACCAACATAAGTGAAAATGTCAAAAATACAGTGACCTCAATCTCAAACAGATCAAAAACTCCTTATGGGTTCCAGAACTATTTTTCCCCCATACACAGTTTCAGAAAATCTTCAATCAAAGTTCCAAGGCTTTAACCAAAGCAACCAGCTCAGAGGTGAATCACAACAGTACAAAGAAATGAAAAAAGTATTTCTTTTTCTATCACAACCCTGCATGTCCTTTCCTTCATACCAGCCCTGACAGAAGCAATATGATGTCCTTCAGATTACACTCCACTGCACAACCTGATCTGAAGTCACTTTCCCATCTAAGGACACTGCTCTCCTCATGCCTAAAAAAGCACTTCAACAGGATACCATGGTAAATTTTCTCTTTTTTTATTGTTGGATTGTGTGTCAGAATTTGGAGCAGTGTCCTACTTTACTTAATCGACAATTAGAAAAACTTTTATAGGGGTTCAAACGCATAATGCTGAAAACCAGACGAAATTGTTAGAATGGCCAAGGATTAGCAATCTGCATATAAAATTGATCGGGCAGACTGAACCGTATGGCGTAGAAACTTGAAACTTTGAGGGATGGCAGTACACCATCTACAATGTCACCAAGGCTCGCCTCAATCGGCCTGATGGGGCGCTACAGCGATTGAAAGTACGAAATCACTCATAACTCTGTTTGTCAGTCAGTTCATAAGTGTCTTATGTTGACACAGTCCTTGGCTCAAGCTGGACAAAAGGCATGCCTCTTAAAAATTTTGGGGTATTTTGCTTTAAAACAATTAAGAACACTTTTGTGAACTACTCCTGTTTTTTGCTCAATCGGAACCAAACTAGTGCAGGAAGATTCTCTCAAAACATTTACATTTATTCATTTGGCAGATGCTTTTATCCAAAGCGACTTACAATTGGGGAGAAAAACAAGCGATTGAAGGCGGATCGAATTGGGAAGTGCTCGAAAATACCATATATCAGGCATTGTTAGATGAGTACATGGTAGAAAGAGAAGATCAAGAAAGTAAGGAATTTTTTATTTTTTTTATTGGGTCAAATAGTTTTGAAAGAGATGGGTTTTCAGCAGTCGTTTGAAAACTGTTAAGGAAACAGCATTCCGGATAGGTGTGGGAAGATCGTTCCACCAGGCAGGAACGTTAAACGAGAATGTTCTGGAAAGTGATTTCATGCCTCTCTGTGGTGGTACAATGAGGCGTCTTTCACTAGAGGATTTCAGACTTCTGGAGGGGGTGTAGATGTGTATGTAGCGCCCCCTAGTGCTAACCAATACCAGAACAGGGCAACTAACATCTACCTAGGTCCGGTGTGCGGTATGCCTTGAGTGACTCACAAAAGAGTTGTTATTGAGTTAAACAGTTGACAGTTTTAATGCCTCAGGCAACACAACAATGAACACAGTGCTGTAATGCACCAAGAATGAAAATAAAATAAAACAAAAATAGAGCTCTTTCAATAATAAAAAGAAAAGAATATGTCCATATGAGCTGACACTTCAGCTCAATGCTCCTTTAAGTTGAGGAGTATGAAATTGAGTTCAGAGTTCAGTTCCTGGTCCTGTTGTGTGTGTGTATAAAGTCCAATACTACTACCCGGGTAGAGTTAATAGCATAAGTGTGTTCTTATCTGTATCCTGTCTGAACGAAGCTAGTCCGATGTCCTCGGGGGCTGGTCCCACGGTTGGCCACACCGCTTTCATGACCATCCACCCTCACTCTGGGCTGGGCTCGCCATCTTGGATTCGTTTCTCTCGTAGTAGTCAACTAACAAAAAAAAAAAAAAAAAACAACCACCGGAGTTTCAAACAGCAACAACCCGACTGAGGCTGCTCCTCTCGCGCTCACAGTTGATGCTCTACAGCAATTGTTCACAGCTAACACACGGTTTCAGGAAGAGATCTACCATGACATGAAAACTGCGCGTAGCACTCTCTACCAATCCTGATACAGTCTGTTTATGACGCTCTAGTGTACTACACTCTCTGGTGGAAAAACATAGAACTACACCTCTAAACAACATATATGGTTTTAGTAGCCCTATGTTTCATATGGGTTACATGTAGTAGTGAATGGAGGTAGGCAGGTGAAGAGCCGGTGACTGTCCTATATGCCAGCATCAGTGTCTCGAATTTGATGCGAGCCGCAATCGGTAGCCAGTGCAGGGATATAAAGAGAGGTGTGACATGGGCCTTTTTGGGCTCATTGAAGACCAGCCGTGTTGCTGCATTCTGAATCATTTGTAGAGGTTTGATTGTACATGCTGGAAGACCGGCCAAAAGAGCCTAGAAATGACCAGGGCCTGAACGAGGAGTTGTGCAGCATGCACTGTTAGGAAGGACCTGATCTTTCTGATGTTGTGCAATGCAAACCTGTAAGATCGAGCAGTTTTAGCAATGTAGTCTTTGAAAGTCAATTGGTCAAAGATTACACCAAGATTTCTGGCTGAAGTTGATGGGGTAACTGTTGATGAACCTAACTGGATGGTGAAGTCATGCTGTAGAGTTGGAGTGGCAGGAAAGACAAGGAGCTCAGTCTTTGCCAGATTGAGCTGTAGGTGGTGTTCCTTCATCCATGCAGAGATATCCGCCAGGCAGCCTGAGATCCGTGCCGCTAATGATTGATCATCTGGTTTGAATGAGAGGTAGAGCTGTGTGTCATCAGCATAGCAATGGTAGGAGAAGCCATGTGCCTGTATGATGGGACCCAGAGATGTATATGGAGAAGAGGAGAGGTCCCTGAGGAACTGATCCCTGAGGAACCCCTGTGACCAGTTGATGAGTTTTAGATACCTTCCCCTCCCCAGGCCACCCTGAAAGACCTACCAGAAAGGTAGGATTTGAACCAGCGAAGTGGTGTCCCTGTGATGCCCAGCGATGAGGGGGTGGACAGGAGGATATGATGATTCACTGTGTCAAAAGCTGCAGATAGGTCCAACAAAATAAGTACTGATGATTTGGAATCAGCTTTTGCAGTCCGCAAGGCTTCAGTGACCGACAGTAGCGCAGTCTCAGTTGAATGGCCACACCTGAACCCAGACTGGTTAGGATCCAGTAGGTTGTTCTGTGAGAGAAATAAAGATAGCTGGTTGAAAACAGCTCGTTCCAGTGTTTTTGCTATGAATGGAAGGAGGGAGACAGGTCTGTAGTTGTCAATGAGTGAAGTGTTAAGTGTAGGTTTTTTGAGCAGTGGGGTTACCCGGGCCTGCTTAAATGTACTGGGGAAAGTGCCTGTAAGTGTGTTGATGATGTGTGTGAGTGCTGGTAGGATTGTGGGAGAGATTGCTTGGAGAAGGTGTGAGGGGATAGGATCTAAGGGACATGTCGTCGGATGGCTGGAGAGGAAAAGTTTGGATACTTCTGCCTCAGAATGGGGACAGAAGGAGAAGAGGGGAGTTTTAGTTGTGGGTGTGGTCAATTTTAGTTCCTGTAAGTGTGGAGCTGAGAACTGACAACTGATAGATGTAGTTTTGTGTGTAAAGAATGTGGCGAAATCATCAGGTGTTATAGAAGTGATGGGAGGAGGTGGAGGGGGACAGAGCAGTGAGTTAAAAGTTTTGAAAATGTTGGGTGCGTCCAGAGCATTGTTGATCTTGTTGTGGAAATATGAAGATTTGGCAGTATGGACTTGAGCAGAGAAAGATGAAAGCAGAGACTGATACCTACTCAGGTCAGTTGGGTCTTTAGATTTGTGCCATTTTCTCTCGGCTGCCCTGAGTTTGGACCGATGCTCACTAAGAACATCGGATAACCAAGGGTTTGAAGGAGCAGCCCGTGCTGGCCTGGAGGAGAGAGGGCATAAATCATCTAGACAAAAAGTAAGAGTGGAACATAAGGTGTCGGTTGCTGCATTAGTATCCAGGGATGAGAAGTGGGTTGGAGAGGGAAGAAAGGAGGATACTAAGGAAGAAAGGTGGGAGGGTGAAAAAGAGCGTAGGTTTCATCTAAAAGTAACAGGCAGAGTTGTTGGTGGTGCACAAGTAGCAAGATGTAGTTCAAATGTATTGAAGAAGTGGTCAGAGATGTGTAGGGATTTGACCAAGATGTTGTCTGAAATACAATTGCGTGTGTAAATGAGGTCAAGTTGGTTGCCAGATTTGTGAGTGCATGTAGTGACAATGCGTTTGAGATCAAAAGAAGCTAGGAGTGAATGGAAATCTGTAGCATTAGGTCTGTCTAGGTGAATGTTAAAATCACCAAAGATTAGAAGTGGGCTGCCATCTTCTGGAAATGAGGACAGAGTTTGATAGGAGATGTTACAGTGATTGTATGAGATTCGAATGAGTTATAAGTGCATAAAGGAGAATGGGTTGAGTATTTCCAGTTGTTAGAAATGAGCAAGCCCGTACCCCCCCTTCCACCCCCACCCCTTCCAGTCTGACGAGGAGTGTGAGAGAAGGAGAAGTTATTAGATAGAGCAGCTGGGGTTGCTGAGTTTTCTGGACGAATCCAGGTCTCAGTCAAGCCTAGGATGCTCAGACCGGATTGCAAAGAAAAGGCTGAAATGAAGTCAGCTTTGTTGACAGCTGACTGGCAGTTCCAGAGACCAACCATGAAAGAAAAAAAAGGTTCAGTGGAAGAGGTGTCGATAGGACGCAAGTTAGAAAGATTGCGTTGACGTGTGCGTATGGTGTTAGGGCGATGTGTAGGGACACATGAAGGTTTAACTTAAAAAAAAGTTAAACCTTCGACTCTCCATCTCAAAAGAACACCAAAACGCTTTTACTAAAATGGCTGTAACTTTTGAATGAAATTAGATATCTTCACCAAACTCACAATGCGTATGTAAGCAAGGCCGTAACCAGGGTTTGTGTCTTTCTTTTCTCAGTCGTAAAGAAATTATGTTTTTTTGAGGAAAACATTTCAGGATTTCTCTCTACATAATGGATATGTATGGCGCCCCAAAGTTTGAACTTCCAAAATGCAGTTTAACCGCAAATGCTCGTCTTGTCTCATCTTTGCAATTTCAGTGCAATTTCCTGGACTCTCCAAGTCAACAATTAAATATATATATTTTTTTCTAAATTTACCCTTTGGGAAGCTATAACGGGGCAACTGAGAAAAGGGGCCTGTCCAAAAGCCCAAAAAGCCTAAATAAAAATGTAACAAAATCTGATGAGCACATGCAAACAGGTGATTCTAAACAAGCATGCAAAGTTTTAGGGAGATCGGACCACAGCTGCAGCTATAACATTCATAAATGTAATAAATAATAATAATAGTCAAATTTCTATGGTAAATGACTTGCTGGTAAATTACCTTTTTTTAATATTTAAAAGGGATAGTTCACCCAAAAATGATAATTCTGTCACTAATTACTCACCTTCATGTTGTTTCAAAC
Source organism: Garra rufa (assembly GCF_049309525.1). Classification (NCBI taxonomy): domain Eukaryota; kingdom Metazoa; phylum Chordata; class Actinopteri; order Cypriniformes; family Cyprinidae; genus Garra; species Garra rufa. Next base: position 15,648,166 of record NC_133375.1, read on the forward strand.
TCACAAGTCCTTTGTTCTTCAGAACACAAATTTAGATAATTTTGATGATATCCAATGCTTTCTGACCCTGCACAGACACCCACGCAACTACCATGTTCAAGGCCTAGATAGAATACGTACATATAGGACGTTGGACGTTTCCTATCAGATGTAAAATACATGTCTTTAAGATGTTTATGGTTTAGAATATATGTCAAACTGACATTTTACAGACATCTTTCAGATGTTCGTACACAGCAGATGCTTTCCAAATCAAGTGATCTTTAACAGTCATCTTGCAGTAAGGACATCTTGAAAATAGTCTATGCAACATCAGTGGTTTAACCGTAATTTTATGAAGCTACGAGAATACTTTGTGTGCAAAGAAAGCAAAAATAATGACTTTTTATACAACAATTTCTGGCAACTGACATGAAGGAGAATAATTGTTGAATAAATATTATATATTATTTCTTATTTTCATGATTTTAAATTCTTCTGCCCTAAATGATTGCGCTTAAATGCTAGATATTATTTTCTTGTATACAAATGTTTTTTTACTAAACTGAAAGGCATTACATATTAATAAAGGTAAGAAAGACTATTTTTTCCTTTGCTTTAATGTGCAATCCCTCACAAGAAGATCAGGAACATTCATTATTAAAGCTAATGGGATTGATTTCATATTGACTTCAACATCCTTGTAGACAACAATAGTCTGTGTTAAAATGTTTCTAGCCTACGCTACTTTCTAAAGGAGAATTTCAATGGGAATTTTACAAGCAGAACCCTACTGTTGTGTTCTATTGAGATACAGACAGCCACAGACACGCAGACAGTTGAATGAGGGAGGATTGAATTACACACACTACTCCATGCTGCCTGTTACCTCTGACTCCTGGCACAGACAAGCCAAAGGCCTTCATTATTCATTAACCAGAACACACACACACACACACACACACACACACACACACACACACACACACGTTTGTTTTTCATGTTGTAGACATTCCATTGACTTTCTATCCTAAGCAACACCTTTTTAAGATTTTCATTAAGACCAAACAAGTTATTTCTCAAGAAAACCCAGGGATGCTTTGACCGACATTACTCATGATGTTTAGAGTAGAAAAATGAAGGTGTGGCTGGTGTGATGGAACGAAAGAATCTCAATAAGGAACAGATTAAAGCATGAAGGGTGTGACAGAGGAACAAAGGGCATTCCCAGACACCAGTACATCTTTACTGTTTCTCTTTCTGTCTGCCATTCACACTCGTCATACTCTTAAGTAATGAAAAACTCTGTAACACACTAAACAGACTCCAAACTACAAACACTATGGCCACTCTTATACAAGCGATGAAGAATCCAGTGTAATAAAATGCATGATAAATCAGAATCAGGGAAGTTCGCTCCCATGACTGAATCATGGGAAAAGCTCCAAGCAACTCGTTTCACAATAAACCTACAGCTTTTCTTAAAGTGACCAAATGTCCGGTTCAACTAACTGTGTGACGTATAAAGGAGCCTTTATGACTACTACTGCAATTTGAACACAATGAATGGGCCTATTATGTGTTTTGTCACCTGAAAGCTTTTTGAGACGGCTGACGTGTCCATGTCAATGACTGAAAGTACACTGAAGAAAGATGGGAGACTCTTGTGCTGACAGACAGACAGACAGGTGGAGGGTTATGGTGTAGTGAGAGAGAGCAGAAACAGCACTTCAAAGACAAATCATCGGTGTTTATTGTAGCTGCAGCAGTATTTATGTACTTTTACAGTGACAATGATTAAATTCCATTCAACTCTCGCACTCAAGATAGGAGGAGTTTTGGTCCTAGACAGCAGACTTTGAACGCCATAAAAGAACTATAATGCAGGATGGCTTCTTTATTGATAGCAGAAGGGCACTGTCATGTTGAATATGATGAACATTTATCCTGAGGGCCTAGACAAATGCTGTAAACATATTGTGTAGCAGCCAGTTGTAATACGGCAACAAATCTAGTATCTTTTATTTTTCACCGTAATTTATAGATATTGTATTTTGAACCAAACAGTAATGCTGGAACTTTGATCAAAGTTCCTTTGAGACATACCAGGTCACTTATCGGCAATATCCTAGCCAGATATTTTTATTCATGCGCCAATCTACTCAAACAGGCAAAGACCAAAATCTCCTGAACTGTTGGTCAAGATAACAGTCCAATTACATGTTTTAAATCAGGAACAAAATTTGGCAATCAGCTGTGTTTTTTTAAGCTCAAATTCACTCAAGAAAAAAAAAAAAAAAAAGCATTTTTCAAGCCAATTCAGCTAACCATTCTACTGTTAAATTAAAAATGAAGGGGCATGAATACTTTTGCAAGGCACTGTACATATAAACATTCTCACAGTGCAAACACATATTACATAAACACAAACATTTATTTTAGATGCGATTAATCATGATTAATCGATTTGGCAGCTCTAATTTTTCAATTACCAAAAACCATTTTGAATCATTTTAGTCAGCAATAACAACTCTGATTCAACTCTTGTCAATCGCTTTTGAATATCCGATGACTGTTAATTATTTTTTCTATAATAACTGTGATCTGGTCAAACAAACAGCCAAAATTCAGTCACGGTCTACGGCGATCCATTTCCTCTGTGTCAGTGTGTCAGTGGCCAGACAAACAGAGGCACCATTTAGTCTCTCAGCACTGCATTATCTGATAGGCTGAATGGAGGGAACCTGTGAGTGGGACGGAGGGGGAGTATGAGGACCCTCTTCCCATTATTACAGTGAAGTGGGGCAGAAAACAAGGGCATCTATGCTGAGAACACTGGCTGCTCTATCACACTCACTCTCTCCTGCTCACATACACTGATCCAAATCAAAGATGTCACTGTTTTCTTCATAGGCAATAGCTACAGCATGCAGGCGTTTACTTACATCCCGAACAAACACACTCAATTTCAACCACTCTAGGAGCTTTAAGTATCTGTGCTGTAAGGACAAAACGATGTGAATCAATCAACCCATTGCCTTTTTTCTCTTCAAAATCATTGTCATTCTGAATTATAGGCATTATATGTGACCCTGGAGCACAAAACCAGTCTGAAGTAGCACAGGTATATTTGTAGCAATCGCCAAAAATAAATTGTATGGGTCTTTTTAAGGATATTAAGTACAGATCATATTTCAGAAAGATATTTTGTAAATGTTCTATCGTATATATAAACTTATTTTTTGATTAGTTATATGCATTGCTAAGGACTTCATTTAGACAACTTTAAAGGAGATTTATTTGCACCCTCAGATTCCAGATTTTCAAATAGTTGTATCTAGGCCAAATATTGTCCTAGCAAACCATACATCAGTGGAAAGCTTATTTATTCAATTACTCAATTAAAACAAAATGCTTCTTAGGACTGGTTGTGTGTTTCAGGGTCATATATCTGCTTTTTCATTTTCTCCTATGTTGATTTTACAATAACTTTTGCTGATCTTAAATGCCTTTAACACTAGATTCAAGCCCACTTAACTCCAGTTAATTCCAATTTTAACCTTGAATGAAGCAATGCTTTTCATTTCTTTCCTCTCCTGGTAAATCCTAGTAAATTTGAAGGTTAACACTCTATTTAACCCAGGATTGTGAAACTCCAGAGTTAGAAAGACTTCTGAAATGCAGTGACTAAAGATATACAATGTAAAACAATGGTGTTGAAGAAGGTCACAGTGAGTCGTTTAGCAACCGAGAACCAAGCATAAACTAAACAAAGCTTGTCTCATTACATATTCATGGATTGTGTACAGTCACAAAAACTTTCAGCTTCAACAGTCCTATTCAACTTCCACACACTAAGGAATCAGCTGAAAAATGTTAAAGAATGGCAGCAAAAACACATTCACTGCTGTAATTAATGTACAGCGTAACTCCAACTTCTATAAATGAACAAATAGTTGCATTCTTTTGTGCTGTAGCAAACCTAAACAATACTAAATTCATAAATATGTGAATAAGAACAATAACCCCACACTCCTTTATTTCCTTCATCCATTCATAGGCTAATATAAACCATATCTGCACCACTGAATAACTGAAAGCGATGTGGATGTTTGCACGAGCTCTGCAGTTCAGTACTCCAGTAAACTCCAAGTCCCCCAGAAATAAGAGGGATCGTACAAAATGCATGTTAATGTTTATTTAGTACTACTGACCTGAATAAGATATTTCAGATAAAAGATGGTATGATTTTAAGATCTATTTTTCACACTGAGGGACAACTGAGGGACCCATATGCAACTATTACAGAAAGTTTAAATGCTCACTGATGCATTGCATTAAGAGAACTGAATTTTAATTTGAATATCAGGCTAAATTTAACTTATTTTGTCTTCTGGGATGTAACTATCTTCTGTAGCTCTGAAGGGCAGTATTCAATGAAAAAATATGATAATTAGGCAAAATAAGAAAAATGTACACATCTTCATTCTGTTCAAAAGTTTACACCCCCTGCTCTTAATGGATTGTGCTTCCTTATGGAGCATCAGTGAGCATTTTAACCTTCTGTAATAGTTGCATATGAGTCCAACAGTTGTCCTCAGTGTGAAAAGATTGATATCAAAACCATGCAGTCATTGTTGAAAAGGGTTCAAATACACAAAAATGCTGAAAAACCAAAGAATTGGTGGGGCCTGAAGGACAAGTCCCTTGTTTGAAAATCAAACAAGGGACTCGTGAACAACTATCACTAAACAAAAAAACACAGCTGTGGATCATTCAGGTAACAACACAGTATTAAGAATCAAGGGGACGTAAACTTTTGAACAGGGTAATTTTTATAAATTCAACTATTATTTTCTCTTGTGGACTATATGTAAACATCTTTTATGGGAAATATTTTATTCAGGTCAGTACTAAAAAAAAAAAACATGCATTTTGTATGATCCCTCCTATTTTGGTAAAATAATTAACATTTTGCAGATTCTAAACTTCTGACCTCAATTGTACCTTTGTTTTGTTTCTCATTCCATATGACTTATAAAAGGAGATGCTAGGCACGATGTGTCATTCAGTTACTTTTCATATAGATGATAAATTAAATGGTGAATAAGAGTTTCTCTGTCTATCACCTCATTTTGTGTGCCAAATATATCTAATTGTATAAATTTTTTGTACAATTGGTATCACATAATATGATTTTATAAAACTGAAGTGACCTTTATTTGTTAGAATATGTATAACTCAATATTTTAACTAATTAGCAAAAGATGAATAATCCATTAAAGTCTACTGATTAATCAGCGAAATATTTGAGATTTAACTATTTAATTAATCATTCTAAGAACCATTAGATTAACCGATTATGAAAATAATCACTTGTTGTGGCCCTATTTGCAAGTATTTATCACAATCCAAAAATATATAACTCAAATATTGACTTCATCATGCTTGTATACATCCACAGCAAAGATTTAGCACACTCATTGAAATATATCAAAATAAATAATTATTACATACTTACACATTATGACAGACACATACGTCATTTCACCTGCTCAGGGAGATGATGCAACAACAAACAGTCCAATTTGCAAGTCTTAATGAACCACGCTTCTGAAAACACACTCTCACTCCAGACCCTTCAGGGACACCTGTCCACAGCTCAGAGTCTGCAACCTCTTGTTCTCCCATTAAATTGAATTCTCCCATCTTAAATTGAATCAGGACTGCCGAGCTCTCAGATGCGAAACATCTAATAGAATTAGCAGGGAACTGAGGCAGGAGACATCTGTGCAGTCAGTATAGTTTGTATTTTCTGCACTGAATAATACAAATCAAATCAATGCGACTACAATCAGTACATCAGAGCGTGTTTAATTTTGCTCAGACAACATTAATATCAATATAAAACATGGCTCTAGCAAAACTCCTTTAACATGGGAGGTAAAGAGAACAAGCATACTTCACCAACACCTGAAATCAACAGATGGTGTACAGTATATTACAAGTATGACAAGCAGTCTAATGTGAAAATCAACCTGAATCTCTGATCTAGTTTCCTTTAATTTGAGAAGGATAAACCAATCATTGATATTCGCTCTGGGGTGATTTACCTGACAGAGGTGAGATATAGAGTTCATCTAGATTACTCTACAAATTAAGGACTCAAGTTGCTGTGAGAAAGCACCTGAGAAAGTGTAGCCTATCGTAAGCTTTCATCCCATTTTAAAGAATCTGGTATCCCTCCATTAGTGCTCAACTCCCTTTTGCATTCTTTGTCTCCTGCCAAACTCCCTCTCAATCTCTTCTTTCCTTTTCTTTCTGCCCCCCTCCCTTCCTGGACTTCAGTCGCTCTTCTTGTTTCAATCATAGCCAAACAAGAATTTCTTCTTCTGTGCTTCTAATGGAGCTCACCGGCACGACTGAAACGGGTTCCACTTTTGCCGAACACAAATCACGCTTCCAGAAACCCACACAATATACAAAGAAATCTTATCTAATACCAGCACGTGATGTATCCATGACTCCAAGTTTTTCAGCTTGGAAGTTATGACTCTCAGCTGTGAATGACACTAGGATTACAGTCTCATATACGGTGATAGAGCGGTAATAACGTTATGTTTGTCTATGGCTCAGAAAAAACTAGTCATAGGTCAATAACCAAGATGCCAGTGTGATACGGGAGATGCAAGAACAATGAGCTTCGGTTTTATGGTCTAAATATGTGCAAACAATGATTCAAAGGAAAAGTATGCTTTTAATTAATTCCAAAGATTCCCAACCCGAATGAGTGCACTGCTGAACGTACTTTAGGGGGTAGTTGGAAAGATTTTCATTAAAACCTAAAAATGACTACTTAATTGGATTTTATATTAATGAATGTGTCATAAGGTATTTCTTGGCAAAATTACTCCATGTTTGCAGCCGAGGAATTGTTAAAACATACAAAAATCAAAAGTTTGTGTATCATTAGAGGGAAGCTACTTTTTACCCACAGAACTGATGTTTTTAGATTTAAAGTACTGAGTTTAATCTAATTAAATGACTTGAGAAGCCTGGCTTACAATACTAGAGAGAAATCTATCATTACATTGAGATTTAATTAAACATATGAGTAAAATATGAATTAAAAATGCAATCACTCTATAATTAAAATGCATGAAACATCTTGGTAAGTTTTTTCCACCCATAAGAAATGACTGTTCTATGGAGATGAAATTGCAATAAAAGTAGCGAAAGATCTTTTCTTCTGTATTGTAACATAAAAGTAATAGATTTAAAACTCATTTATTTTTCTACTACTGTAAGTAGTTCATGCATTTAACATTTAACACATTCAAAAAAGTATATCAGTAGTACTTTATTTGGAGTACTACTTGTGCATAATGTACATTTCTTAATATTAAAACTAAAAAAAATGTTTTAATGTCACTATTGATGAGGATTGTATGAGCTTTAAATAATATCTGTCTTTAAATAGTAAATATTTAAAGTGTACCTACTGTACCTACAGTATACTTACAATAGCACAATCAAATATACTTATATCTTTAGGTGGACTTCAGCACTACTTTCACAAAATTAAAGTGCATTAAGAACAAAATTAGTTGTTCCAGTTTAGCAGATTTCAAATATACCAGAAGTACAACTGCAGGGTATTTTTATTAAGTACATAATATGTGAATGTATCTGTAGTGTACTTGTGCATTAAATTAATGTATTTAAATACATTTTAGTATATTTATTTTACACTAGGGATACATCCCAGTGAAACAGATTATTAAAAAAAAGAAGAAAAGTAGAGCATTCATTGGTTGTTGTCATTTTACCAAGTTTTAGACATCAAATTTACTAAAAAATATGAGGACAAAAACACAAACTGTTAACAACAGACCCTTTTTCACATTTTCAACAACAACAAGATGTGGTCAGAGTTGGGTAAACCTTTATAAGTGGTGAACAGAAACGATAAAAACCCAAGTGACAAAAAGTGCACTAAAATGCACTTTACTTCAGTACACTTAGTACACTTTCATAATGTACTTAAAGTTTCCACGCACTAATTTTGTACTAATATACTAAAACTTATTCTTTAGTACTTAAGATGATCTTAAGAACATCTAAGTCTACTTGATTGTGCTATTATGTGATACCATGAATATGAACTAAAATGTGCTTTTAACATATTATCTCTGTATTAAAAAAATATTTTGTTACCACTTGTAGTACACAAGCAGTAGTACCCATCTTTCATACACTTAAATATACTGATCATACATAGAAAATAGACTTATTATTAATATAAAATGAATATACAGTCAAACCAAAAATTATTCAGACATATTATTATTATTTTTTACTAGTGCGTGCAAAACACTATAGCTCATTTATAAGTGAATAACAAAATAAAGTAAACTGTGACATATTATACCCAAAAAATCATCATACAGAGGACTACCAGTAAAACTGATCAAATTTGCTGAAGTGTTTTTTTCTTTAATTGCTAATGTGACCTTTTTACACCACAGACTGACCAAAATTAAGCATTGCTTCGAAACTGGTCAACAAAGTATTGCTAGTTGTGTAAATACTGTCATGCTAGCAATCTGAATTTTTGGTTGATTGTAATCCATTACATACCTTTCTAAGTTATCTGACATTATCAAGATGTATCTGTTCTGACACAGTTTAACTCTGAGTTCTTGTCATATTTTCTTACCATTTTCTACTATAGCGAATAAACTACGATGTGAGAAACGTTAAAGTTTGACTGGTTTGACTGTGTAATAAATATACAAAATGTATTTATAAAGTATTGCTCTCATACTTTATACATTAAATAATTCCTTTCAAATAAGGTTTTACTCAATACATGTCTAAGTATTTTTCATGAAGATCTACTGAAATAGAACTAGAGTGACAAAAAAACCTCTAAAGTTGTATGTAAAGCATTCAGCACACTTATAAAACACTTCTGTATATTTGGTTTACTTTCAGTTAGTGTGTTTATAGTGTATAATGTTTACAATTTTTTTTTTTTTAAATTTCAAATTACAAATGTACTTACAAGTGTAATTTATTTTTACCAGGGAAACATACACTTTTTGCATTGCCATTTGCTTTAGCATTTCTATGAATTTCAAAAAGAGGAAAATTGGAAGTTTAACTATGTTGGTCAAAAGTGACAAAGATGTCAAATTTGCCCTCAGCTATTGTATTACAAACACTAATGCAGCAGTGTTTACTAGTTTGTATTATGTTGGCATTAAATTACAAAAAGAAGCTAAGTAAAGCAAACACAAAGTATTGTGTTATAAATAGAAATTAAAAACCTTTGCTAGATTATCGACAACCGTGAAAACTCGGATTTAGAAAATGGAATAACGTTGATTTAGAAAATAGGGTGAATATTAACTTCATGTCAACTTTTAAAGTGAATCACTGTAATAATGGCCACTAAATCATATTTCCAATGTATTAAATAATAACAACAACACATTTCTATGCTTGTCCCTTACTGATATAGCTGTGGGGGTACATAGAAACAGGTCGAGAAGCAATAATTTAATTGACTGAGAATGAGAGTTTGTGTGCCATTGCTCAACCCCGGCCTATGAAATTCTTCTACACTGAGTCACTGGTTTCAAATCTCTAAAGGTCCTAACGTCTGGATAACATGGCCAATGAACTACCAAATGAGCCATATATCAAATAAAACAGCATTACAGCTTTAATTCGCCTAAAAGTTGGTTGATCTTTTATTTAATAATAGTCCCTTTAAACAGTACACGTTTGACGGCTTACCTGACACAGTAACCTGATCGCTCACGGCGTGTTTGACACTGACTCGTTGATCATTTGAATGAAAATTGGGCTATTCAAAGAAAGCTTTAAATGTTTAGCGGACTTTCGGGGTTGTGGTGAGGAGGTAAACAATCACAACACTGTTAAAGCGGGATTGTTTGCCACGTCAAGCTTTTCTCTCATGAGTTTGTTCCCAAAGCGAGAAGCGCAGGTGTTCAACCTGGCGATGCACCTGCGCTATGTGCGAAACTCAATGGGTTATGAAGTCTCTCGGGGCGAAGCGAAAACCAGTGGAAAATACTGTTATTACGCGGGCTAGACAATAATCCTTCGGACAGACATTAGTCCATCTTTAGAAGACCACTTAAGAATAAGACAAAACAGGACAAAAACACAACGAAATCTCAAAGTATGCGAGCGAAACAACTGTCACTCCTAGTGGAAGAAAGTTCAGCTCAAGAATGAGTTGGAGCATCTGGCGCGCAACAAACAACTTAGCATCAATTTCTACTCATAGGCTAACAGGTTTAGCGAGATAAAAATACCATTTAACCTACCTGATGTTAGGGCAAAGTTTATATTTCACTCTGCTGAATGTTCCTCTGTTAGCTCCCGTTGTTCTCCTTCATGAGAACTACTGCTGTAAAAGTTAAAAGGTCTCTGTAAATGTGACAGCTCTAACTAATAAACCCAAGGGAAAACACTTGCTAAAGACAACCTGTTACCTTTCAGACCGATACCACATGCTCCGCCCACTTTGCGTGTGAGATTAATCTCATTGGATGATAGTGGCGTCGTGGGTGGAACTCGTGAAGCCATTTCGCTTTCGGTTATTGGTGAGATTGTGTGTCAATCACAATTAAATCTGGAACGTGCTTGTCTGTGGAGCAGTGCAATTAATTCGGTGATATGATTTAGAGACAGGAAAGTTTAGTTTTATCACTAAATTGACTCATTCGGCCGGTTTATGTAACTGCTTGTTGCGTAATTTGATATCAATCAAAAAGTTGTTAAAGTTGTTTATACTGACGTGGTCTTGTAGATAAAATACAGACACAATAAAATCTTATAGTATCGTACATATTTAGGTTCATGTATCATAAAAATGTCTGTTTCTGTAAAGAAAATTTGATTGACCATGGGAAAAGCGCATCATAAAACTACAAAGTACAGTCAAAAAATAGTGTAGAATCTGAGTGAAGCTTGTTTTGCTAGTAAATTGGTCCGCCGATGAGAGTAAATGCCCCATGTACTGTATCTTGCAAAATGTACTAAGTAGCATCTGGATTTTTTCCCTTTATCGTTTTCAATAACTGGAAAAACAGGTCCACATGCTTTTCTAAATCTGCAAGGCATTTCACGATGAGCTGAGATGACTGACAGTGTTCATAAACAACTGAAAATGTTGTTAGGCCTACTTTTCACTGGTAACCCCCAGTAGTCACGTGTGGGCAGAGACAGTATCCAGTATTGAGTAATTTACCTTTTTATAACAGTGTAGAAATATAAATGTGTTTAACCTTATACAGTAGGTATGTCAATTCTCAAAACTTTGGAAAGCAAATAGCTAGTTTTCGAGCAGACTAATTAAATAAATTAATGCACAATTAAATAATTAATGTTTACGTCTAATCAATGAATTTCGAATGTTTTATTAATCAGCCACTAGATGGAGGCAGCATAAATTCTTTAAATTGCCCATGGGTCTGCTCTTACAAATGACTCAGGCCACTTACCCGGTGTAAACTGCTGCCCCTCTGTGGTAGTGTCTTGCACAGTAATTGTTCAGCATTGAGATGTTTATAGAGTTTATTCTTTTTTATTCTTTTTTTAAGAACAACATATTTAAACATTTGTTTATTACGGTTTACTTATTTTTGAGCTTTATCATAGTTATTTTGACACTTTATTTAAACAAATGCTGGTTTGTTTCAACCCAACTTTGGGTCAAATATGGACCAACACAATTTTTTGGTAAATAAATTAATTGAAAAATTTAACCCAACAGTTGGGTTAGTACATACTTGACTCAAAGTTGAGCTGAAACAACCCAGCATTTTTAGAGTGTGTTTAAATAGTATATTATTTACAGACTTCAATGTGAAGACTTACTCTATGTGACAACATGTGTTTAATTTTTTTTTCATGGCCAGTAACAGTGGAAATGTCAAATAGTGGTTTATTATAGTTGATTATTTATTTATTTGGTTGCCAAGGTTTTACCAGAAACTGATCTTCAGTAGAGTAAAATAGCCTACCCACTGGAGTAAAATGAAGGAAATTTCAAATAGTTGTTTAATAGTTGATTTATTTATTTAGTAGCCAAAACTTTACCAGAAATTTACCTTCACGGAGTAAAATAGTCTACCCTCATGGAGTACAATGATGGAAATGTCAAATAGTTGTTTATTATAATTTATTATTTATTTAATTAGCTAGTTCTTTAGTTAGTTAGTTAGTAGCCAAGACTTTATTGACCTTCACTGGAGTAATTAGCCTACCCACTGGAGTACAATGATGGAAATGTCAAATAGTTGTTTATTATAGTTGATTATTTAGTTAGTTAGTTAGTAGCCAAGACTTTACTAGAAATTTACCTCCACTGGAGTAAAATAGTCTACCCACTTAAGTACAGTAATGGAAATGCCAAATAGTTCATTTTTATAGTTGATTTTTTTTTGTTAGTTAGTAAGTTGTGCAAGGTATAAACAGTTGTTTATAATAGTTGATTACTCATTTAGTAGCCAAGACTTTACCAGAAATTGACCTTCACTGGAGTAAAATAGTCTACCCACTGGAGTACAACGAAGAAAATGTCAAACAGTTGTTTATTATAGTTGATTATGTGTTTAGTTAGCTAGTTAGTTAGTTAGTAAACTAGTAGACTTTATATGACTTTACCAAGACAAACAGTTGTTTATTGTAGTTGATTACTTATTTATTTAGTTAGTAGTCAAGACTTAACCAAAAATTGACCTTCACTGGAGTAAAATAGTTACCCACTGGATTACAACAATGGAAATGTCAAATAGTTGTTTATTGTAGTTGATTATGTATTTAATAAATGAGTTAGTTAGTAGCCAAGACTTTACCAGAAATTGACCTTCACTGGAGTAAAATAGCTTATTTACTGTACAGTAATGGAAATGCCAAATAGTTCATTTTTATAGTTGATTTTTTTGTTAGTTAGTAAGTTAAGTTATAAACAGTTGTTTATAATAGTTGATTACTTATTTAGTAGCCAAGACTTTACCAGAAATTGACCTTCACTGGAGTAAAAGTACTACAAAGAAAATGTCAAATAGTTGTTTATTATAGCTGATTATTTGTTTAGTTAGCTAGTTAGTTAGTTAGTAGCCAAGACTTTATATGACTTTACCAAGACAAACAGTTGTTTATTGTAGTTGATTACTTATTTATTTAGTTAGTAGTCAAGACTTAACCAAAAATTGACCTTCACTGGAGTAAAATAGTTACCCACTGGATTACAACAATGGAAATGTCAAATAGTTTTTTTTTATTATAGTTTATTATTTATTTATTTATTTATTTATTTAGTTAGTTATTTAGTTAGTTAGTTAGTTAGTTAGTTAGTTAGTAGCTAAGACTTTACCAGAAATTGACTTTCACTGAAGTAAAACAGTTACATACTGGAGTACAACAATGGAAATGTCAAATCGTTGTTTATTATAGTTAATTCTTTTAGTTAGTTATAGCCAAGAGTTTACTAGAAATTGACCTTCACTGGAGTAAAATAGTTTATCCACTGGAGTACAGCAATGGAAATGTCAAATAGGCCTATAGTTGTTTATTATAGTTGATTAAATAATTAATTTCTTTATTTAGTAGTCAAGACTTTAACAAAAATTGACATTTACTAAAAATTAGCCTACACACTGGAACAATGGTAATTTCAAATGTATTTATTATTTTTTTGCCAAGAATTTTAAGTATGTTTAAGTAAAATAGCTCAACCACTCCAAGTAAATGGAAACGTTTCAATAAAACTGGAAATGTATTTGCTGAGCACAAGAGCATTAAGTGAATTTGCATCTACAGGTGGGTAGCGCCCAGCAAATGAAAAGTTCCCATTTAGGGGAACAGTAGCTGCCTGCAGAGGCACAGAAACCACCCCCACCTACAGCTGCGGCACACACGCACGTACATGTACATCCCCTTCACTTCATTTAGACTGTCGCTTGGAGTGGATATACCGGGAATGGGATCTTCAGCGAGAGCTAAGAAAAACTTTAAATTTTTCCGCGTTTATGCCCTTCAGAGACTCCTCTTTATCTTGCGGGAATAATTGGGAGCAAACAAAAACAAGACATTTTATTCCAATGTGAAGAATAGTAGAAATTAGAGTGCAAGAAGTTTCCTGAAAAGAAATACGAATGGGATAAATTCTGTAAGCACGATTACATAGAAGGAATTTTAATATTCGGAACCTTTCCCTAAATCAATTGATCAGATTTTCTAAATTAACCTGAATAAGTAAATGTAAAAAGATTTCTTAGTTTATAAAAGCGAAACAAATTCCTGAACTGCGCGTTAAATAGAGTTGTAATCAGACGAATTTTAATTAGCCCACAGGGCCATAGTCAGTGATATTAGAAGCCGATTTGATTCCAAAAGAAGTTGCGCGTGTGTATGGAGAGTGGTGCAGACACCTGTGCGTATTCACCATGGCGAAGTGGTTCAAAGATTTCCCAACAAGTTTGAAGACTGGATCCGACCGGATCCGTTCTGCTTCGGAATCGGGAACTCAATCCCGTCCCAAACCGGTTCTGACGGTCGGCACTGGTTCGAAGGGAAGTCTGCGTAAAAATTCTGGAGCTGAAAACGGTGGCAGTGGCGGCGGTGGTGGTGTGGGTTCGCTGCTCCACGGGAGAAATCGTAAAAATTCGGCCATCGAGCTGGGACGGAATCACTCCAGCACCGGCTCGATAAAAGACGGGAAGATATGGGAAATTCTGATCCCTGGGAAAAGTAAGAAGAACACCAAAATGGAGGGATTTGAAGACCATCGCACCCTGCGGACCACCAGTCTTGCTGACGCTTACATGAGCAGAATGATCAAAGTTAATGATCCAAAATCCAGCGCAGGAGGATCATCTCCAGACAGCGAGAGGGCCAAGTCACCAATCAGAACAGAAACGGTAAGTTTGAGAATGAGTAATAATAAATAAAACTAAACTTGACTAGAATAGAGCTGACTGGAAATAAAGCTAACCACCTACATTTTTAACAATAAGGGTTCTTATATGGTTTTATGAAGATCGCTGAACATCTATTCCACAAAATGGTCTTTATAGTGGCAAACGTTTTTTAAAATGTTCTTCTTGTTCACTGAAAAGTTTTGTTGGGGAACCAAAAATGTGAAAACCCCCTTTTGGAACATTTTCAAGAGTGTTTTTCCTGGTCTCAGCTGGTTTTGTGGGGTATAGACACTTTCATGCTGGTCTACTTGCTGATGAACTAAAACAAAACCAGTTCAAATCAACTGGGACCAGCATCTTAGGCAAGGATAAAGGAAGAATAGCCCTGATCTGAGTGATAAAATAGGCCTCAGAGACGGATGTTCTTTTTAGTACATGACATACTTCAATTTTCCCAGTCACCCGGTTGACTGTGAGAACCAAACAAACGTCTTTGTTTTGAAAATTGAGATCAATATCTCTCTTCCACTTCTTTGTTTAAGCAATATCTTCTTCTCCCCTCCCTCAGCCCCCTCTTCTCTTATTTGTATCTTTCTTTGCACCCTCCCCACACCTCACTTTTTCTCCCTATATTCTCTTTTCATTGAACTGCTGCATTATAAGCAGACACAGTGGAGCTGAAAAGCAACAAACACAATGAGAGCCTTTTCCTTGCCTCTCTTCCTGTCTCTTTTCCTAGTCGTGCACACACTCTTCACTCTGTCTTTGTGGGAAACGCACTTTTGTGCTCGCATACACACACACCCTTGCTCACAAATACGCAAAGAATACAATGCATACATAACACAATGGCTCCATCCCATTCTTTCAGTCCCTGGTGAAGGCAGTGTTTGAAGAATTATGTCACCTGATACATAGACTGTATCCTCTCCCATTTACGGACATCCCCTCCAGCTACACTTTGAACATAATAGCACAGAAATCAGAATCTCATGAGGTCACACACACAAAAAAAATTACGTCCAGAGGGAGAATCAGAGAAAGAAAAGGGAAAGATGGGCTGGAGAATAAGCATAAGCTCTTCAGCTAAAGGAACACTGATTCTTCATGAGGTGGAACAAAGAATTCCACCCAATAAGATGAAATTTAACTCCAGGTTTTGACTAAATGCCCTTTTTAGCTGGGTTTGCATTATTTCTAAAGTAGATAATTGTAGAACCTCCACTAACATTTGTATAGTATTTACAGAATATTGTAAGTTTGTTTAAAGTTAAGCTCAAACAGTAGCACTTTGGGTATGACATTGACTTTGATATGTAATTTAAAGGGATAGCTTACCCAAAAAATTTAATTTTGTCATTATTTATTCACCCTTATGTCGTTACAAACTTGTAAGACCTTCATTCATCTTCAGATCACAAATTAAGATAATTTGGATTAAATCCAAGAGCTTTCTGAAATGACCTATTCAAGGCCTAAAAATAATAAGGACATCGTTAATATAGTCTATGTTTTTTTAGCAAATAGTTGGTTCAACCGTAATGTTAAGAAGCGATGAGAATACTGTTTGTGTTTAAAGAAAACAAAAATAACAACTTTATTCAGCAATTTTTGCTCTTCCGTGTCAGTCTTCTACACGTTCACAAGATTTTTGCTTTCTGTGTGCACAGAAATGTGTCTCATAGCTTCATAATCCATAACTTTAAAATACTCACTGTTACTCACTGTTGCAATAGTATAGTCTTAAGCAGTTTAACAGTATTTTGGTGTGAAACATTGTTTACTAACCTTTACTCTATAGTAATATCCAATTGTATAGTTTAAAGAATGACAACATACATGTAATGCCTACACTCTTCAAAATAAAGGTGCTTCACGACGCCATAGAAGAACCTTTTATGTCTAAATGGTTTCCATTAAGAGCCTTTAACATCTGAAGAACCTTTCTGTTTCACAAAAGGTTCTTTGTGGCAAAAGAAGGTTCTTCAGATCATAAAAAGGTAAGAAAGAGATGTTTTTTTTAAAGAACCTTTGACTAAATGGTTCTTTGTGGAAGCAAATGGCATCGCTGTGAAGAACCTTTTAAAGCACCTTTATTTTTAAGAGTGTAAACCCTAAAACAACCATAAAAATTAAGATAACAAAATTTACAGCTTGAATAATACACAACTTTTAACAGAATAATTAACATTGGTGCTTTTACAAACATTTTAAGCATTTTTCAGCTTTTATATCTTCCAGAAATAGGCCGTATTCACTTATACTGTAAGTGAAACACTGTTTTTGCTTCTTTTTTTAAAGGGATGAGTCAAAATAATTTTTTGTGTTAATCAACATTATGCTATAAATGCTTTTTACTGAGCTGAACATATACTAAACTCAGAATATTTCTTTACTTTTGAGAGTGTAGACATGAACAAAAATGTGACCCTGGACTACAAAACCAGTCAAAGGGGGCAATTTTTTGACACTGAGATTTATACATTATCTAAAAGCTTTCCATTGATGTGTTTGTTAGGATAGGACCATATTTGGCTGAGATACAACTATTTGAAAATGTGGAATCTAAGTGTGCAAAAAAACAACAACAACAACAAAAAACTAAATACTAAGAAAATCGCCTTTAAAGTTGTCCAAATGAAGCTCTTAGCAATGCATATTACTAATAAAAAATGAGGTTTTGATATATTTATGGTACAAAATATACAAAATATCTTCATTGAACATGATCTTTACTTAATATCCTAATGGTTTTTGGCATAAAAGGAAAATGTATAATTTTGACCTATACACTACTGTTGGCTATTGCTATATATACCTGTGCTACTTAAGACTAGTTTTGTGGTCACAAATCATTAATATCTTTTTCTATTCTTACTCATAATAGATCATCCTGGAGGATTACGCTGACCCATTTGATGCT
The DNA here is from genome assembly GCF_049309525.1 of Garra rufa. Lineage (NCBI taxonomy): Eukaryota > Metazoa > Chordata > Actinopteri > Cypriniformes > Cyprinidae > Garra > Garra rufa. Next base: position 15,666,031 of record NC_133375.1, read on the forward strand.
GAGAAAACAAGGGAACAGAGAGAGGCAGAAAGAGAAGGAGAGAACGATGGCTACATGGAACCTTATGATGCCCAGCTCATTATTACAGGTACACCACCTCTTCTCTCTTCACTACTCTTTCTTTTAATTTAAAAGAAAGCGAGTAGATTTTCAGGGATTTGACGGGTATGAAAAATCACGGCTCCCCTCTTTGGTGGTTTCCACGGTGACAGTGTTGTGCTGGGACAATGGGTGCAGTTTCCTCTTTCTGCTTCCTGTTTCCTGTCTGTGTTTCCTTTGCCCCATTCTATGGACAGGAAGTTGACCCCTGCCGTCCCCCCAGTATGCCTGGCTATGTGAGAAAGACCCCCCAACACTCCTCGCTCCCCCCCAATCACTTCCCAGAACTCAGGAAGTGGCCAGCTAAGCCAGCCAATCACAAACTCGCTCTGACTTTCCCCTGGTATGACCATTGTTTTCTCACACAATAGGCCAGACACAAAGTGACAGCAAAGAAACAGTGAGTGAAGGGAGAACGATGGAGCTCCAGGCAGTGTTTTGTTGACGCTGAACTTTAAATCTTGAAAATGAATAGGTGCATAAGTACATGGAGTTGAGATGAAAGTACAATGCACTAAACTGAAAATGATTTAAAACTCCATATACAAGATTTCTATGTTTTGTGTTGTGTATTAAGGTTTTGTTTTTCTCTTTTTCATATTTTAATGTGTACCTAAATTATATAAAGGTTACAAAATTTAAATAATCAGTCTAAATGTAAAATCTAAGCTTAGAACCAAATTATAGAAGCCTGTTTCCGCCACTGAACAAAAAATAAAAAAATCGTTAATTGGAATTGTTATCTCACAACAGTCCTTTTTTTCTTATAATTGTGAGATATAAACACAATTGCGAGTTATACAATCAGAATTGTGAGATATAAACTCCCAATTCTGAGAAATAAAGTCAGAATTGAGTGATATAAACTTGCAATTCTAAAAAAAGGCACAATTGTGTGATATGAACTCGCAATTATAAGCTAATAAGTCAGAATTCTTTCTTTTCTTGTCTTTTCTTTCTCCCCAGAACTGGACTTTGTAACTCACAATTTGCGAGTTTATGTCTCACAATTCTGAGAAAAAGTCAGAACTGCGAGATACATGCAATTATAAGAAAAAGTCAGAATTGCAAGTTCATATCTCGCTCTTTATATCTAGCAATTGTCAATTTATAGTGTGTATCTCGCAGTTCTGAGAAAAAAAAAGTCAGAGTTGTGAGTTTATATTATGCAATTCTGAGAAAAAAGAATGTAAACTCACAATTGCAAAAAAGTCAGAATTGTGAGATAAAAAGTCGCAATTACTTTTTACAATTTTTTTTTTCACTGGTGGAAATGGGCTTCCATATTAAATAGATAAGCAACACACAAAGACAAAAAGCTGATTACAGAAAGTCCTGAGCTTGAAAAGTTGATTCAACTTCGACTTAGTCGTTATTTCCTGTGGTTTCACTCACTTTTAAGGCGATCTAAGTGTCTACCTAGCTGCTGTTTTAACAGTTATACATTGATTTGTTAAGAAATTGTCAAATATACACTACCAGTCAAAAGTTTTTGAACAGTAAGATTAGTTTTTTTTTAAAGTCTCTTTTGCTCACCAAGCCTGCATTTATTTGATTCAAAGTACAGAAAAAAACAGTAACATTTTGAATAAAAAAATTTAAATATATGAAAAAATAAAAATAACTGTTCTGAATATAATTTAAAACATAATCGTTACTCCAGTCAAATGATCCTTCAGAAATCATTATAATATTCTAATTTGCTGCTCAAAAAAACATCCATTATTATTATTATTATTATTATTATTACTATAATTATGTTGAAGACTGCTTAGTAGAATTTTTTCAGGTTTCTTCAATGAATACAAAGTTCAGAAGAACAGCATTTATCTGAAATAGAAATCTTTTGTAACATTATAAATGTCTTAATCATCACTTTTGATCAATTTAAAGCATTCTTGCGAAATAAAAGTATTAATTTCTATAATTTATTTAAAAACAGATAGACTGACTTTAAGTTTTTGAATGGTATAGTCTATATTATTATATTACTATATTATATATTACAAAAGCTATTTTATTTCAAATAAATGCTGATCTTTGGAAATTTTTAATTATCAAAGAATCCTGAAAAAAAAATTACTCAGCTCTTTTAAATATTGATAAAAATAATTATTTAAATAAATGTTTCTTGAATAGCAAATATGCATATTAGAATGATTTCTGTAGGATCATGTGACACTGAAGACTAAAGTAATGATTCTGAAAATTTAGCTTTGATCACAGGAATACATTACGTTTTTAAAATATATTAAAATAGAAAGCAGTTATTTTAAATAGTAAAATTATTTCACAATGTTACTGCTTTTGCTGTATTTTGGATCCAAAAAAAATGCAGGCTCGGTGAGCAGAAGAGAATTCTTTAAAAAGACATTGAAAATTATTATTGTATGTAGGGTAAAATTCACTTGGTGTATGAAGTGACTAACAGTGCCACTAGGCCTAACAACTTTTCAGTGTTAATTATTGCAATCACTATTAATTATATTAAGCAATTATTTGACATGTATTGCATTATTTACACATTGGGTAAAAAGGGTAAGAAGGAAAGGGAAAGAGAGAACTCATTAGTGTTGACAGCTTGTTCTGCATCTTTAGCACATGGGCTATTTACTTGTAAATGAAGCATCTGGATATGCATATTAGGTAGTGATTTCTAGGGACAAGTAAGGCCATCCTTTTCCAATTTCAATAAAACTAAGAGTGATTAATTCAGTCCTACTTAATGATAAATTAGGAAAAAGTGGGCAGTGGTTGGCTGGTCAGCATCTTAAAAGCAAGGTCCATAACAGAATGTTATATTACTATAGTTTATAAGTATGAGAATATATGAAAGCATGGTAGATGTGAGATTAAAGGTGCATTCACATTTACAATTTCTGCAAATTTTTCACAAAATCTAGTCATTAGGAAGCCACACAATCTGGAATTTCACAGGAGGCTGAAAGATTTCCCCACACAAATGTTCAAGATGGTCATGCCGATTTTTACTGACCAATAAAAATCTGCTCAGTTTGAAAGTGACTTCTGTGAAATTTTTACTTCATAAATTGCTGCACTATTCACAGTAGAAAATTGACCTTTTTTTCCTTGCTTGTTTTAAAAAGAGTTCTGATCCCACATGTAAATTTGTACCGTTACACAGAGATTCGCCGACGAGGCTCGAAGGACTTGCTGAAAGTGTGTGTAGTGTTGAACGGAGGAGAGAGCGAAGGGTCTGGACCCCCTCAGATCTATGATGTCCCATATGAAGAGGTCCTGGAGGGAATTCCCTTGACCCGACCTGAGTCCGACTCCAGACCACCAGCAGAGTATGAGCTGCCCTGGGAGTGGAAGAAGGAGCAGATTGTTAGAGCACTGTCAGGTAACATCCCTCACATTCATATATGAAGCATTACCGCTACATAGACTTAGTATAATAGGGGGAAAACTATTAAATAGTCATGTTGACATGTTATTGAGGTACTTATGATGTAGCAGTTGTTCGAAACATTTGGGATAGCGGGGGGGAAGTCATTATTGCCAGATGCCGTAAATAAAACTGTGGTGGTTGATGTTTCTTATTGTGTACAGCTCAGTTTGATGGAGCAGACCGCATGTCGAAGGATGAATCAGGTTCTCCTACTGTGAAACAGCAGGCACTAAGACATAAGAGCTGGACACCTAAAACTCTTCGACCGAATCCCCCGTCCCCAACTTCCCCTTCATCTCCCAGCACCACCCCAGACAGTGAGACACCAATAGTTGATCCCACCCTGCCCCTGGAGAAACAAAGGTATGTGGTTGTGTCTTAAAAATGTGGGGATTTAATGTGGATTAACTAAAACTCAAAGAATGAAATGATGAAAATAAAACAAACTGTGTGCTAAAATATAACGTATATTAAAGGAACAATCCACTTTTTTTTGGAAATAGGCTCATTCTCCAACTCCCCTCGAGTAAATAAGTTGAGTTTTACTGTTTTGAAATCCATTCACTCGTTCTCCTGTTCTGGCGTTATCACTTTTAGCATAGCTTAGCATAGATCATTGAATCCTATTAGACCAATAGCATCGAGTTCAAAAATGACCAACGAGTTTCGATATTTGTCCTATTTAAAACTTGACTCTTCTGTAGTTATATCATGTACTAATACTGGTGGAAAATGTAAAGCTGCGATTTTCTAGGCCGATAAGATTAGGAACTACACTCCAATTCCGGCGTAATAGTCAAGGAAGTTTGCTGCCGTAACATGACCGCAGCAGGCGGAGTAATATCACGCAGCGCCTAAAATTAGTTCCCAGCAAGTTAACGTTCAATGTGACCGGCGTGATATTACTGCGCCTGCTTCGGCCATGTTACGGCAGCAAACTTCCTTGACTATTACGCCGGAATCGGAGTGTAGTTCCTATTCTTATCAGCCTACAAAATCGTAGCTTTACATTTTCCACCAGTATTAGTACACGATATAACTACAGAAGAGTCAAGTTTTAAATAGGACAAATATCGAAACTCGTTGGTTGAACGCGATGCTATATTGGTCTCATAGGATTCAATGATCTATGCTAAGCTATGCTAAAAGTGATATCGCCAGAACAGGAGAACAGCTGAATGGATTTCAAAACGGTAAAACTCAACTTATTAACTCAGGGGGAGTTGGAGAATGAGCCTATTTCCACAAAAAAGTAGAGTGTTCCTTTCACAACTACGAAATGAAAAACATGATCACCTAGCTACTGTGTATATTACACTCTTAAAAATAAAGTTTTTTATTGGCACTGATATTTCCATGAAGGACCTTTAGCATCCATGAAACCTTTTCATTGCACATCTTTAGATAATTAAATGTTTTTTTACAACTAAAAAAATATTCTTTTAAGAACTGTTCACTGAAAGGTTCTTTGGAGAGCCTAAGATGTTTCCTCTATAGCATTGTTGCAAAAACCTCCTTTTAGAAAAGATTATAGCACTTATAATGAAGGACTTCTTAACCTTACTTTACATGTCAGTGACTATATCTTCAGGAAGATTGCCAAAAAGTGTGAATTTGCACAATATTATAATGTTCTAAGAAAAAATTGCACTCTTGATGGTTTTATATTTTTAAGTTAATTTTTGTAATAGTAATATTTACATTTTTTTCACACATATTTTTTTATTTAATATTAGGTTTGGAATAATTAATGTTTTTGAATTATTTCGGAAGAATTATGTGACACTGAAGATTGGAGAAAGGTCTGCTGAAAATTCAGCTTTGCCATTACTGGAAAAAATACATTTTAATATATAATTAACTTCACAACATAACAGTTTTTTACTGTATTTTTCATTTTCAGATTTTTTTTAATCAAATAAAGAGACTTCTTTCAAAAACATTACAATTTTTCAATAATTCCTAATTTTTGATACACTGCAAAATAAAAACACAAAGGTGCAATTTTTTGATATTAAGTTTATTACAAAATTATTACTATTATTTTGGCTGTGTCATGCTTCGTTTAGTGCATGTAACGTCACTATATTTACAATACAGCATGGCCTTACATACTCAAAAGTGAACATTTTGTCAACATTTCCTAACACTCATGGAATTTCAAACATGTATGACTTTCTTTTTTTCTGTGGAACATAAAAGAAGATATTTTAAAAATGTTTTTTGTCCATTCAATGAAAGCCATGGAGTACTCAAAAACACTGGAGCCAATTGACTTTTCACTTTATGGACAAAACATTTTTCCAAATGTCTTCTTTGGTGCTCCACAGAGAAACGAATGTCATAAATTGTAATTTAAAAAAAATTATACTTCCAGGATATACAAATTTCCTGACAATTATTATACTCACTCCCATGTCATCCAAGACGTTCATGTCTTTCTTACTTCAGTCGAAAAGAAATTATGAGGGATTTTTGAGGGAAAAAATCCAGGATTCAAGGACTTCAATGTTGGCCAATGGGTTGAAGGTCTAAATTGCAGTTTCAATGCAGCTTCAAAGGGCTCTATACAATCCCAGTTGAGGAATAAGTGTCTTACCTAGCGAAACGATTTTGTACAAAACAGAGATACTTTTTAACCACAAATGCTCGTGTTGCACTAGCTCTGCGTCCACAGCTTCACGCATGATGTAGTCACGTTCGAAAGGTCACACATGATATAGACAAAAGTACTGACCCAGTGTTTAACGTGCAAAGAAAGTCAAACTCCCTTTACACTAAAAAAGTGAAACAACAATGTCAGACGATTTTGAAATTGGAGAAAAAAATGAAATGTTTGCCCTACCCTACCCTTTTGAAAAGTACACAGACAAAGATCTAACCACGCGTGACCTTTTCAACATGAGAGCTAGTGCAAGATGAGCACTTGTGGTTAAAAACTATATAATTTTTGAAAAAGAAAATGAGTTTTAACACTTAAAATGTATTATTTGGCAAATCTATCCATTTGTACAATTCCCCATGCCTCCTAAATCTCTTCTTCTACCCTCTCTAATCATATTACATAATCGCACCGTGTAGAAATAAGAATCTCCTCCTCTTTTCTCCCCCTCTCCGTCTCTCTCTTCAGCTGGTATCATGGCAGTGTGAGTCGTCAGGAGGCGGAGGCTCAGCTGCAGCACTGTAGGGAGGCCAGCTTTCTGGTGCGAGACAGCGAATCAGCTACCAGCAAATACTCCATCGCCCTCAAGTAAGTACATGCTTGAGTATCTCTGAAACCCAGAGAACAAGAAACGAGTTAGCAGTCCTGAAAAGCTGACATAGATGATATAAGATCCTCATTTCCCTCTCTCACCAGGACGAGTCAAGGATGTGTGCATATCATCGTGGCACAGACTAAAGAGTGTGGCTACACACTGGAAAAGAGCAGCTGTGTGTTCCCAAGCATCCCAGAAGTGGTGCACCACTACTGTACCCAGCGCCTACCTTTCACCGGGGCAGAACACATGACCCTACAGCATCCCGTGCCACGCACACACTAAACACACACAAACACATGCTGAACTTACGCATATTCACAGCGTTCTCTGGTGCAAAGATGTGAATGTACAATATCGTGGTGCCTGCCAATCACATGCCAGCACAGCTTTAAACTCTTTGTCTTACTGTATGTATACAGATGTGCCAATGAAAAGGAGTCATTGAATAAGAACTTTATGTGTTTTTTCGCCCTACATGTGACACTAGAAAACCAAAGGAGAAAATATATTTCACAAAAACCATAGGCCTAGTTTAAACGCGACAGGACAGTTTACGTAATGTGTATCTGTTACAGACTTGTATTTTGTTATTTCCTCATCCCTTGTTTGAGTGCGCTGGGACTGCAGCCTCATAAATTCATTCCCAATCATGTTACTGATCTAATTTTGT